>NC_087217.1:16097149-16137149 GCF_015104395.2 Macrobrachium nipponense
ACAACTTAACCTGATGTAATCCGGGGACTACCCGTAATAGTTTATTAATTATGTAACGGATTTTGGAAATGTCAATCCAATGACTTCATCATTCATTAGCTCAAAAAACACAAGAGGCCTAACATGGTACGCAACTGCATATCTGCCCTTGACGGAAGGGAAGGTTTTAGTTCCTTGTTGGACGAGTGTGTTGCGTGCTCGCCAACAGTTTCGGTAGTCGTGAGTTCGATTCTCCACTCCTCCAACATGGAATCAGAGGAATTTGTTTCTAGTGGTTAGTAATTCATTTCTCGATATATTGTGGTCCAGATCCTACAATAAGTTATAGGTCCTGTTGCTAGTTAACCAGTTGGTTTCTAGCCACGTAAAAATATCTAATCCTTCAGGCCAGCTCTAGGAGAGCTGTTAATCAGCTCAGTGTTCTGGTTAAACTAAGATATATCTAAGAACTTGGGAAAAAAAAGAGGAAGGTGTTGGATTCCCTTGCATGGTGGTAGTGGTTAAAAAGCAGCCAATAAATAGTTGGAGACATGTTGGATAAATGATGAGGAAAGTGGAAGAAAACTAAAATGAATAACTAGATAAGTAGCAAAATATTTGGAGCAATTTCTACAAAAGAAAATGGTCAATGTTTATGAATAAATAAGTAATGAATAAGTAACATAGTCAATTAGAAAAGATGCATAGACAACTACAGAAATAATTGAAGCGATTATTAAAAAAATACTAACATGCATATCTTCATTCATATCAATCGTGATATGTTTTACAATAAACAATTTGTCTCCTTAGAGGGTTAGCGCCGTCAGTGCACCTCATACGATGCACTGTAGGCATTACAGAAGGTTCTTTGCAGCGTGCCTTCGGCCCCTAGCTGCAACCCCATTCGTTCCTTTTACTGTACCTCCTTTCATATCGCATTCTCCCTTCTTACTTATACCACCCCCTCCTAATAACTAATTCATAGTGCAACTGCGAGGTTTTCCTCCTGTTACACCTTTCAAACTTTTTACTGTCAATTTCCGTTCCAGCGCTGAATGGCCTCGTAGACCCTAGTGCTTGGCCTCTGGTCTAAATTCTAAATTCAATCAAGAAATTCCATTTATATATTCAGTAAATTCAGTCACGAGGGAAATTAAACAACGTTCAGTCAATTCATTTCAGGAGACAATGATCATCGAATATATCCGTCGACGCTGATTCATAGCTTTGAAATGAAAGCCCGTCTCGAAGTCATGTCTCTCGGAGAATCATGTGTCATGTTACACTTGAGTCACCTCAGTAGAATCCCTCCCCCTCCCCCCCCCCCCCCGCCAAAAAAAAAGAATAGCACTTAAACACACAGATATTGTGTAATGTTTTGAGCGTAACTTTTTTTTTTTGTATGAGAGAAATACGTAACTCGAGATTGGTATTATATGAAAGTGATCGCTTATTTTTTTTAATTGTTACTGCTATTCTTTTGTTACGTAACTTCAGCATCGATGGACGGAAGGTTTAAAGTGTTGTCTTTGTAATTTTATGTAAGGTGTATGTGCGATATTGCCTGCTCTTTGACTGTATTGTTTTGATGAAAAATTTCAGCGTCGATGGACGGAAGGTTTAAAGTGTTGTCTTTGTAATTTTATGTAAAAATTTATGTGGGAGATATTGCCTGCTCTTTGACTGTATTATTTTGATGAAAAATTATATCATTCGAAATTTATGAGCTCATCCTAAGGCCGTGAATATTGCTACAAAAATACTACAAAAAAAAAAAAACATGCAACGAAAAAAGATGTCTTAATGTAAATTAAATGGAAAAGATATAAGATAAACTACAATGCACTAGAACTAAAGAAAAAACTAAATGACTTTAGATTAAAAACTAAAGGTAATAAACTAGATAGTTACTAGGAGTAATATTGTTTATACAAAAACAAGATGTAAACAAGAAAAACAGTAAAATCAACAAGTGAACTTTTTCATACTAAGAAAAAACAAAATCATGCAGTTGCTTGTTGTAAACTAGACAGGTTATCCTCATATGTTTTATTGTCTTTGCGAAAAGAGATTCAGAAATCAGAAGGTCAAGTCTTTTGAACAAAAGGACAGTATTGTAAACTCCTGGTTCAAAAATGTATTATATTTGTATTTATTTTTCCTAATTTTATTGTTTATCTGTTTTGGTTTACATGTTTGTGCTTTAAATTTTTACTTATTCATTCATAATTATTCTTAACTTTCATATATTTTTATTTTTTCAAGTGATCCTGGGTTGAAGAGGGTTCTCTTACAGCTGTAAGTTAAGTATATCTTAGTTTAACCAGACCACTGAGTTTATTAACAGTTCTCCTTAAGGCGGGCCAAAGGATTGGTTACCTAGCAACGGGACCTACAGCTTCTTGTGGGATCCGAACCTCACTATATCGAGAAATTAATTTCTAATCACCAGAAACAAATTTCTGTGATTCCACGTTGGCAGAGCGGGGAATCGAACTCGGGACTACCGAATCGGTAGGCGAGCACGTAAACCACTCGTCCAACGAGGAATTGTCTCACTCGCACAGTTGAAAATAATGGTTAAGAGATAGAGAAAATCTTCTAGTTGAATGATGGATGTCTTTCAAACTTTGTCTTAAATAAATAAATAAATTAAAAACAGCTGGTCTCTTTTATCGGTGATCCCCCCCATAAACGGAATCTCGGAAATTGTGTAAGACTTTCTGGCAGCTTTTTCGAACCAGATAACTGCAGAGTCCAAGGCGAGCCCCTCAGTGGCGTGGTCGGTTTGGTCTTGGCCTGCCACCTCGATGACCACGAGTTTGATTCTCGGGCATTTTATTGAGGTGTGAGAGATGGTGTAATTCTGGTGATAGAAGTTCACTCTCGACGTGTTTCGGAAGTCACGTGAAGCCGCTGGTCCCGTTGCTGAATAACCATTGGTTCCATGCAACGAAGAAACACCATACAAACAAACAATGTCTAAGGTCAGGTGTTTTGATTTAATGCTCTATGTAGGCGGTGCTTTTCGTCTCGCTGTCTAGATTTTTTTTTTTTTCACTTCGAGATTTTACAAGCCTTGCTTACATGAGAACGGAACTCTTGTTCCTTATTTTACGTTAGCATTAGATTGGAGGTCTGCATCAGGGGTCCTCTGTGACAAGAAGGTCCCTCTGAAATTGAAGGGAAAGTTTCATAGGACGGTGTTCAGACCAGCAATGTTATATGAAACAGAAACAGCATGTATGAGGAAAACAGAGGAGAAAGAAGAATGGTTAGGCAGAAAATAAGATGAATTTGAGATGGATGTCGGAGTAACACGGGAGTAACGAGGGAAGATAGGACTAGAAATGAGTATATAAAAGGATCGACAAAGGTAGTTGAAATATCTAAGAAAATACAGGAGGGAAGGCTTCGATGGTATGGACACCTTTTACGAAGAGAGGAACATCATGTTGGAAGACATACGATGGAAATGGAAGTGCGGGGTAGAAGGAAGAAGGGAAGACCAAGAAAGAGGTGGCGTGATTGTGTAGGGGAAGATATGTTATGGAAAGGTATTAACGAGAACAATGCATAGGGCAGAAATCAGTGGAGACGACTTATAAAAATGGGTTAAAGCTGGGAAGAAGAAGAAGACGAAGAATAAGAAGAAGAAGATGAAGAAGAAGAAGGTTAGATTCGAGGTGTTCGAACGAGCAAGCGACGATAAGAATACATGCGAATCCTTTACTGACAATAGAAGTGAATAGGATAAAAGGTTCGAGGATCATGACAATGACCTTCTTCGGATGGAGCCAAAAGAGCGAGAAGTCAAAATCGCTAGGCCTAAAGCACTGGGGAGTCCTCTCATCCCCAAATGCCTTAAGGAAGGAATGCTAGAACGCAATTTCCTTTTCCTATTCGTTTTTAACCCCGCTCTATCAACTACTCGTCCAGTCATTTTTATTCTGACATTGTTTTATCGTTTGCTAATGCAACTTTTATAGTCTCGTTCGTACTCTTATGAAATAATTGATCGTCATTGATGTGAAATGTTTATCGCAATCGCTTTTTAATACATTTATTTCTCTGTGATATTTCGAAAGCGTTCCGTTACTTTGCATCATTATCTCTCTCTCTCTCTCTCTCTCTCTCTCTCTCTCTCTCTCTTACTTATTCTTATCACCATCCTCACAATGCTTTTTATATTGTTGTCACTCTGCTTATTTGTTGCAACTTATTCTCTGTTCCTCTTCGTTTACATTCCATATAGCTTAATTCTATAGTGGTTTCTGCACTGTTCATTATACTTATTATATAGTTATTGCTATTCTTATCGTTCTTCGGGACCTATTTTTTTTAGTTTGGTTAGGTTCAAGCTGTTTTGAGGGAATTTGAACCGTTTTCTTTTTGACAATTGACTCTAAGTTAAGGTTCGGTCATCGTTCCATTCCAATCTATCGGTACCTGTCTACATGAGTAGACAGACGTCTTCAGTGAAAGAAGACAGCGTATAAAGCCCTAGGCCTATTTTTCCTTTTGTTATTAAGAATTTATTTAAATAAATTGATACATTTTAGAGTAATTTTGATGGCAACGCATTGTAATACTAATTTTTCAATTATTATTATTATTATTATTATTATTATTATTATTGTTGTTGTTGTTGTTGTTGTTGTTGTTGATGCTTATTATTATTATTATTATTATTATTATTATTATTATTATTATTATTTTTTTTTTTGCCCTATCACAGTCCTCCAATTCGACTGGGTGGTATTTATAGTGTGGGGTTCCGGGTTGCATTCTGCCTCCTTAGGAGTCCATCACTTTTCTTACTATGTGCGCCGTTTCTAGGATCACACTCTTCTGCATGAGTCCTGGAGCTACTTCAGCCTCTAGTTTTTCTAGATTTCTTTTCAGGGATCTTGGGATCGTGCCTAGTGCTCCTATGATTATGGGTACAATTTCCACTGGCATATCCCATATCCTTCTTATTTCTATTTTCAGATCTTGATACTTATCCATCCTCTCTTTCTCTTCAACTCTGGTGTCCCATGGTATTGCGACATCAATGAGTGATACTTTCTTCTTGACTTTGTCAATCAACGTCACGTCTGGTCTATATGCACGTATCACCCTATCCGTTCTGATACCATAGACCCAGAGGATTTTTGCCTGATCGTTTTCTATCACTCCCTCAGGTTGGTGCTCGTACCACTTATTACTGCAAGGTAGCTGATGTTTCTTGCATAGGTTCCAGTGGAGGGCTTTTGCCACTGAATCATGCCTCTTTTTGTACTGGTTCTGTGCAAGTGCCGGGCATTCGCTTGCTATGTGGTTTATGGTTTAATTTTTCGTATTGCACTTCCTACATATGGGAGAGATGTTATTTCCGTCTGTCGTTCTTTGAACATATCTGGTTCTTAGGGCCTGATCTTGTGCCGCTGTTATCATTCCTTCAGTTTCCTTCTTGAGCTCTTGTCTCTGTAGCCATTGCCATGTGTCATCGCTGGCTAGTTCTTTAGTCTGTCTCATGTATTGTCCGTGCATTGGTTTGTTGTGCCAGTCCTCTGTTCTGTCTGTCATTTTCCTGTCTCTGTATATTTCTGGGTCTTCGTCTACTTTTATTATTCCTTTTTCCCATGCACTCTTTAGCCACTCGTCTTCACTGGTTTTCAGATATTGCCCCAGTGCTCTGTTCTCGATGTTGACGCAGTCCTCTATACTTAGTAGTCCTCTCCCTCCTTCCTTTCGTGTTATGTATAGTCTGTCCGTATTTGCTCTTGGGTGTGGTGCTTTGTGTATCGTCATATGTTTCCTGGTTTTCTGATCTATGCTGCGGAGTTCTGCCTTCGTCCATTCCACTATTCCTGTGCTGTATCTGATTACTGGCACTGCCCATGTGTTTATGGCTTTTGTCATATTTCCGGCGTTGAGTTTTGACTTGAGTATCGCCTTGAGTCTCTGCATATATTCTTTCCTGATCGTGTCCTTCATCTCTTGGTGTTTTATATCCCCTCCTTCCATTATTCCCAGGTATTTGTATCCTGTCTCATCTATGTGTTTGATGTTGCTCCCATCTGGTAGCTTTATCCCTTCAGTTCTCGTTAATTTGCCTTTTTGTATGTTGACTAAGGCGCATTTTTCTATTCCAAACTCCATTCTGATGTCACCAGATACAACCCTTACAGTCTGGATTAGTGTATCTATTTCCTTGATGCTCTTACCATACAGCTTGATGTCGTCCATGAACATCAGATGGTTGATTCTGTTGCCTCTTTTCTTGAGTTGGTACCCGGCATTCATCTTCTTGCTGATTAATTATTATTATTATTATTGTTGTTATTGATTTTTAACTTTCATTATTATTATTATTATTATTATTATTATTATTATTATTATTATTATTATTTTTATTATTATTATTATTATTATTGATTTTTTAATTTATTATTATTATTTTTATTATTGATTTTAACTTTATTATTATTATTATTATTATTATTATTATTATTATTATTATTATTATTATTATTATTATTATTATTATTATTATTATTATTATTATTATTAGACTAATAATAAAAAGGAAACGTCAGATAAGCACGTAAATAGACCTAGTCATAAATCACAAATAAAGCAAAAAATATCGAGATATAAAGTTGGCAAATTACCAGCTTCAGAATAATGAAATATATTTCCACAATTCTATCGATAGAACATTTCCTTGATATTTTGGTTTATCGGAAATTTCTTTTGGTCTTTTCATTCAGAAAGGGATTTTATTTTTTGTTGTAAATCTTAAACGCTATACCAGGATCGAGATAGAGGCATATACATACATATGTATGTACATACATATTTGAAAGAAAACCCAGATATATACTTACGTAAATAGATAGGACATCACTCAAATGCAAAATCTGACCCAAGTCTCAACACCGCGACCCCAGTTACAAGAAGTTACAAGGATTAGGATGTCTCAAAGACTTATTAGTCCATCCGAGGAGACATCGCGTGCTCACTTATCTCTAGGAGCAGGTTTTACTATTCATTCACAGTGTCCTAATGATCTTGTCTAGCTTTCTTTTAAACTATTCCACACTGTTGCTGGTTACGACTTTTAGCAAATCCCACAAAGAGAGAGGAGAGAGAGAGAGAGAGAGAGAGAGAGAGAGAGAGAGAGAGAGAGAGAATCTTCCGATCACGAATCTTTACAACACAGTGTGTATTTGCGATAGAGAATAAATGAGGCTTCGGAGTGGATGTGGGTTAGAAGGAAAAAAGATAAAAAAAAATAACATAAAAAAATTGAAAGATAGAAAGAGAATGTGTTGGTGATGGTAAATGAGGAGATTCTTGTTTTAAGGTATGCTGTATATGTAAATATTACTATTTTTATTAGAATGTGAGGTGATTTCTTGTTGTAGTTTGATGTTGTGGTTTATAATAGAAAAATTTATATATAAATACACATGTAAATGTATATAATACATACATACATACATACATACATATATATATATATATATATATATATATATATATATATATATATATATATATATATATATATATATATGGCGGCGGGCTGACAGCTATACATTCACACAGGGGTTCAGCAAGACTACAGCTTACATGATTATTTTATTGAGATGTTTCGTGTCCCAATACATTGGCACATCATCAGTCTGGATTTAATTTTTTATGTATTTTAAAATTTAATTTTAAAAACATTAAGCTAAATTAAAACTATCAAATACAGTTTTAATTTAGTTTTTATGGTTTAAAAAAAAAAAATTTAATTCCAGAACTGATGATGGCCCAATGTCTTAGGGCACGAAAGGTCTCAATAAACTAATTATGTGAGCTGTTATCTTGCTGGAACCCCTGTTGGTATACAGTGCGTGTGTGTGTATGTATGTATGTACACATTGAATATATGTATGTATATATATGTATATTATATATATATATATATATATATATATATATATATATATATATATATGTATATATATATATATATTTGTCGACTGTGTATGTAGGCCAATTGCGAAACTTTCACGTGATTTCAAATTTGCAGTTTTCGACACTAAAGGGGAGAACAAAAATGATAAAACTAAGCACCGATTACTTTCGTGTAATTATTATACATTTTCCAAGGAACAGTGTACCTTGAAAACGTACACCCATTACACGGGAGTACTTGGTACTTAGTTTGTCGGTTTCTCTTCTTTGTGGAGAAACTGCGAAGTACATATGCAGCTATATATCATATAGAAATATTAATATATATAATATTATATATATAGATATATATATATATATATAAATATATATATATATATAATATATATGTATGTAATGAGGATGGAGACAGAGACACAGAATTTTGGCTTGAACATCAGCACAAAGAAGAGCGAGATCATGGTTGTGAGTAAGGATGATGATTGGGTGCACATGGAGGATATGACAATCAGAGGACAGGAACTCAAGCAAGTTGAGAAGTTTGTTTACTTGGGAAGTGTGGTAACAGCAGACGGGAGGCAAATTGAAGATATACAAAGAAGAAAACTAGGAGCAGCAACGAGCTTTTGAGGTTCTGAGAAAAAACGTTTGGTCGAGGCATGAAATCAGCTTGAGAACTAAGATGAGAAATATTCAATGCAGTAGTACTACCAGTCCTGATGTAGGCTCGTCCACCTGGGCACTGACCAGAACAGAGGAGAAAAGGTTGGATGCTTTGAGATGAAGCTGCTGAGAAGAATACTTGGCATTTTAAATGGGATGATTATGTTAGAAATGAAGACATCAGGGTGAGATTGAGGCAAAGGCCAGTCAGTACCAGGTTGAAGAGGGGAAGGCTGAAATGGTTTGGACATGTTGAGAGGATGGAAGAGAATAGAGACCCCAGGAGAGCACTGAGAGCAGTACAAATAGGAAGAAGACCGCTGGGTAGACCAAGAACGAGGTGGATAGACATAATTGTCAGGGATCTTGAGGATGAAATCCAAAACTTAGAGGAAGCGAGGGAAATGGCTCGGGATAGAGACAGATGGAGAGAAACTGTATCAGCCTTATGCCACTGGCCAGTGGCTGGAAGATAAATCTAAAAATCTAAAATCTATATATTATATATATATATATATATATATGGTGTGTGTGTGTGTATCTATATATATGTGTGTGTGTGTATCTATATATATATATGTACCTATACATATATATATATATATATATATATATATATATATGTATGTATACATACATATATATAGTATATATATATACATACATATATATATATATATATATATATATATATATATATATATATATCTATATATATACTATATATATGTAATGCGCGCGCGCGTGTGTGTGAGACAGAGAGAGAGAGAGAGAAGAGAGAGAGAGAGAGAGTAAAAGAGAGATAAGGAAGGGAATTTTCAGTCAATGAATGGATTGCAAGGTATGCATTGCAAAAGAACCTTCCTATGTTCTTATGGTCGCTATTTAAAATGCCCCTGCACGAAATAGACCATACCATAAGAAAATAAGAAAAAAAGCGTAGAAGGCGAAGAATGAACAGATGAATGTGACTTATATCGAACGTTCTGTTGAACGAGTTTGCGAGTGAGTGAGAGAGCGTGTGATCTGAACGCCGTAAACTCAAATGACGAAATAAGGCTCAGGCAGCGGGCGAAGAAAAGCTGCCTGCCTACCTACCCAACAAGCTATGGCGCCCTCCCTATACACGACCCTGAACACTATCACCTGATGTGACCTCCCGGGCGGAAAGAGGAACATAACGAGAGAGCGACCGTGTTTTGTTACCGCTCGTTACGACGTCATGCTCGTCATGCTCGTTCCGTAGCAAGTGACATGACGCTCATGACATTTCTCCTCCCTTTCTCGAATGTCTGCTTGTATTATTTCCTTTCCGAAGGTGACAGATGTCACCAACATCCTGACCCTTTCGTGTGACGACCCGAAAGGTGACGGGTCCCATTATATCTCCCATTATCTTGATCCTGGCAGTGGACGATGCAAGCCCGTCTAGAAGGGATCGAGTAAGTAAGTAAGTAGCCTTTTCCTTCGTCTTTATGTAACGGGTTTGCATGTCCGGCCCTCCGTAGTGGCGCGGAACACTTTTTCCTCTCGATCATCCAACTCAGACTCGTGATCATACACCGCAGCCGGGCGAGAGGAATCCCGAGACGCGAAACTTATAGAAACCAGAACGATGATTTTGTAACAAACGTCGCAGCTGCTGCTGGTTGGTTGTCTTGAGGTCTCTTTTTGGGCGGGGTTCCTCAGGGAGGAGTCTCTCTCTCTCTCCCAACGAGGGTGCCGGGGAAAGAAGGAAGGGGAGGGGGGAAAAGGAGGCGGGGGTATGCACGCATCCATGGCCAGTTTGGGCGCGAAAGTTCAAAGTTGAAATCCGACGGCCCGGTTCTGATCCTCAGTCTTTCGACAGCTCTAGATCCGACCAGAGCTCCCTTTGGAAAGGGCAGGTTGTACTATCTCTCTCCCCCTTACCCTCTTCTGCTCCGCTTCGGAATCCGTCACTCACCGCCGTCCGCCCCTCTCTTCAGGATCCTCCGGAACCCCTGTAGCCAAAAGACCGTGCCCAGGACACGCCGCTCACAGGTACGTTCAAGCGCTGACGTCTGGGGGGCGACAGAGGCCGTTCTCGAAAGGGAGAGTGGACCTGTGAACTTTTAGGTTTTTCGAAAAAAAAAAAAACGCCTTTTTTGTCATTTGTCATGAAACGAAGGACGTCGGAAAAGGTTACGCGTTTCCCCGGGATCTTGATCGAAATTAACCCAGGACAGTTTTCAAAAAGGGGATCGTTCATTGCAGATTGTTTTTGTTTTCTTTGGGCTGTCTTGATTTCCTTCCCCCTGTAAAGTGGTATATAGGCCTTTGTGCTGTATGGGATGGACATTTTCGGGCTGCGTGGCTGAGGTCATGTTTTTGGTCTGTTGGTAGAGGAGCTCGGCCTAAAACTCTGACGTAATATTCCTTGACCTCCAAAATGGGAATTTTTAAAGTGCGATATGAAAGGCGTGACTTGGCTCTTTTGAGCAGCAGTAATTCTGTACCTTTGTGGTTGCGGTTGAAGTCAGTGATCTAATGGTTAAGTTCTTGTCAGAAATTAAAAACTGTTTTAACTACCAGGTGGAGAGAGAGAGAGAGAGAGAGAGGAGAGAGAGACGAGAGAATGGAGAGATGAGAGAAGAGAGGTTATTAACGGCACGAGATGGACTGAAGAAGGCAGGGGCCAGTAGGTTTTCAATGCCACTCTGCTGAAGTTAAAATATTCGCTGATATAAAGCAAACAAAGAAAAGACAAATGAAAACCCAATTTCAGAGAGAGAGAGAAAAAAAAAACTGGATTTCGAAAGAGAGTTTAATAGAGCAATATTCAGAATATCAGTTGCCACAGAGTTTTGCGAAACTGGAATACTTTCACGCCCCAGTGCGAACGAACACCGGTTTAAAAGTCGAATCATGGGCGATACTCGAGGCTGGCGATTAGATCAAATCATGACGGTCATTTTAAATTTGTGTTTAGTCCTAATCTAGGGTCATTGTAGTTTGGTATTTTGTCCGAATGTAGTCAATATAATGAGAATATTAGTGATTAGTCCCAGTAGCGTTGCTGGAATTCCAAGATAATTTTT
Source organism: Macrobrachium nipponense (assembly GCF_015104395.2). Lineage (NCBI taxonomy): Eukaryota > Metazoa > Arthropoda > Malacostraca > Decapoda > Palaemonidae > Macrobrachium > Macrobrachium nipponense. Next base: position 16,108,810 of record NC_087217.1, read on the forward strand.
TTTTTGTGGGGTCCAAAGAAAATAACACAAAACGAATGCACCAATTCTGTAATGAGTAAAATACACTATTCTCGAATGTATATATCCATGTGAATGAAGGAAAATAATAGTATTAGTAGTTAATAAACCTGTATTGGAAATCATAGAGCTCAATTTTCAATGAATTTCCAACTCTTACTATGTGCAAATATATCAAATATATTCAACACTAGCCTAATTCCTATTAACAAGTTTTAATATTCAACTAAAGTATAATATCCTCGTCATTGTAAATTTATCAAAATAGTGCATAATATCATCAATAGCACAAAAGACATGAATCCTCCAAAATCTCTCTAAAATTCCAATGTATCCCACTCCCTCTTCGTCATCTCCGCTCTCTCTCCCTGGAAATGAACTCTCAAGTGGCAGTAGGAAATTGTATTGCACTTATTCAAAACTGTAACTACAGTTGCAATAACTTCATACCCAAGTTGATAACATTAAGTTGGATCAACATATCGTGAACAAACATGGCATTTGCGTTAAAAACCTATAACTATAGTCATTCATTTATTTGCTCTAAATAAGTTGTAAGGTAACAAGAACCAGAATAATGTTATTAGATATATATAGCAAAACTAAATAAACCAAAGATTATTTCAAAACCTTTCTCAGCTAAAACATTCCAAAGACATGTAGATGTATCAAATATATATACTATTAATATTATTAGGAGTCATCAAATCCGATCAGCATAATATCATCAATAAAATATGTGTCAGTTGTCTTTAAAGCAAGAAAAGAATAAAGAAAAAAAAACATTGAAAAAATTGGGTCATTGTAGTTTGGTAATTTGTCCCAATGTAGTCATTATAACGAGGTAATGAGTCCTAATCTAGAGGAAAGTTTTTATAAACTAGTGATTAGTCCTCATCCAGATTCATTGTAATTGAGTAATGTCTTGATTTGGCATCGTTGGGAAACGGTAATTTGTGCTAACCTAGTCATTGTAATTTCGTAATTTGTCCTATTGTAAAGGAAATTTTGTAAATCGGTGTTAGTGTAATTGTAAGTTGGTAATTGTTCCTCTAAAAAAGTATGTAAATCGATGTTATTCCTATTCTAGAATCATTATTAATTGGTCTATCATAATATAGAGTCATTGTATACTGGTGATTACTCTGCATCTACAAGATCATTGTAAACTGGTGATTAGTCCTACTCTGGTTATTGTAAGGTGCTGATTAGTCCAGTTTAGAGGGTCGTTGTAAGTGAATCTAGAGTGTCATTGTAAACTGGTGATTAGGCATAATCTGCAAAGTCATTATAAAATGCTAGTGTCATTGTAAACTCAACAAATCTAGAGTCTTTGTAAATGAGTCTAGAGCTTCAGTGTAAACTGGTGATAAATCGTAATTTAGAGTCATTGTAAACTGGTGATAAGTTTGAATTTGGAGTCATTGTAAACTGGTGATAAGTCTTAATTGAGAGAGAGACTGTAAATGACTCAAGAACGTCATTGTAAACTGGTGATTAGTTTTAATTTAGGCCCGCTGTAAACTATGATTAATCTTAATTTAGAGTCATTGTAAATTGGTAATGTCTTAATTTAGAGTCATTGTAAATTGTTCTAGAATGTCATTGTATACTGTAAATTAGTCCAAATCTAGTCATTGTAAATGACTCTAGAACGTCATGATAAACCGGTGATTAGTCTTAATCTAGGGTCATTGTAAACTGGTAATTAATCTTAATTTAGAGAATCTTTGTAAACTGGTGATGCCATAATCTAGACTCTAGAGTAATTGTAAATTAATGACTGGTCCTAATAAAGATTAATTATACATTGATGTTTCTTCCAATCTAAAGAATCACTATAAATTGGTGATTAGTCGTAATCTAAAGAGCCATTGTGAACTGGTCTTAGACTTAACCTACAAAGTAACAGCAAGTTGGTGATTAGTTCCAATCGTAATATAATCATAACCAACATTGCCGATTGCTGATGAGGTCAAATCACTGAAGAAATTGGCGACGAGATTCTAGACCAGACAACCTGAAAGCAGGGACTATATAATCATAATTTTTGTCAACCAGGCGAGGTAATAGGTGGCAAAACAGGTTTTATCCCGGTCTGGATAAACTGGATGGTGGTATCAGGCATCCTAATTAGGACACTTGGTTTGGAGGATGAGAGAGAGAGAGAGAGAGAGAGAGAGAAGGGTGTTTTATTGAAACAAAAGTGGAATGTTGATTTATTCCTATATTGCAGCTTTGCATTTTTATGCAAACTTATATATATATATATATATATATATATATATATATATATGTATATATATATATATATATGTATATATATATGTATATATATATATATATATATATATATATATGTATAACTGAATCACGAAAGTTAGGAACGTGATAAGTCCATAAATAAAGATATATGCCACGAAGGAAAAATAAACGAAGGAGGATCTGCAGGATCTTTCGACGTTAAACGTCCTTTATATATACATATATAAACGTCATATATATATATATATAATTGACAGGAAGTTATTAATCTGTGATTTTAGCTGTGTGCAGTTGCTGAATTATCTTGACAAATGATGTCCAATATAATTTTTCTGTACCTGCTTCTGTATGTGTAAGTGTGAGTGTATTACGTGTATTTATAAACACACAAACACTTATGAAGTATGGTATAACACAACACTGAACGAGATATTAATAAGAGTGACGTATGCTTTCCTTCACTCTATAGCAATACGGTTTGGATTATCGTCATAATTATTGAGGGTAAAGTCTGTATATATATATAATATATATATATATAATATATATATATATATATATATATAAACATTCAGAAACGGTGACAAAACTCAAAATATCTTGACCATTCAAATTAGTAATGACATTTTTCTTACATCTTTGTCCTTTAAATGGATAATATCCTCAAAAGTGCTGTTATCAGATAGTTTCAAACAAAACCAGTTTATAATTATAACCATTTAGCGTACTTTCCGTTATCCTATTCCACCACGAGCCTTAAAAAAAAAAAAAAAAAGTCTCTGGGTATTTTGCTCTGGGGAGCTAGGGCTAGGGAGGACTGGAGGGGTGGAGGGGGTAGCGGTGGTCATGGTGGAGAGGTGGTGGTGGTGTGTGTGTGTGTGTGTGTGTGTGAATGCTTTGGTTCCCTATTGAAAGCAGATCTGGTATTTTAAACTGAAGTGACTCATTGGGTGTTGTCTTTGGGAGGAGACAAATAAATGTATTAGTAAAATCAAAGTGAACAATCAGGATCTGGATAAACACAGATGTATTAGTGTCTTTTGTACGGGAGGTAGCTTATTCAAAAGATACTATAAACTAATTTAATGTTGCAAAAACAGAAAGGAATTCAAGTACAAATAGTTTGTCCGTAACCGCTAGATATACCTAATAGGAATTTACTGTGAACAACGGAAGAAATGGAAACGTTCCACACACACACACACACACTCACAAACACACACACAGAGAGAGAGAGAGAGAGAGAGAGATAGAGAGAGAGAGAGATGGTTAGTCATCGTTATGACAAGGCATACATTCATCCAAAGCATCGGCCTATATTTCTTACTGTAATACCGAAATAATATTACACCTCATGTCTCCCACACCTCTTTTGAAATGTCAGTTTTAGAATCAAAATAAAAAGATAAATAACATTTCGTTCATCATCGAAGTTACATTCATATACCTAACATTCAAAGAATGGGAGACTGACAGACACAGTAAGTTTAGCTGCTACAAAATGAAAAACAAAATCGAGTGCAGATATTTTGTCTGTCACTGCTATTTACAGTAAGTATGGTGCTTTTAAAATATAGCCCAATTACAGTTCACTAAGAGAGAGAGAGAGAGAGAGAGAGAGATTTTGATATGACCGAGCATGTATTCGCCCAAACCGTAGGCCTGTGTTCCCTACAGCAATACCGAAGTGATCATACGCCATACATCTCTGGAAAAATCCGATTTAGAATTCTCAGTTGAAACTAGGACTACATAGGCGTAGCCTGTACTATTTATTCTACATACTTTACACTTTACACGTTTCAAGTATATTCATTAATTGGAAATGAACGAAAGCTTTACGTGAAGCTTGAGTAATACGAAAGCAAAAGGGGCAACATGTGCGCATGACTGACTGCCTTCGTCTGTGAGACAGTAACACTTCTCGGTTAATCAGAAGTTTCGCACCGAAGAAGAAAAGCGTCTTTGGAGATAAAAGCGGAACCATTCCGTGGAAATATCTCACGCTTGTAGTGGTTTGCGTCGCGTTAATGATGTGTGAGAAAATACGTGAAAAGAGAGAGACAGAGAGAAAGGGAATATCTTATGAATGGTTTCAGCTCGGTGGGGCCCAGACTGTGGTACGCATTTGATGGAGTAGTGTAACTGATCATTGACGTGTGAAATTGTTTTTTTTTCCCTGTCCACATCGGCTGCAATCCACAATGTTATGGAATGACAGGTAAGTAATTAAAGTAATTCCCTGCTTTGGCTGACTTAAGCCTCTGTGGTTATTTTTTTGTTTTGTTTAAATTACCCCTTATATATGGCTCCTAGACCGATGATTGAATGTAGGTCTAATTGGTTTTAACGAAACCATTTTCCCAGGAGAGAACGGGAATTGTAACACGTCCATTAGCCAAGCTGTGGAGAACTACGAACACATTCGAAATCAGGTAACCTTTAAGAATTTACGCTGAAATACGATTTCAAAAAACTATTGAAAGAGAGTCGGTAGAAAATTAAACTTTTACCACGCATGCGCGGTGATGTATCAGCGCCTGTTCCCGTTCGTAGGTGGTTGAAGTTTCTTGACCTTTCGTTTTATTATTAAAGGTACGATAGAAGTGACTTTTTCAGGGAATGTTTGAGTAGGCAGTTAATTACCCCTGTAAATTAAGGTGTGGAACTTCTTGCTCCATTCCTTTCAGAGCGAACCGCTGTGAAAGCGATTATCGTTGTTTATCAACAACCTAGTTTCTTGTAGCTGTTGATTACGGATTGATTCTGCTTTGGTGTCTTGGAATTCGATTCCCAATCAAGCCGAAAGCCTTTAATTAGTCAGCTTCCGATGTATTCTATCGTGACCCTTGGTGGCTAATTGACTTGTTGGGTCGCCGGTTGGATAAAAAAAAAAAAAAAAAAAATAGCGTAGGTCTAGCTTCTCATCCTAAAAGACTGGCCGATGCTGAAGGGGAACACATTTAGGTGAAGTCTCCCTTTTTCTCTCTCTCTCTTTTATATATATATATATATATATATATATATTATATATATATATTATAAATATATATATATATAATCACTTTCACAATTGTTCTGTGCATTAGTACAATTAATGAAGAACAAAATCTCATTTAAATTTGATGATATCTAGCGGAGATATTTATTCAGGAAAAGTTACACGTTGTTAGTCCTAGAAAGCTTGTAACTTTTCCTGAATAAATATCTCCGCTAGATACCATCCAATTCTGATGAGATCCTGTTATATGTATATATATATATATATATATATATATATAATATATATATATATATATATATAGATATATATATATATATATATAAACTGTGTATGTTTAAACGACAATATTGCCACACAACCACGCTTGATCAGGTGAAAAGTGAATGAAAGTACAAACAGTAATTTTCGCTTTCAAAGCTTGGGAGACTGCTCGAAATCGTTTATTTTCAAGTTATTTCATCGATATCTTTCCTAGATTCTCATCCTACTTGAAGGACTGCGATGCAGGATGTCTTTAGCTTTATTTCGCGTTTGTCTGGTCACTAAGGGGTCAGTTTTTTTCCTTATGTAATTGTGACAAGTGAACTTTACAGTATATAATCAGCAGGATTACTTTGATCCAATTACACTTGATAACGGGATGACCAACGGTATTAACGCGGTATGTAGCCACCTTCGTCAAAGTTGTGTGCCTTTTTATACATAGGTTTCAGAAACTGCATTTTTTAAAGATATTCAGTTTTTCCTCATATATCCCGGCTCCTCCCCCCTCCACACAAACTGGGCGGCCCCATTAATCACCCCTCCCCCCAAACAAACTCCGCCACACCCTGCCCGCACACTTGAAAAAAAAAAAAAAATCGCCACCACAGAAATACTATTGCATTTTTTTTTAACTTCTCGTGAAAATTATCATACCATTATCTTTGTTAGTCTTTTCTTCAAACTATTATAATTTGTAATTATATTAAAGCGAAGTATGGGTTCATAACGACTACACGCGAAAAACACAATTACATAATCTGTAGCTAATTATTGAGACATATTACCATATACATCAGAACAGGCAAAAAACTAAACAAGACAAGTACATGTTTTTATACTTAGGAACAAGAGTCGAAAAAAAGTGGGCGTACGTGTTTGGTCTTAGAACGAAAAAGGGAGAGAAGAGAGAGAGAGAGAGAGAGAGAGAGAGGTTAGTATAGTTAGGAGATTGTTCAAGATTGATATTTAATGGAATATCAGAGACGTGAAAAAAAGCGGGAAAAAAATTTACTATTTAACTTTGACCATGCACACGAAAGTTAACGGTACTACTCAGAGAGAAAAAAAAAAAACTCAATTTCTGGATCATGGATTTGGTTTTTGGTTTGGTTCGATATTTTGGTTCGATCTCGAGTTCTTTCTGTAGGTTTAAAGTTCTGGATCGTCTATGCTATCTGGCTCGTTCTGTCCAGCCTCAGATCTTAAAAACTACAGAGGCTAGAGGGCTGCAAATTGCTCTGTTGGTCAGACACCCTTCAACCATCAAACATACCAAATTGCAGGCTTCGAGTCTCAGTAGTTCTTATTTTACTTCAGGTTAAAGTTAGCCATAATCGTGCTTCTGGCAACGATATAGGCCAGGCCACCACCGGGCCGTGGTTAAAGTTTCATGGGCCGCTGCTCATACAGCATTAGACCGAGACCACCGAAAGATAGATCTATTTTCGGTGGCCTTAATTGTAACGCTGTAGCGGCTGTACAGAAAACTCGAATGCGCCGAAGATACTTCGGCGCATTTTTTACTTGTTTTTAAGCCACAATCGATTATTGGTTGCGGATTATAGTCTTACTCGATTTTCTGTTCAAGGATTCGACCTGGTTCTATCCCGTTTTCTCCCCAAGCAAATTGCTTTCTATGGTAATGTTGTTTTATATTGTAGAAGACCACTTATATATATATATATATATATATATATATATATATATATATCTATATATTACTATATTATTATATAATTATATATATTATATATAATATATATATTACACACATACTTACTAATCGCTGTTTTTACAAGTTACAAATTGAATTGATGCAACTCATCTTCTGGTTAGAATCACGCGCTCTATTTATTCAGTTCCTTTTCGAAACCAGTTTGACCTGGATCTAGGCCTACTCCAGGCCTGATACTACGCACTCTTTCCCTTCCGTGCCTTCTGTATAATTAGGTTTTCTAGTTTGGCCTCGTGTTTGCTCTAATTAAATATTCTGGTTTTAAATCCGAGTTTTATCTCGTTTCTTTGAATGTTCTTTGTTAAAATTTTTAAATATTGAATCGGTTTTCGATCAGTAATATTAATTCTTGACTACCGATCATTCTATTTTGCTGAAACTTAATAGTGGCGTAAATGGTCCTCCGACGTGTGTTGTTATTTTAAATCTACAATAATAATAATAATAATAATAATGAATAATAATAATAATAATAATAATAATAATAATAATTATAAAATAATTATTATTATTATTATTATTATTATTAATTATTTGTCTATCACAGTCATCCTATTCGACTGGGTGGTTTTTATAGTTGGAGTTCCGGGTTGCATCCTTTCTCCTTAGGAGTCCATCACTTTTCTCACTATGTGCGCTGTTTCTAGTAGCACACTCCTCTTCACGAGTCCTTGTGGTTTTCCAGGTTCCTTTTCAGGGATCTTGAGATCGAGCCAAGCGACTACAATTTCCAATGGCATATCCCATAACTCTCTCCTACTCTGGTGTCCCATGGTATTGCGACATCAATGAGTGATAATTTCGGCTTGGTTTTGTCAATCAACGTTACGTCTGTTCTACTGGCACGTATCACCCTATCTGTTCTGATATCATAGTCCCAGAGGATCTTTATTATTATTATTATTATTATTTTATTATTATATTATATTATTATTATACTTCATTCATTATATTATATTATGATTATTATTATTATTATTATTATTATTAGATTATTATTATATTATTATTATTATTATTGAGAAGACAACAACAACAATAATAACATCAACATCAACAACAAATACACATTGTGAACAGTTATGAACATAATCCCAAGTCGAACAAAGAGGATTACATATTAATAATTAAATTAATTGCTCAACTCAACCTTAATTACATTAGTGGTCTGTGACAAGAGGACGTCATCAGCGTCAAATTGCGTTATGGACTGTAATCATGGACAAATTACACCGTATGGCAGCTCTCAATGTTACTGTAAGTCGGTTGAGAAACAAAGAACTTAATGCTACTAGATCATTGTCGGTTAGATGTATTCTGATTACGTATTCTGTGTGATGCGTTCTTAGGATAATCAGAATATTGCTTTTAAAGGTACATAAGTATAGAATATTCCAAACTATTTGGGTTTGAGACACTATAAATTAATGCGAAAGAGTAAATTTATTTCAACATAGAATTCAGAATAAAGATAATCCAGTTCGACGCTGGAAATTATACAAGATAATTGTTAGTTCAGTACAAGGAAATATTTTAATTTGGCGCATTCTAAGGCACTCATTAATTTAGTAATGCTCCATGTCAGTAATATAGAGTATTCATAGCTGATATTAAAGTCTTCAACATTTTCATATATGTATAAAAAAACGTTCTAAATAGCTTTGTTAATAAGTATAATTAGTCCGAATGACTGAAATCGACTTTGTTTTAAATGACTTCATTACACTGTATCCAAAGCCACTTCTTCCGTAGGGGGATAGTGGCGTCAGTGCACCTCATGCGGTGCACTGTAGGCGTTACTTAAGGTTCTTTGCAGCGTGCCTTCGGCCCCTAGCTGTAACCCCTTTCGTTTCTTTTACTGTACCTCCTTTCATATTCTTTCTTCCCTCTTACTTTCCATCCTCTCCTAACAATTGCTTCATAGTGCAACTGCTTCGAGGTTTTCCTCCTGTTACACCTATCAACCTTTTTACTGTCGGTTTCCGTTTCAGCGCTGAATGGCCTTTAGGTCCCAGTGCTTGGCCTTTGGCCTAAATTTCACATTCAATTCAATTCCAACGCCACTTCAATACAAATCTTCAGAATTTAGATAATAATGACTGTGTTATGAGAAAGTGGAGAGACGACAAGTCCCGGCCCTTGGGACTTGACGTACCGTCCGAAAGCTAGCTAGGGCCGAGTTACTTTCGTTGACTTTTCTTAATTTTTATAGACGAATGTTGAAAAAAAAAGCAGACCCCGGGCTTGATGACGGCAATTCTGAAATTGGGATTCGGCGTCATTGAAATCTGTCATACTTGAAGAATTTCCTTTTCTGTTCTTATATCATTTACAAAGAGGTATTTGTGAAATATATTATGTAGCTCACTGTACTGTTTACAAAGAAACAAAAAATAATTACCACCTTCCTTGAGAAAGTGAAGTCACTCTAGTTTCGTTTGATTAGGTGTTGCATTGATTGTTTTGAAATGAAAAGATATACAATGATTTCGTCATTGTAAGCGAAAGCACAGACTTTCATTTTGTGATATTTACAATTAAAAAAAAGGATGCTTTTTCTTCTGCTTTATTTTACGAAATAATCTGTCATTGACGAAGATAATAGGATGGCGTTTGAGGGAATGTTGAATGATGTCGAGTGTAGACGTTCTTAGTAGACGAAAATATTTTGTGTTACTTTTATTTATCGTAAATCATTATTCTGCATCTTGCGTTGGATTCGAAGAGAGTGAATTTATTAGTTCACTCACTATCATAAGCATCATCATCATCATGATCATCATCATCACCGTCATTATTAGCATCATCATCACCATTTATATTATAGTCCACAAACCATTTTCCTCTCGTATCTTCGTGAGATGTGTATAGGAGATTATATGCTCGTATTATATATATATATAAATATATATATATATATATTATATATAATATATATGCATATTCAGAGAGAGAGAAACTGTATCCACCATAATTGAACTGATTCTAAACATCTCGTTTGCAAACGTTTAAAAAGGGAAGCATTAATATGTATGAAGCTTCAAAGCCACGGGTTAAGCGAACGCCTGATCTTCTTCTGTTTTGCAACGGGATGCCTGAGCACGGACGTGACTAACCGTGCAATTTCCATAAGTAAGTTGCCTCTTGCGTCATATTATTGCTACTCTTGGCTCCAGTACCACCAGTGCGTTCGTTTGTACTATGGGCGAAATGCTCCCGAGAGTTGCCAGTTCGCTAATTTTCCACTGAATGAATTCTGGTTCCAGTAATTAGACTCTCATTTGACTAAACTATCATTATGTTTTTCTGATGGTTGCCAGTTTGTCTCTTTTGTCCACTGAATGAAATCTGGTTTTGGTAATCATACGCTCATTTGACAAAATTGTTAGTCTGTTTTTCAATAGTTGACAGTTTGTCTCTTGTCCAATGAATGAAATATGGTTCCAGTAATATGACTCTCATATGACTAAATCGTCCACTGTTTTTTTTTCTTTATAGTTACTAGTTTGCCTGCATCACCCGGTAATTTAATAATATAATTATTGCAAGTCACGAGGCCTTCATTTGAATAATTCCGTATTTTGCTTTAATGATAATTTGGAGTTAAATTGACTTTAATTTGGCCACAAAACCTTTGATTTGTAGCGACAATCAGTCGCTTATTTGACTCATTCAGAATCATTTTCATGGTAAGCTATACAGTGACTCGTTTGACGTGATTCGTTTTACGTGTTAGTCGGTCACGAATTATGAAATTAGATTTTCATCTTTGTTTAACTTCGCATTCACTGTTAAACTGGGGTTATTGTTAGTCCATTGCCTCATTTGAGAAATGCAGCGTATAAATCCTTGTATTTTTTAAAAAAAAATTTCTTGTTTGCATTTTTATCACAATGTTCTTATCACGCACGAATTGATACAATTCCGCTGAAGCTGCGAACCTTTTGAAATAGCTGTATTCATTCGTTCATTTTAATAATTTTCTTTCATTTTTTTCGCTAAAGGGAACAATATTAAAAATGTAAGGTTGAATTCATAGACATTCGCAAGCAATAATTCATAATTGACGCAAAATCACATAAAAAAACACACGTAGAACTTTCTGTCAGTCTGCCTGTCTCTCATTTTGCCTTCCTTGACATAAAGCTCCCCCATTCGACTCGGGCGAGGAGACCCCGTGATCCCATAAAAGTCACTTTCACGAATTCCTTCCGCCTTGAGGTTCTAGTCTCTGATGATGCAGATTGACAGCTCGCGCTATTATACTGAGGCGATGCTCCATAAAAATCATTCCATCCTAGGCGGAAACTTATGTGCTTGTGGCCTTGTTGTTGCTGTTGTATTGTTGTTTTGTTGTTGTTGCTTTGGTATTTGTTCTGGCATCAAACGTACCTGATGCAAGACAGGTTGTAAATAATTTTTTCTGTCTATGCTCTCTGTTTTAAATCCTCCTCTGTTTCTCTTTGTGCTAGTTCCTCTTTGGACGAGTGGGTTACGTGCTCGCCTACCAATTCGGTAGTCGCGAGTTCGATTCCCCTCCTTGCCAACGTGGAATCAGAGGAATTTATTTATTTCTGGTGATTAGAAATTTATTTCTCGATATAATGTGGTTTTAGTTAGATGTTGAGAAGAATCCAATACTTATCTTAATTTTTCTGAGGTCTAGTCGGAGGCACGAGCTTTCCAAGTACTTCATAGTTTTTATTTTAGGATTATTTCAGTTAGGCTAACAATACATAGAAATGGAGGAAGAGTTTTACATTTTCGTTGTTAAATTTGTAGTCAAACAAAATTGATACTTTCAGAATTAAAAATATATTTACACATGTACAGAAGATTCCACAAGAATATACTTTATTAGAATTCCATTTGTTCCAGCGCACCTACGCCACTTCTCGAACGAACGAAACAGCTGTAATTTTCAGCATGACAAAGTAGAAGGCCATGAGTAAGCAGCGTGACCTAATTCCCTCTCTTTCTCCACGTACACGCGAACGCACTCGCGCGCGAGCACTCACCTGCTTCTCATCGAAAACCTGTCCGAAGGGCCAAATCCGGGTCATAAAAGGCACGAGCTGGCAACCTCTTCCCCCTTTCGGTGTGACCTCACCACTTGGCCTTACGAATCCTTGCCATTTAGTCTCGTTGTTTGACTTTCCACTTAAACTTCGGCCGGGACCTTTCTCCCGAATTCTCGCTTTTCGACACCCTCCCCCCCCTCCCGCACCTGCAGGGCCCGCCAGGACTCGAACGAGTTGGGTTTCCGAGCTCTCGTGGTCTCGATCTCGCCTTTTGTCCGTCTCCATCACGACTCGGAACATCCCAGTCACGGTTGACTTGCCAAGATGTCTGCTGGAGGTTCGAGTCACCGATTACTTCTTCTTATTTTTCTTCTTCCCTCTTCTTCTTCTTGCTGGGGAAAAGAAATCAGGTTCTCCTCTCCTTTTTCTCTTATTCTTTATTTTGTTGTTTAATGCTCATGGGATGGTTTTCCATATAATTATAACTGATCATGAGATAAATGTCCTTTGTATCATGACCCATTTTCTACTTTATATGATTGTATAAATGTGCATTGTTTAAACACTTACACATTCACAATCACACACACACACACACGCACACACACACACACACACACACACACACACACACACATATATATATATATATATATATATATATATATATATATATATATGGTTGTGCATCTGTAAATATTTGAGGCTTAAAATTCGAACAAATATAAACGTTACATCGTTTTATGTGCCAGCTGCATTATGCATGCATGTACTTAGAGCAGTTATTGGCATCACACAATTTTCGTTGCTTTATCGACTTCCATCTGCTGCGCAGGAAGGGGGAAAGGTCACCCCCTCTTCTTCTTCTTATTCTTCTTCTTCTTCTTCTTCTTCTTCTTCTTCTCTGTGCTTCAGCAAACAATAATCAAGGCGCGATCATGCACGCGTAACTTTCTCCCCGAAGACGCTATCACGCTTACTCAAGTTACTCTCACTCTCGATTCACTCACACCGATTCTCTCATTCGCTCACTCTCACTCTCTTACGTTCCACATTCTCTCCTCTACCTTCGTACATCTGTCATTATCATTGCTATTCTCTTTTGGTCCGCATTCTCTCCTCTCCCTTTGCACTTCTGTCATTATCTTTCCTTCTGAATTATCTCCTCTCGTCTGTCAGTTCGCTTCATTCTTGTTTCAGTAATTCTCATCGTTAGTGGACTTTCTCTATTCATTTCATTCATTCTCTCTCCTCCACTTATCTCATTCACTCTATTGAAATAATCTGTCTACGTTAATCGCCATCACTTTCGTTTTCTATACTTTCACTCTTCGAATTAACTTCCTTACCTCATCTACTCTTGCTTTGTTCTCTCTTTTCAGTTTTACTCTCTTTTGGTAATTTCTCTCGCCCTTATTTCAGTCCCTTACTCTTAGTCTTATTCTGGTTTCTCTTGTGTTATTCTCCATTCTGATTTAAGCCAAATTTTTCCCATTGAACTTAATCTCAGTTCCAGTTACCTCGATCTTCAGTTTCCTTTCTTTTATTTTAGTTCCAGTCACCTCGATCTTCAGTTTCCGTCTTTTAGTTCCAGTTACCTCGATCTTCAGTTTCCTGTCTTTTAGTTCCAGTTATCTCGATCTTCAGTTTCCTGTCTTTTAGTTCCAGTTATCTCGATCTTCAGTTTCCTGTCTTTTAGTTCCAGTTATCTCGATCTTCAGTTTCCTGTCTTTTAGTTCCAGTTACCTCGATCTTCAGTTTCCTGTCTTTTAGTTCCAGTTATCTCGATCTTCAGTTTCCTGTCTTTTAGTTCCAGTTATCTCGATCTTCATTTTCCTGTCTTTTAGTTCCAGTTACCTCGATCTTCATTTTCCTGTCTTTTAGTTCCAGTTATCTCGATCTTCAGTTTCCTGTCTTTTAGTTCCAGTTACCTCGATCTTCATTTTCCTGTCTTTTAGTTCCAGTTATCTCGATCTTCAGTTTCCTGTCTTTTAGTTCCAGTTACCTCGATCTTCATTTTCCTGTCTTTTAGTTCCAGTTACCTCGATCTTCATTTTCCTTTCTCTTTTTGTTTACTTATATCAGTCTTTATATATATATATATATATATATGTATATATATTATATATATATATATATATATATATATATATATATATATATATATATATATATATACACGTTTGCTCCTCTTGATCCATTGCTTTCAAAACAAGGCAAGTTTTCGCCTGGTTTTTGCTGGTGAGGTGCCTTACTGTTGTTGGTCTTGTCTTTGTTGTTGTCGTTGTTTTTGGCAGCTTGTTGCTCCCTGAGTTGCAGAGTGATTGTGTTGCTGCAGTTGCTTCCATTGCTACTACTGACGCTGGTGCTGTCGAAGCAGCTTCTTATGTTGTTGTTGTTGCTTTTGATTTTGTTGTGCTTTATGTTGTTTAAATCGTTTATGACACCTCGCCCTTATCGAGGATGTTTCTGTTGTCATTAACCTGATTGTTGTTGTTTTGTCAACTTTAAGTACTGTGCACGTTTTGTTATAATTACTTCCATTGTTGTAGTTGCTATAATATCTCTGCGGTTGTTGTTTTTGCACTTCCTGTTGAATCTCTCCTGATGTTGTTGTTGTTGTTGTTGTTGAAGTTTCTTCTACGGTTGTTTTGTCGACCTTTATAAAGCTTTCTCTTTCCATACGAAGTGAAAACGCCTTGCACCGTTATGACAAAGTATAGGACTCCACCAGACTCAGGGCGTGGCTTTTAGTAGCTGGGAACCTGGACCCACCGACTGGGTCCTGTTGGTAGCCTCTTTCACCGAGCGCTGTCGAGAGCAGATGCTCCTATTATCGCACAGCAGTCACGATAAGATGCTGCTATAGCTAGTTCACTTAAGGTTGATTCTTGGATGAACCCTATGCTTACACGGCGTTTGTTTGGCGGCCGCTGATTGGCTGGTGTCGGGAGGTTGGCAGCTCGCAGCCAATCAGCGGGCGCCAAACAAATGTCTAGTAGGCATAGGGCTCACCCAAAAATCTACCTTAAGTGAACCAGCCATAGTGACGCTAGAACGGGTGATTGCGTGTCTCCGATGATGCTAAAGCACTGAAGAGAGATGCCTCCAGTAAATGCTAGCCTTTGCGTATGTGCAGTCACATATTGCGTGCATGCTTGCTTGAGGGACTTCGCGTATCGAGTGGGGATAATTGCTCGTGTTCATCCGTGGTATCTCTCTCTCTCTCTCTCTCTCTCTCTCTCTCTCTCTCTCTCTCATGGATACGTTTCCGTGAGGGGCTGTTGCTATAAGTAATATACAACTAATACTAACATTTCTAATTGATCAATATATGACGATGGGATTATGATTAAATGCTAATTTCCACAAAGTTTTACCAATAAAATGGGAAGATTTTAGGGATAAAATCCCACTATTGCTATTATGTTTATTCATACAAATATCATCATAGTATGGGTAACTTCAATAGCGAAGAATTCCACAGTGGCGTAAATGTAAATATATACCAGAAACATATATAAAATATATATTAGAAATATATCTACTAAAAAAAGCTTACGAGAAATTGCTCGATTCTCCCTCTCAGTCACTTGACAATTAGAAGGAGAATCGAGCATGTTCTCTAAACGTTTCGGTTGTATGTGTTTCTAATATTTTATATATATATATATATATATATATATACGTATATATATATATATATATATGTATGTATGTATGTATGTATGTATGTATGTATGTATGTATGTATGTATGTATATATACACATACATATTTCAAGTGTCTATAGTTACAGTTCCACCACTGTGGATTTCACCATTAAGTAACCCTATGCTATGATGAGATTTTAATGGAGATTCATAATAGCAATAGTGGGAATTCATCCCTAAAATATACCCATTCTATTGGTAACACCTTGTGGAAATTATCATTCATCGTAATCACATCGTCAGAATAAATGAATCATTTAGAATATTCATTATTCTACACCACTGTGGATTTCTTCACCCTTTATAATAATCATTATCATTGAGATCTCAGGTACTAGGCAACAAATCTATCGAGGAAGCCAAGGTAAATGCCAAAGGATAAGAAAAGAGTGAATGGATAAAGAGAAAAAAGCTTTCAGAAATACCTTGATGACAAGGGGCCAAAACTGGTATTGGTACAGGAAGTGAACGTAGAAGATCTCTGTGGAAAATAGCCTCCCAGAGGATGTCGTGCAGTTAGAAGTTCAGAAGTTCAAGCAAAAATGCAGTGCATTACTACCCTCATATTATTCTTCTCGCATTTTAATACAATTCTATCTGCTTTCCTACTAATTAATTTTTTTTTGATAAGTGGGGTTTCTTCTTTCTGTATTTCCTTCTCCTTCCTCTTACTTCTTCCTGATGAACACCATATTCTTTGGAAGCTTGAATTTCAAGTCATTGGCCCCGTTGGTGGGCTTGTTCCATATGAATGGGTTTCATCTACTGAATAATAATAATAATAATAATAATAATAATAATATTTCTTGGTTTTCTCTCAAGTTTTTAGGAGTCTCTTTCAATTCGCTGGTGAGGATAGAGCTTCTGTAATGGGGGACCTCGGTTAGTAAGGGCTGTTGGGTCAGGTCAAGCAATCCTCTCCAGCCCTTACTATTAGCAGAAGCCCTCTACTAACCGAGGTGGCCCCAAACAGAGGCTCTATCCCCACCAGGGAATTGAAATAATAATAATAATAATAATAATAATAATAATAATAATAATAGTCTGAGCCCTGCCCACTTTCAGAAAGACCCCAGCGATTATCAGTGAGGTGATAAGTTCTTTTCTTCATTTTAGTGGTCTGATGCATTTGAGAAGGTCTTCGCTTTTTTATTTGATTTTAGGACGAGGTTAAGTTCTTGTGTAAGAGTAGCCCTTCCGTATATTGGTTTTAGCATTATTGCTTTTTTTTTTGAAGAGTTAATGTGCTCTATTGTAAGATTGAAAATATCTTGGTGCAGCGGAACGTCTCTGCGATGAAACATGAGCATAATATATAGCATACATATATACATTATTTGTATGCATGTATATATATATATATATATATATATATATATATATCAAATAATGACTATATCTATCTACCTACCAATCTATCTACCTACTACCTATATCAGTTATGTAATATACATATATATACAGATATACATATATACAAATTATATATATATATATATATATATATATATATATATATATATATTA
Organism: Macrobrachium nipponense; assembly: GCF_015104395.2. Classification (NCBI taxonomy): domain Eukaryota; kingdom Metazoa; phylum Arthropoda; class Malacostraca; order Decapoda; family Palaemonidae; genus Macrobrachium; species Macrobrachium nipponense. Next base: position 16,126,357 of record NC_087217.1, read on the forward strand.
TATATATATATATATACATATATATATATTATATATATAATATATATATATATATATATAATATATACGTGTATATATATTATATATATATATCTCTAGTGACTAACCCCTAAACGCTCCTTTGATATTATATATATATATATGATATATATTTATATATATATCTGATACTATCATATATATAATAGATATATTTTACGTGTAAAATGTCCTAGTCATTGGAGGCAGAAGAATGTAAAACATTGCACATAAAAAAAGGTGGGAATCGCACAGAGACGCGGTAATTGCGTGGTTGAGAACCATTCCATTGTCGAATGCAAATTCCGCCACGAGTATATTATCCGGTGGCATGAAGGATGGCTGACGAAGGGCGGTGGCGTCCTTCGACGGAGGTTTTTAAAAAACATTTTCGTAATGAATTGAGATGTTTTAGTCAAGTGGTGTTTTCCTCTTCCCTTTTCTTCTCTCGCGTCTTCCTACCTTTTGTATGAATTATAGAGGCGTTTGTTTGCTTGTTTGTTTTTTTCGCAGCGTTTCTTTTAAATAACATTTTATCAGTTATTTTCTTTTATTCTCAGTGATTTATACTCGAATTTTTAATTATTATTTTTGTATTTTGAATTGTTAAGCTTCATACTTCATTCATCCCCTTTCAAATTATCCTCCGTTATTACTTTCGTTTAATACACTTAGAGTTGCTTTCTTTGATTAACCTCAGATTTGCTTTCTCTTAAACTCAGAATCGCTTTCTTTTAATACTCATACTGCATTCTTTTGATGCTGATAATTGCCTTCTTTTGATAAACTCATAATTGCTTTTCTTAATAAACTCAGAATTGCTTTCTTTTAATAAACTCATAATTGCTTTATTTTGATAAACTCAGAATTGCTTTCTCTTAAACTCAGAATTGCTTTCGTTTGATAAACTTAGAATTGCTGTCTTTCGATAAACTCATAATTGCTCTCTTTTAATAACGTCAGAATTGCCTTCCCTTAAACTCAGAATTGCTTTCTTTTGATGAAGTCTGAATTACTTTCTTTTAATAAACTCATAAATCCTTTCTTTTGATAAACTCAGAATTGCCTTTTTTTCTTCTTTGTTTTTTTCAAGCTCAGAACTACCTTTTAATAAACTAAGAATTTCTTTCTTTTAATAAATTCACTTAGTTCAATTTATTACATGAAAGCAATTCTGGTTTGAGTATGTTACAAAAAAATAATAATAATAAATTTCTTCAGTAAATCATCTGCAAGAGGTTGAATGAGGTAGTGTCTGTCATTGCAATTTCCTCTGAAGCCACCCACCTACTTCGGTTGCCACTATCTCAACTATAACTGCGGTCATCATGTTTGAAAGTTTATTATCGTACCCTAGCAACCTACCGTTAAGAAATCTAACGCAGTTGACCGTTAGGTTACCATGACACGATAATGAAACCTTGAGACTCCATTAAGGGTGATAGATAAGATAATAGTTGCCACCATTTTAAATCTTTCGTTTAGTTAAAATTTCCTTGCGGTCAATTTTGCGAAAATTATAAAATATAAATTTCCATTTGTCTTCATTTTAGAGCAGCTGCTTGCTATTAATACTATTATGTAATAATAATAATGATAATGTTCTTAGGGGTCCACAATAATAAGAATGTTAAGAATTCGTGTATAATTTATAAACAATTAATAAAAGCTTTCGAACTCTTCCCTGGGTTCATCTTCGGTAAAAAAAAAAAAAAAAAAATCTTTTATGAAGTGTTTATAAATTATACACGAATTTTCAACATCCTTATTATTGTGGACCCCTTAGAACATTGTATGAACTCCCGTGACAGAAAGTTTTTCCCCCCCAAAAAATAATGATAATAATAAAAACGTAAAAAATGCCACCTCGTTGTCTGTGATTGAAAGCCTTTCGTTGCCTTTGTCTGAGGGCTTTGGCATCCGGTTATCACTGCTATTACTGAAGTAAAAGCAAATATCTTTTTTTTTTTCTTAACACCCACTTTAGCGACGTTAGCGTTTGCCGGTATCATTGAGAGGGAAATTAAAACTTGTCTTGAGCTCAAGGTACAGGCAGTAAATTACGGAGCACAAAATAAATCACTATGTCGAACATTCATCTCCAAAAATTATCGGATCAATTTAGTGATTAAAGTTGATTGCTTACTCTCCCGATGTCTCGTCTTTCCAGTGTTTTAGAAAGCACACAATTAGAAAAAAATATGCGATACAACTATAAGTTAGTGTTTTTAATAAAAAAAAAAAGAATTCTATTAATAAGTTGGGGAAAAATGCGATACATCTATAAATTAATTCGTTTTTAATAAAATAAAAAGTCTTCTGTAATAATTTGGGGGAAAATATGCGATATATCTGTAAATTAATTTGTTTTTGATAAGATAAAATGACTTCTCTAATAAGTTGGGGGGAAATGCGATACATCTATAAATTAATAATAATAATAATAATAATAATAATAATAATAATAATAATAATAATAATAATAATAATAATAATAATAATAATTAGATCAGCAGAGACGTACTGAATTTTAAAGGTGTTCTCCCGTACCACATCTCCCCTTGCTCGCGAGAGAACTCTGGTCTACTCCTTTACGATCAGTTTATCTTATCACGAATACGTGACTGAATCTATTGAAACAAGTAGCGATAATATTACGAATCGCCCGCCTGGAGGGCTATAAGCAGTACGTCACGAGTTCATGATTACATCAAAACGCTTTCGTCTTCGTTTCATAATGTTTCGTGTTAAACGACGTAGAATTCTGGGTCGGAGATGTAATGATTTTTTCACGACTTTGCAACAGTAATGTTTATTTATAGATGAATATGACGAATGTCCGTCACGTTCACCTTTTTAACTCTTGTATCCAAGATGAACGGAGAGAGAGAGAGAGAGAGAGAGAGAGAGAGAGAGAGAGAGAGTCACGTTCGGATACGCCGTTAGTGAGTTGCCTCACCCAGATTTCTCAAAAGTTTCCACCGTCCGCTGCTCAGACGCAAAGTATTACGAAAACTTGTCCGCGAGACAAGGAGAGGCAAAAATATAGTTTTTTCCTGGTATGCTGACGTCACCCGAATGACGTCAGTGATAGAGGATAATGGTATTGCTTCCAGCATTAGATTATAGACGTTGAGGGTGTGATTAGATTTAATTATGACTATAATTGACGATATAATTTTGGGAATGGTTTTGTCCATAACAAAATCAAGAATGGCAATAATAAATAAAAGTTCATTGTTGTTTGGTGTTATAGGGATTGAAGGTGCTGACGTGGACCTCAAGAATCTGACCGTCCAACCAACCAAAACAAAACGGTTATAATAATGACGATTAAGAATGACTAACAAGTGAAAGACATTAGAAGCGGGAACAAAGAAGCTGGAAGAGGATTCCAAAGTGCAACTGCCAGGTTTCCTCCTGTTACACACTTTAAACCTTTTACTGTCAATTTCCTTTTCAGCGCCGAATGTCCTCATAGGTCCCAGTGCTTGGCCTTTGGTCTAAATTCTGTATATCAATTCGATATAAAATTCTGAAATTATAAAATTCGGGGGATGAATTCCTGATGAAAGCCTCAATATGTATTTTAATATGAGTGGATATTTTTAGTATGAGATTATATGTAGATAACTCCAAAATGATGATAAAATTCTTAATGTGAATTCATAAACGTGATGAAATTTTCAATATGAATTTTAATATGAGTGGATAATTTCCAGTATAGACTATACGTAGATAACCCCAAAATGATAAGATTCTTATTATGCATTCATGAATGTGATGAAATTCTTATTATGTATTTTAGTATGAGTGGATATTTTCAGTATGAGATTAGACGTAGGTAACGCCAAAATAATAATATTCTTCGTAAGAATATTTAACAAAATGAGAATCTCAGTATAAATTTCTAGATGTGTGAATATTTGAAGTATGAGATGAAAAACGCCTTTAAATTTAGATGGCGAAATTCCAAAGAGAGTTCCTCTCAATATTAGGTTTTAAAATGTTGATGACATTCTTAGTAAGAATATTTAAACAGGATGAGATTCTCAGTATGAAGTTTTAGATGTGTGAATATTTTCAGTATGAGATTATAGATAACGCCTGTAAAGATGGCGAGACTAAAAAGATGGCCTCCCAACAAGGTAAAATTCTCAGTAGGAGGAGAATAATTATATTATTAGATCCACCAGCTTCTTAAGGACAGTTCCGGCGACCTGCATTTTTTTTTCTTTTTCGTGATTCAGAATGAGGACAGTTTTTGCGAGAGAGAGAGAGAGAGAGAGAGAGAGAGAGAGATAGAGAGAGAGAGAGAGAGATAGAGAGAGAGAGAGAGAGAGAGAGAGAGAGAGAGAGAGAGAGATAGAGAGAGAGAGAGAGAGAGAGAGAGAGATAGGAGAGAGAGAGAGAGAGAGCAGTAAGTAGTGATTGCAAAAGTGGGAAATTCTTCAACTGTGTCATTGGCGAGATACAAAGAAAAGTGAATTTAAAGACAGGTAAACAGAGAGAGAGAGAGAGAGAGAGAGAGAGAGAGAGAGAGAGAGAGAGAGAATTTTGATCAGTCTTTGTTCCTTGTGCTGAAGGTGAGCATCATTTATTCTTTGTTGTTTGAGAGAGAGAGAGAGAGAGAGAGAGAGAGAGAGAGAGAGAGAGAGAGAGAGATTGTAACGGAACATGTGAAACATTATTCCTGCTTCTCCCATTAGCTCTTCTGATGCTCCCTAGATTACTGTAATCTTCTCCATAATCATATTTCATTTGCAATACCAATGCAAAACTACAGAAAATACTAACCCAACCCCCCTTATTACCCCTGTCTATTTTTGTGTGTGCATGATTTTCGCTCAGCATGAGAACGGAAGTTAACTGTACATATTTTCGAGAACAATTTATGAAGTCGAAATACCATATATGATATGTATCGTATGTTATTGGATCTAGGTTACTTCCACACCTGCGCATCGGTGGTCATAGTGAAATGATTCGACACCAGGGATCAAATAGTTTTGATAGCTTTTTTTGTTCTGAAATTTATCCCTAGAAATATTTTTAGTTTGCAATTGTTATTCTTTATTTATTTATTTATTTATTTATATATATATATTTATTTATGTTATTTATGTATTTCATATTTATTTATATTTATTCATATATTTATAAAAAATTTATTTATTTATTTTTATTTTTTTAATTTTTTTATTTATCTGTTTATTTATTTATTTATTTGTATCTTGTTTTCCTTCATTTATTGAATGATCAATTTATCGGAATTTTCGAAAGATGATTTTTTTCAAGCGTCTTTTTTGGGATATTTAATCTTTCTTATTTAATTACACATTCCACCACATTACCCTTTTAAACTTTCTTTCTTAACCTGTTTCGTACTTTTCGAAGCCTTACTGAATATCATCATTGTCGTGTCCTTGTACCGGGTACTGGAAGAACAATGAAAAATTAAAAGGATAGGAAAAAAGAAGAAGGAATCTGGAAGGATACGAGGTGGGGAATGATTAGCAGTCAGAGACAATATAATCATGTTCATTATTAGAATAGTCTTCATTCTAAATGCGCCGTCACACTCAACATGTTTAAAGCCCCAATTAGTTTGCAAAATAAGCTTCCAATGACTAGAATGTTTGTATATCATACAGGTCACACAGTCGCAGAGCTGCTAATGGAAATCAATTACCAGAAACGAAGATAACTCAACGGGTAACATTAACAGCCTGTGCATGTAGCAATATAAAGGAACTGAATAGTCGTATATGAAACAGTAAAGAAACAAAGTATAACTTAGTTTAACAAGCTCACTGAGCTGATTAACAACAGCTCTCCTAGGGCTGGCCCGAAGGATTAGATATTTTTACGTGGCTAGGAACCAACTGGTTACCTAGCAAAGGGACCTTCAGCTTATTGTGGGATCCGAACCACATTATATTGAGAAATGAATTTCTAACCGCCTGAAACAAATTCCTCTGAATTCCTTGTTGGCAGAGCTGAGAATCGAACTCGCCACTGCCAAATCGTAAACGAGCACGAAAACCACTCGTCCAACGAGGAACGAAGCAGTGAAGAACAGAGAAATGAACAATGAATCGATAGATATGGGACACAAACGAAGTTGAATCAATAAATACGGGACACCAACGAAGTGAACGTGCAGGAAAATAAGCCACAAAGCTAAATAAATAGTGATTGGTGCTTCGAAGAGGCTCGTTTTTATTTATTTATTTATTTAATTTTTTTAGAACTTATCGATAAAATCCCTCGTCTTTTTACTGAGCAATTCTCAACGAGGAAACCCGATGTCGAAACAGAAGCGGGAAACAAGGTCACTGCTCTCGTGACCTTTTCCTTGAGATCAAAATGGACGTTGGGCAAAAATGGGTGAGCAACAACTCTCCCACTCCCCCTCTCCACCCAAACCCCCAGATCCTCTTTCTCTCCCACCCCCCGCCAACCCACTGGACCTGCTGTAGTGACCAGCGGATCTGTGCAAAGAGCTTTTATCTGGCTGGCGGTCAAGGCGGACCAGTTCGTGAAAGCGATGATCTGCACATTACAGGTAGTCCACTTCTGAATGGGTCTAGGGAGAGAGAGAGAGAGAGAGAGAGAGAGAGAGAGAAGAGAGAGAGAGAGAGAGAGAGAAATGAACACCTGCATATTCGGAGACTGATTGATAGAGACATATAGACTGACAGATTTGAATTACAGGTAGTCCTCTTCTGAATGGGTCCGGAGAGAGAGAGAGAGAGAGAGAGAGAGAGAGAGAGAGAATACCTACATATTTGAAGAATTTGATTGATATAGTGAGACAGGCAGACCGACATGAATTGCAACAATCGAAGGAGAGATGAAGGGGCGGGAGAGAGAAATATAGAGCAAGAAAAATGAGAGAGATGAGGAGAGAGAGAGGGGGGAGATGGGGGGAGAAGAGAGAGAGAGAGAGAGGAGAGGAGACTGGACAATATGAGCTACCAGAAGTACACCTGCAGAATAAGAGAACGAGAGAGATAAAAAGTATAGATATTATATGTAATGGAGGACCTCTCTGTCTGTCTGTCTGTCTGTCTGTATTTTGATCGAGGCTCCGCTCTCTTCTAGACAAGAAAGTTGCATCAAATCCAAGAATCTTCTATAATTACAGTATAGATGGGATAAATTACGGTGTTTTCCACTTTAGTTTGTAGTTTAACAAGTCGATGAGACATCGCCTAAGAGAGAGATGCAACATCCACTTGTCCATAATTTCGTTTGAGGATTTGCAATAGTAAATGTAATGATTTATACTTTTGAATTTTTATGCTAGCTTAAAGAATACAATTTTGATTTTTTATTGTTCTGCATTGAAGAAGATGATCTAGATTTTTGGTTCTGCCTTAAAAGCCACTCCTGTTAAAAGGGGAAAAATCATATGACAATAATATATATATATATATATATATATATATATATATATATATAGATATATATATTGGATGTACAATTATATGTATACACACACACACACACACACACACACACATATATATAATATATATATTATATATTATATATATATTATATATATATATATATATATACACATGCAATCATCTCATGGTCAATAAGCGGTATCTTGATGACTTGTGACTTTAAAGGGGTTAATTGCAAACTATATTGACTTCTGAAGTAAACGTCCAGCATAATAATGTTTTTACCTTATGGAGCTAAATTCAACATTATTAATTGTAAAACTAAAGTGTTATTATTTACTGCTTTCCAGTAATATATATTTTATATATATCCCACTATTCATGTTCCAAAACACGTACATTTACTTTTGAATATTGTTCATTAAAGTGCACTGGCGTACACAACGCACGAACGCATAAACATACACAGGTGTGGAGAGAGAGAGAGAGAGAGAGAGAGAGAGAGAGAGTGCGCGCGCATGAAGGTCATCTGAGTAATGTATTACACACACGCTGACCGCTAACGGGACTGTTCTCATATGCGTTAATTACCCTTAATTACATCGTTCAAGCCTGTAATTGTTTTTTCTGCCCTTTGACCTTAGAGCTGATCGCTTTTCCTGCCCCCTAGCCCCGTGTGCCCACTGGAGCGTCCAGTGGGCGCAGATTGGGTCTGGGGTCACCCGGTTATGCCTTATGCCCAGGTCTAGGTGGACCAGCTTTCCTTGGGATGCAGAATGAGGAGAAGAAACGTCAAAAATGAAAGCGAAAGATCGGAAGTATCGCGAATCAAGTGGATAAGAAACAGAGGAGATGCGGCAAGCGTCTCTTGAAAAGAAATGGGTGGTAAAGAGATGAATAAGGGAAAATAGAAGGCAAGAGAGAAAGAGGGATATATAACTATAAATTAAAAAGTTAAGTTTAAAAAATTGAAGTATTCGAGTTAAAGATAAAAAGAAATGGATGATAAAGGAACGAATAAATGCAAAAAAGACAACAAGAGAGATGGAGGGAGATGTGTCGTAAAAAAAGTAAAAAAAAAAAGTATCGGAGCATTGAAATTAAAGTTGATAGGAAACAGAGAAGGTGAAGCAAGCGTGTCCTTCTAAAAAGAAACGGATGATTAAAGAAATGAATAAGGAAAAGCAGAACAACGATGGAGAGAAAGAGGTAGATCAATCATAAGGAAGAGAAACAGGAGACGACTTGAGGGCGGGGTTCTTCCAAGGTGGGGGGAGCCTTTTCGTTTTCACTCGGGTGGGTTAATTTTCCACCTTCTTCTTCTTCTTCTTCTTCTTTGTCGTTTGGTCTGAAACTTGCGGCTGTGGCGTTGGTGGAGGAGGGTCATTGAGGAGCAGGGTCGGTGAGAGTGAAATCTCTCTCTCTCTCTCTCTCTCTCTCTCTCTCTCTCTCCTCCAAGGTTCGCTTGAGAAAAAGGTTTCCTCAACACATGATTGGACGGGAGTTATGAGAATGACGGAGAAAGACCGTCGCTTGTGTAAGTATGAATTCAATGGGGGGTTATGAGACTGGGCGTTAATCAAGTTGCTATGTATATATATATATATAAAGAGAGGAAAGGTGGATGACGTCATTGACAGCTGACAGTAATTCACTCGTGCATTCACACTCACACGCACGCGCACACACACACACACACACACACACACACATATATATATATAGTATATATATGTATGTATATTTATATATTACAAATTATATATATATATTATATATATATATAATATAAAATATATATATATATAAATATATATATATATATATATACTATATATATATATATATATACTTATATGAATTATTAACATATTATTAATATAAATAATATTAATATATATATAATATATATATATATATATATATTTGGATTTTAATCACGAAAAATTGTAAACGTAACATATTGCAGCCACGAAGGAAATTGAAACATTGGAGATGCTAAGTACTTTCGTCTTATCACCAGTTGCTCTGACCATATATATATATATATATATATCTATATATATATATATAATTATATATATATATATATATGCACGTGTGTGTTTTGCTAGAGAGAGAGAGAGAGAGAGAGAGAGAGAGAGAGAGAGAGAGAGAGAGAGTGTTTGTATTACATGTTAGTTCAGCATGAATCATCATAATGTCTTGTGTAGTAATGTGCAGTCATGCCTTTTTGACTCTTGTTCTGCAATCCAGTGTTCTCAGGTGGTAAGATGTTTTACTGTACGCTATTCCTATTGTTCTTTATTTACCCTGCCATTGTTATTAAGACATTACAAGAACAACAACAATAACCATGATAATAATAATAATAATAATAATAATAATAATAATAATAATAATAATAATAAATAATAATAATAGTTATTTTATTATTATATTATTATTATTATTATTATTATTATTATTATTATTATTATATTTATTTTATTAAAGTAATGGCTACTTCAGCAGCGGAAAATAGAGAAGAATCTCTACAAGTGTAATACTGCTGAAGTAACCATTACTTTTAATAAAGTATGCTTGAGAGAGGGTCTGCTTCTTAAGTACACTATTATTAATATTATTATTATTATTTTTTTTTTTTTTTTTTTTTGCTCTATCACAGTCCTCCAATTCGACTGGGTGGTATTTATAGTGTGGGGTTCCGGGTTGCATCCTGCCTCCTTAGGAGTCCATCACTTTTCTTACTATGTGTGCCGTTTCTAGGATCACACTCTTCTGCATGAGTCCTGGAGCTACTTCAGCCTCTAGTTTTTCTAGATTCCTTTTCAGGGATCTTGGGATCGTGCCTAGTGCTCCTATGATTATGGGTACGATTTCCACTGGCATATCCATATCCTTCTTATTTCTATTTTCAGATCTTGATACTTATCCACCCTTTTTTCCCTCTCTTTCTCTTCACTCTGGTGTCCCCATGGTATTGCGACATCAATGAGTGATACTTTCTTCTTGACTTTGTCAATCAACGTCACGTCTGGTCTATTTGCACGTATCACCCTATCCGTTCTGATACCATAGTCCCAGAGGATCTTTGCCTGATCGTTTCTATCACTCCCTCAGGTATGTGCTCGTACCACTTATTACTGCAAGGTAGCTGATGTTTCTTGCACAGGCTCCAGTGGAGGGCTTTTGCCACTGAATCATGCCTCTTTTTGTACTGGTTCTGTGCAAGTGCCGGGCATTCACTTGCTATGTGGTTTATGGTTTAATTTTTCGTATTGCACTTCCTACATATGGGTGGGAGATGTTATTTCCGTCTATCGTACTTTGAACATATCTGGTTCTTAGGGCCTG
>NC_087217.1:16144649-16152149 GCF_015104395.2 Macrobrachium nipponense
TACCTTGAACTTTCCTTAAATAGCCCAAGAGCTGTACTTGTGGATGATAATAGATACTGGGTATCTTGATAAACTTGATTGAAAGCCTCTCAGCATTCTAGAAGATATATTTGACAGGTAAACCCAGACGTAATAAGTCTAAATGAAGCTGTATAGACATTGGTCTAAATAACAGTGACGTCAGCATCAAACACAGACTGCTCTTCAACATCATACATCAACTGTTTTTGGATCTGTCCTAAATAGTGAAGCCTACGGGTTTTAACACGGTATGTATCCACCTTCGCGGCCTGTTTAGTACAAGCCCGTTGGGGATGACAGTAAAAACATAAACAAAAGAAATATTAGTCCTAGATAACGACCCCCGAAAACCCCTGGGGGTGACACTGTCTAGGAAAGATCCCTATTTCTGGTGATAGAAGTTCACTCTCGACCTGGTTGGGAAGTCACCTAAAGCCGTTGGTCCCGTTGCTGAATAACCACTGGTTCCATGCAACGTTAAAAAACCATACAAACAAACAAATAGTGGAAACGAACAAAGAAAACAATGAGAGACACCTGGAAGAATGGCGTGAGATTGATCGCAGCACCGTGTCGGAGTAGAATTTACTGAAGCTTTCCCGATAAATTTGGAACAGATCGATTAACCATTGATTTGGGGTATTCGGGCGAACCAGTGCTGGGAGAAAGTTCGAGAAGAGGAAGGTGATGAAAAAGCGCTGTGAGGAAGAAATTGTCTCTCCAGTTTCTAATGAAACGGTTCAATCAATGAAAGCACAGGAATACGTACACACGTGTGTGTGCACGCAGTCATAAAGACACACACATACTCATACACAAAAAGGAAAATAAATTTATTTCGGAGAAGCGTCAGAGATCTTATTTCCGAGTTGGATATTAGATGTTTTTTTTATGTTTTAGATGTTATTATGTTCATTAATACTGACCTTTTTATTCAAATATTAATTTCTTTCCAGCCCTAATTTTCACTATTCAGTTGAACGGCGACTTTCTGGGAATAAAAGAAATAGACACGTTGAACTCATTCACATAAATGTAACGTATTTTACATTAATTCGCTTTTGTATTTTTTTACGCTTACTTTGATATGACTGTAAATTTCCCTCAGCTCCATCTCATTTCCAGGACAAGAGGACATCATATCACCAAACACAATAACAAAAACGGCAATTCCAGAACAGTGGAAATTCCGCGGTAATTAGAATGCAATATAAAATTCCCTGTGGTATGGACAACGACCAAATCTCAATTGTCGACTCCATGGATGCTTTGCCTGATTTCAAAAGCCACAGACATCTGGGCTTTCCAGTTTCGTATTCGTAAAATCTATTTACAAAAATAGAATTTTTCAAAAATCTCCTTTGATTCGAAATCATCCAGTTTCCCTGACTTATTCTGTCAATGTATGTGTTCGTTTGTGCGTGTTGGCGTCCTTCACTAAGGCAACTCTCACATCAGCAACAACCCCCCCCCCCCCCCCCCCTCCACCAGTCCTCCTCTTCTACTACGCATCTAGCCCCCTATACTTGCATTGCATTCTACTTCCCTTCCCCCCCTTCCCCCATCCCCTTTCTATCTACCGAGACCTGCATCCACCCGGTAGCCGAGACCACAAGTTTTTTTTTTTTTTTTTTTTTTTTTTTTTTTTGCGCGACAGCGAATCATGTTTTTCCTCCCTTTTAGTCTTCTGGTTAACCTTAACATAAATGTGAACAGCAAAAGTTCGGTAGTTTACCGTCAAGAGGATTGTAAATGACTTCGTCGTCTCGATGATCCTTCCGCGATGATGGTCATTTCGGTGCGTTTCTGTCTCGTTTACCCTTAGTCTTCCTTCCAGAACTCACGCCGTGTCTGAGGAGTTTGTTCCTCTTTAACAAATGTGCAAGATGTCTCCTGTGGGCGTTGCTGGTGTTGCGGGGGATTCAGTTGTTCTCGGAGTCTATCCCCTAATAAGGTTGTGCTTTCCGTCCGTTTGCAGTCATGAGTAAGTTTCTATATGTCCCCAGTTCTCTTTACAGAGAATTAATTCTTACAAGAGTAAGGGTTTTCGAGACAGTGAGATGGTGAAGATTTTTTTTCTTAAGAGGCACGTTTCCGTGTTTCTTTGGTAACCATATGCAAGTTCATTTCTTAAAGCAATTCTTGTTAGTCAGTTCTTGTAAATAACAGCGTTGTTATGACGCCGAGACTTCTAATAATGGGGCAATGAAGTCGTTTCCTCCATATTTGAGCTAGCAAAACAACAGCACATTTCCTAAGATTTGAGACCACGTCTTTAGAGTATGCCTTCGGCTCCTAGCTGCCACCCCTTTCGTGACTTTTACTGCATATCCTTTCATGATCTCTTTCTTCCATCCTACTTTCCACCCTCTCCTAGCAATTGATTTATAGTGCAACTGGTTTGAGGTTTTCCTCCTGTTACACCTTTCAAACTTTTTACTCCCAATTTCCGTTTCAGCGCTGAATGACCTCATAGGTCTCAGTGCTTGACCTTTGGCCTCAGTACTATATTCAATTCAATTCCTAAGATTTGAGAGTAAAATCATATTATTTCTTAAAACCGAAACGAAAAATATTCTTAACCGGTAACTTCTGGTAACAGGTGGTTTTCAACAAGGGTCCCTACTCGTTTTAAATTGGGCATTTATTGTCGATGCACCTCCTGAGCATCGTGTTGACTTTCACTCGAGCTCCTTCGCATCATAATCTTCATCAGTTGGTGTCTCCCTGAGAGAAGGAGATGAATTAATTATTTTCATTAGTGTGCTCTCTCATACTCTTCCATCTTACATAAGAGTTTACCTCGCAATTATATTAATTCTGTTGGGAAAGTGGCGTGGAGGGATTTAACTCTGTTCTCATTTTTTACATTCAATTCCTATTTAAAAAAAAACAAAAAAAAAAAAATTTGGTATTACTGACTTTTATGGCAATGTTAGATTAACTTCTTTTTTCTCATCACAAAATTATTTAAAGTCTACAAAGTATTTTCTTGTAGCTGTCAAAACTTGATCACCTCCATTCACCCTACGAAAAACCTACGTGCGTTTCGTTTTTATTCATTTAACCTTTTACCCTCAGTGATAGGCATGTACAATGTAAAGCTTCCTTTTAATCAGTATCGCGGCCTTGTCATATGACGTCAAGTGTCGAGTAAACCATACCATTTGATTTTTGTAATCATTGCATTTTCTTCCTGCCTGATGAGCCTGATGATTTATGCCTCGGCTTTCTAAAACTTATATGTATGTATGTATGATATGTATGTATATGTATGATATGTATGTATGTATATAGATATTATAATATATATATATATATATATTAACATTAAATAAATATAAAAATAATATATATATATTAACAACACGCTTGGTTGGATCCAGATGGGCGTTGAGTTTACCAATTGTACTTTGAACCACTTGCCCAAGGTCCTCCAGTAGCTTTCTACTCTATGAGACGCCTTCACCTTTGCCATTCAGTTTCCCCTTTGTATTTTTTTCTCCCTCTATCATGCTTGTTCTTCCTGTCAAACCCCTTTTTCTTATTCCGCTCTTGTGTTTTTGGTGATGTTTAGATGAATGTTGCACCAATCAAGGAAGGCTCGGTATTTGTGACGCTCAGAAGAATGAGAGACTCAGCGTACCTCTTGTGCTGATGAATTGTTTTATTTCTCTCTCTCTCGCTCATTTAGTTCATTACTTCAAAGATGATTTTATACTTGAATAAAGCAGTAACCACCTGGGCTAATTCAAGATATCAGTTATTGATTTAAATGCGCAGTTAGTGACAAAGTTGCACGCAGATTGTGCATTGCTTCAGTGTGAAGAAACTGCTTTGTAAAAAAAAAAAAAAAAAAAAACAAAAAAAAAAAAAAAAAAAAAACAAGTCCAAGACGCGATAACAGCATCATTGCCAAATGGATGAGGAAACATGGAAAGTGGCCAGGAGCTGACTCCGCACTAAACAGGGCAATATGATATCTTGGGAGTTAATTCCACTGGGGGGAAACGATCAGTTATATAAGTAATAACAATGAAATCATTGTCACTGAAACAAACTCCTAATTCTTTTGTTCGTGGAGGCAGTTCTTGTTGTCTCTGCGGCCTCAAGAAACCGCACAAACTTCACCGACCTGTGACCAATGGAGGCACACCCACGGGCCTCTGGTATACATTTCCTTAGATATTGTTAAATGATATTGTCTTATTACGAAGTTACCTTGGGCGGAGCGTGACGCTCGCATTGCTGGTGGTCGCTCTCTGATTTGTAGGAAATTATCTAACTCGGTTTTGTTTTGCTGTGTGCAAGTCATTATTGCCTATTTGCGCTGTCGTTCAAGCTTGGTTGCGATCCCCCCCCTCAACACCCTCCTCCCTCCTTTCATTTCTCTATGCTGTTTATTAACATTATATTGTCTCTTGAAATTCGGTTATATTCATGTAGCCATTTGTATGTATATTTGTGCGGTTATATTTAGTTACTTTGAGCACCTGTTAAAGGAAGAATTTAGCATAGAAAGTATGAAGCCTGACGCTGATTGTTATGAACAACTAAAAAAAATTAGAACCATATAAAAGAACTACCACTGACATAAATAACTGAGAGCATAGATATACTTCAAAGTATCGCCTTTAGGGCGCTCTACCGGTATCCTAATGATGAAAGCGGTTATTTTATACGTTTGGTCTTGAATAACAAAATAGAGACAAGCCATATAAATAAAAAGGACGTTAGGTAAAGAAATGTTCTTACGTGCGAGTGTGCCTAGAATGGCGGTCTCGTACAGAAGAAGAAGAAGAAACAAGCATTTGTTTGCACTTTCTTAGATCCTTCGCCTATTCGAATACAAGGAGGTTATAAAAAAGCATGCCACACTCAGTCGTGCCTAGAAACAGATACCTCTTCGTCATGCTTGTCATGCTCCTTGTCACGTTATGGAATCCTCTCTCTCTCTCTCTCTCTCTCTCTCTCTCTCTCTCTCTCTCTCAATGTGAGTGTAAAGGTGACCTTCCTTTGGCGTCACAAGTCCTTCTTCTCAACCTTCCCCCTTCCCCCCACCCCACTTCCTACCTCATCCACCCTACCTCCCTCACATCTCCTCCAACACCACGTCCTCCAACACTGCCTCCCCCATATATCCTCCCCAAAACTTCCTCCTACACAATACCTCCTTCCCCAAACCATCTCCTCTAACACCTCCTCCCCCACACCACCTCCTCTAACACCTCCCCCACACATCCTCCCCAACACAATCACGCAATACCTCCTCCAACACCTCCTCTTCCAAACCACCTCCTCCAAATGACCTCCTCCAACACTTCCTCCTCCAAACCACCTCCTCCTCCAAACCACCTCCTCCAATACATCTTCCAACACCTCCTCTCTCACAATACCTCCTACCCCAAACCACTACCTCCAACACCTCCTCCCCCACACCACCTCCTACCTGCTCCGCCACGACTATCTTCAAAGTGCCTCTCACTCATGTCCAAACATTGCCATTATTGTAGGGTCACTTTGTCGCAATCGCTTGACGCAATACCTCAGGAAGAAAATAAGAATAAAAACATAAAATGTTTTTAGAATTCTTTTTGCCTCGTTTGATGCCATCTTCGAGACTTTTTTTTTTCTTTCATTCGCTTGTGATCTAATGTACCATGTTGTTGCTGTTATTACTGTTGTTGTTGTTGCTACTTATTTCCTTTGGCACAATCATTGTAGTTTGTGAAATATGTTGTTTTGGTGGCTTCGGTAATTTGCTGTCTTCGTTGCCATGTTTTTTTTCTAATAAAATTGACAATGGTGTTGCTTTCTTGGTTATTATATAAAGGTTCTTTTCTTGCCGTTATTGTGTTTACCACATGTTGTTCTTTCATAAGACACAACTCCCAAAAACTGTTTATCATACGGCTATTATATCGTGCTCGTCATTTTCATAAATACTTAGACGATTATATGATTTCAAAGGAAAACATGCTTTTGGTATTTTGTCTGTCTGTCTGTCTGTATCTGTCTCTCTCTCTCTCTCTAGGAAGTATCTAGGCTGAGAAACCCATTTCTATGCAGGTGGCAGAGTAGTTCCTGAGTTCCACTCCTATGCGCTGGGGAGCCGTGTGGCTTTTAGTAGCTGCAATTTGGTATTTAAAGACTGAGTTAAAGAACCTTATTTTTTATTTGAGTTAAAGAACCATACTTTTGGTTGGTACTTGAGTTAAGGAACCTTATTTTCCGATGGTACTTGAGATAAGGAACCATATTGTTTGGTTGGTACTTGAGTTAAGGAACCATATTTTCGGTTGGTACTTGAGTTAAGGAACCATATTTTTTGGTTGGTACTTGAGTTAAGGAACCATATAATTTCGGTTGGTACTTGAGTTAAGGAACCATATTTTTTTGGTTGTACTTAAAGTTAAGGAACCATATTTTCATTGCTAATTGCCCAATTGGTTCCTAGACACGCAAAAATATTTAATCCTTCGGATCCCACAATAAGCTGTAGGTACCGTTGCTAAGTAACCAATTGGTTCCAAGCTACGTATAAATATCTAATCCTTCGGGTCAGCCCTAGGAGAGCTGCTAATCAGCTCAGCGGTCTGGTGAAACTAAGATATACTTTAAAATGAATTAGAGGAATGTTGTGTAAACTACTGTCTCCAACTCCAAGTGTCTGTCATCTGTTGTCTGATAAGCTGGACTTAACGACAGCTCACAACATTGTTTGTCATCACGAGGTCCCCCAAAACAATTACTTTCGTTTGTTTTTTCTCGTTGTCAAGAAGAGACGGTAAACAGCACCTTCGCGTTCTCCGAATTACCTCTAATTACTCTTGTTCCCACGTTTTCTAATCGGGAGCTTTTGAAGTCACGTCTTCTTCTTCTTTTTCTTCTTCTTCTTCTTCTTCTTCTTCTTCTACAGAAATGGAGAATTTTGTCACCATTGCAGAGAACCTTGCTTAAAAATACAATTGCGATTCATAGTTAACTGAAAAATAATTATGATGTGAAATGGTATAAACATCCAAGAAAAATGTATATAGTTTATGTATGTATATATATATATATATATATATACATATATATATTTATATATATATATATATATATATATATATAATATATATATATATATATCTATATATATACAATGGGCCCATAAAAACGAGAAAATTATGAAGTAGTACTATATTTCAGAGACTGCTCTCTCCCTCTGAAATGTAGTACCGTCTATATTTTGGCGTTTTTATGGGTCATTTTATTAGACGGAATTCTGTTGTAACAGAACATTTTCACCAGTCATATATATTAAACACACTCACACACACACACACACACACACACACACACACATATATATAGATATATATATATATATATATATATATATATATATATATATATATATATATATATATATATGCACGCTGCATTCTCCATTGGGAGTAAAATTACATTTAAACACACAATGATCTCGTCCTA
>NC_087217.1:16154649-16167149 GCF_015104395.2 Macrobrachium nipponense
TGTTTCGTCGTTTAAACAGATTGAATTTTGAAATAATTTGGCGTTTGATATATATATATATATATATATATATATATATATATATATATATATATATATATATATATATATATATATATATATGCATGTACTATGTGTGCGTGTGTGGATTATTATTATATCAATAAATGTGTACATATGAATTATATACTAATATATATATAAATGTGAATTTATATGTTATAATTTATATATGTATTATTATATATAAACATACGTATATATATATATATATATATATAATATATATATATATATATATTATATATATATATATATGATTTATAGAAATATATATGCTATATGTATATTACAATGTGTGTGTATATGTAGTATATATATGCTTTTTTCTTTGTCTTTCAAATCAACTTTTGAAAGCTGTTTCCAATTAGCCTCGACCTTTTGGTTCAAAACCTTGGACTTTAGATCCCGCAACATTTTTCTTTTTCTTTGACTTTTTTTTCTCTCTCTTTTTTTCTAAAGGTGGGGTACAATAGCTCAACTTCCCAGGGTATGACAATAGCATGCATGGCTGAGTTTCATTTCTTGCTTGGAATGACGAGGTAGAGGGAGAAGTGAATTCTTACCTTGTAAAAACTTTATATTGTGCTAAGCAATATACTGTAAAGTGTGGGGTAGAAGTAATGTATGCTATAGATTATATAAGATATATTATAGAATATATAGATACTCTTCTAGAGATAACATAGATATATAATGTATCTATAAATAAATAATATAAGAGAATATATAACGAGATATATATATATATTATTATATAATTATAAATATATATATATATATAGATGTATATATATATATATATAATATTATATATATATATATGTATATATATATACTATATAATATATATATAGATATATAGATATATAGTATATATATAATATAATATAATATATACATATATGTGTGTGTTTGTATATATATATATATATATATATATATATATATATATATATATATATATTATATTATTATATTATATATTGTGTTTATGATTGCATGCACGTTATCTGCATCGTACGCAAAAAAAAAATGCTAACAATAAACAAATGTGATTCTTTCCCTTACTGTCCAAGTGACCACGGCTGCTTTTATCGAATCCATTCAACGGCATTTCCAATAAATGCGCTTTTGTGCCAGCGGAGCGAGCGAGTGAACGCGGCCATTGGGGTTTTCGGGCGGTTAGACTTTTTTGCGTGACTCAGAAACCATCGGAATTCCCTCTCCTTGATCTTTTTGCTTTACACAATGCGCCTGGGGCTTGGCCTGGCTTTGTATACAAAGGAATAGAGTAGTTGAGACTACAATATTTTTGTATATATTTATTTCATTACGTATTTTTCATCGTTAATCTTCTTATGTTATGATTGCGATGGGGAAACGGGTAATTTTTTTTATACACAAGAGCATACGTTCATTATTCATTCACGCAAGCCTTTTGGTTTTATTCAAGTTTTACTGCTATATCCATTTTCTATGCTTTATTGTCAACGTGAGAGAATCTCACATTGTCTCTTTCACAAAATCAATGAACCAATGTTTTTTCTTTGTTCATCTGTTCGTAAGTCAGTCAACCAGTATCTTTCGTTATCTTTTTAACAATCAACCCTTCGTATTTTCAGTTTTCCTCTCTCTCTCTCTCTCTCTCTCTCTCTCTCTCTCTCTCTCTCTCTCTCTCCGTATTCATGTGTTTGTCAGTCATTCAACCAGCACCTTTCTTTATGTTTCAGAATTAATCAACCCATTGTGAATTTTCCTCTCTCTCTCTCTCTCTCTCTCTCTCTCTCTCTCTCTCTCCACGAAAGCGCTCTCGAAAGTGAAATGATGTGTCATGGGTCCTTTACACAGGTCTGTTGTTATGACAGTTATGTTGAACTTTCTTTTTTTTTCCTCTACGCTGTAGTACCTCTTGATGATTGGTTTTTTACTTTTCCTCTCTTGTAATTGTGGCGCGTGATGAGTAGAGTAATTAAGAAGCAAGTGCAAGCGCTAACACATACACGCACACACACTCACAGACACAGACACACACATATATATGTGTGTGTGTGTGTGTGTAATGTGTGTGTTTTTGTGTATTGTGTGTATATATATGTATGTATGTACTATATATCTAGCTATCTATCCATCTATATATATATATATATATATATATATATATGCATATATATATATATATGCATATATATATATATATATATATATATATATATATATATATATATATACATGTATATTTACGTAAATATTCCTTGAGAGTGCAACATGAAGCCACACCTCTCTCTCTCTCTCTCTCTCTCTCTCTCTCTCTCTCTCTCTCTCTCTCTCTCTCTCTCTCTCATATACTATATTATTCTATATTCTTCTTCCCTTCACATTAGCTATATTGAAGAATACATTTAAAAAAAAACATAGCGAGGAAAGGTTTAATTTTCCCTTATTCGGAGGATGATTTAGCGCTTTCCATTTCATTTTCCATTTCATTTTTCATTTCATTTTTCATTTCATTTTCCATTTCATTTTCCATTTCGTAAGGACTCGAGATCATCGATGTGCCAACCCATCCTCCATGATTTTCTTTCATCATTTTCTTTTGTCTCGGGGTTTTTCTTTGTCTTGAGCTGCGTCTCTCGCTCTTCCTTTGTTTTCCCCCGTTTTTAAATTTTTTTTTTTTATTGGTTTTTGGTTTTATGCATGTTTACTATTTTCCTTTGCCTGTGGCTGTTTCTAGTTTAGGATTTTAAATATATTTTATTTTGCTTCTTCACTGCTTATATCCGTCACAGTTACAGATTCCCGTTAATTCATATGTTTATTTTTCATTTTCTTTAGGTGTTCCAGTTGATATGATTTGTTTTCAAGCTAAAATAAGAAGGCGATCGTCCATTTTTAAATGTTTATAGTGGCCTTAGGTATTTCCAATTCAGAATTTTACTTTGAATAAAGTAATACTGAATTTGAAATACCTAAGAATTTGAAATACCTAAGAATATAAGAATTTCAAAAATAAACGATTGCCTTCATATTTTAATTTGAAAACAAATAAACGGTTGCCTTCTTATTTTTGTTTAAAAGATAATGTCAATTGGAATACCTAAAGGAAATAGATAAATACAAATTTGAAATACCGCAAATCTCTATCTGTGACGGATATAAAAAATGAAGAAACAGACTAAAAAAAATGTCAAATTTCAAACTGAACTAAGAAGGCAATCGACCAGCAAGCAACCTCATCCCAAAATGTCAATGCATAAAAACTTGCAGTCGATGTCAATCCCGAGTAGTTAAGCAGGAACGAGATATAATTAGTCTCAAGACTGAGTCAGACTTCAATTTGGATAATAATGCATTATGTTCGGTTTGGTTTTCCTTTTAAATTAAATCAAAGACTCACTTTGTCTTTTCCAGTCTCTTATGATCTACTGCATTTTGAACAATACAAATTCTGCCGTAATAATAACGGATAGAATTGTATTTAACCTTCCTAACTAATTACCTTCCAGACCACTGGAATGTCTCCTTGAACAAGACAATATCTGGACCTGATATTTATTCTTTTACTTTATGGAGCCAACGTAACGAACGTAAATATCACTATGTGTTTAAATATATATATATATATATATATATATATATATATATATATATATATATATATATATATATATATATATATATATATATATATATATATATATATATATATTATATATATATATCATATATATTATATATATATATATATATATATATATATATTTATTTAAATAACACTAATGTCGGTTCCTCTGATTACCTTAGTGTCGAATCCTGCTTGGAAAACAGTGTTCTATTCAAATTACGAAGCTTTCAGAAAAACTCGTACCCAAAATAGTATGAAATGAAGAAATTGCTATATTTTGCGGCCATTACGAGTCATATAGGGTAGAATAATGTAATAGAGACACGCACGCACGCACGCACGCACACACACAAACACACGCACGACGATATCTGTCTATCTATCTATCTGTCTATCTATCTATCTATCTATCTATCTATCTATCTATATATATATATATATATATGTGTGTGTGTATGTGTGTGTGTGTGCGTGTGTGTGTGTGTGGTGGGGGGGCTCTGTTGTGCGGGTGCCTATACCCATAGTAAAAAAAAAAAAAAGCTCTCTCTCTCTCTCTCTCTCTCTCCAAAAGTCACCCCTCTCCTCAAGAGAGATAGATGGCTTTGTATGAATCTGCAATTAACCTGCGACCGAATTGCATGTATTAAAGGTTGTCTCAACACTTTCTCGCGTATGGTATTCAAACTCCACGAACGGATAATCCTACGGTCTGCGTATACTTCCGTTAAAGAAAGTGCGGGCGTGTAATGAGCACTTATTACCTAAGCTACGAAGAAGAAGTAGGTCTCCTCCTCCTCCTTTGGCTCATAAGGGTGTCATCACTTTGCTTAATCAAAGGCCCGATTTCAGGTCTGTCTTACCACCGCGCAACACTGCCCCCGAGGGAGAGTTCGTTTGCAAGCATATACTCTGTTTGAGTACCTTGTCAGGGCTGTAATGGATGGCTGTCGTACGGGGCTATTTTGAATGATAAGGAAGCGTAGGAAAAGCTGTGCTTCGTCACGTCATACTATTTTGAAAGGGGGGTCCCAGTGCGAATGTCTAATTATAACAGCCAGCAAGCGGAAGGAAAGCAGTTCTCGGGTTATTGCGTCATAATGAAAAAGTAAAAAGCATAGGGTGCTTTGTGTTAGTTCTCTCAATCGCAAAGAAAGAAAAAGGAGAAGAAGGAAGAAAGAAACATCCCACACAGAGCACATTGCGGAATGCGAGATTTGAGAAACCCGATCGGCAATGAAGACGAATCGTTTTCTTTCCCAGTCATTTTAATGTAAGTCAAATGTTGGCAATGGAGTAGTTTATGGCGACCCCGAGGGGAATCTTGAGAAAGAGGAGAAATGACACAGTTTTTTTTTTTTCGTCAATAACGACCATGAAGATTGCTTCCACGGGTCTGGAAACGTTCTGGAAAGTGTGGCTGATCAGTTGAGGAGGGCCTCTTTCTGACATCCACTAGTCTGGAATAATCAACCCCATTTCCACCAGACTCGTGTTGTCAATTTTCGGTCAGTTCAAGGAGGCAGTTGCTTTCGTTTGGAGATATCTGGAGGCCAACTACTTTAAGGAAACGTGTGCGTGTATGTGTGTGAGAGAGAGAGAGAGAGAGAGAGAGAGAGAGAGAGAGAGACTCGTTGGCCTTCCTCTTTCGAGTATCAGATTCCAGCGAAAGTAACTTGTCGTTGCCTCTCGGGAAGGACTACCCATGATTGGAGGTGACTGGAAAGCCCCTTTAACGGGACTTCAGCTCTTAAAATTCGTGATTCTTGCTGCTGAACGCGTCCCAAATTTCCCAACTCCCTCCTAACCTCTCTCTCTCTCTCTCTCTCTCTCTCTCTCTCTCTCTCTCTCTCTCCCGATTCGAGGACGTCAGGTGAAGGGTGGCAAGATGATTTCAGTAACTTAAAATTGGTTGTGGATTGCTCACGCGCATCCGTGTATCTGAGGGTTGGGGAGTAGGGGGGAGGAGGGGGGGATTATTAACGGAAAAATTGATCCTACACCTTTTCATAAACAAGGCGCTAAGGCCATTGCCAAGTTAATTTGCGGCTTCCCCAAGTTGCCCTGTGCTGTAAATTGGACATTGATACTGGATATCAAAGCGGTTTAGTGTTCAAAGTAGATAAAATCTCCTGAAATTGTAATAAAACGCTTACGAAACCCTGTCTCAGGCATGTTAGGAAGATATCATTTGCAGCAATTCACGAAACGTCCACATTTCAAGAAATGTTATAGTATTTGTCAAGTTTGAAAAGATCTCATATCATACATTCCAAAGACTTGGTACCAGACATTGAAACAAGCACACACCAGAAAAATAGAGAAAAAAAATGTAATTTGTAATAAACCTTGAGACGAGTCAATTTCAGGAAAATAACTTGCTTTAGCGAGGATTTTATAATGAATTGCTCAAAGAATTTTTAAGAAATTATCAATAAAAGAAAGACTAAATTTTTCGTCTTGTCCTACTTTTTCTGATGCATTGATCGTCATGCATCACGCACTGGTACCTTTCCTTCGAGTGCAGCAATTGCAGTTGATTAAATAATGAGTCCAGTCGTTTGTTTGCGAGATAATGGAAAAGAGAAAGCTGAAATTATAATTTAATGGACACCGCAAGAAAAAAAAAGATGTAGGGTCTTAAAGTAATCAGAATGAAAATAATTAGTCAGGATTTAAGTTATTAGAATATATATTATTATAATATTCATTGTAGACAACATTTTATTTGTTGGTAATTAAAAGTTAAAAATGAAGGTAATTAGAATGTCATTGACATAATAAAAATGTTTGAAGATTTTAGGACTCAAATGGAGATGCGGGTTAATTTACTCCTTCAGTCATTTCGTCTTTTAAAAGCTTCCTGCAAACTGAAGGGAAGAAATGATCGATTGCAGTGACTTTCCGATGGCCAGCAATGACTCTGATGGAAATATTTTAAAGTCCTCCCACACACACACACACGTTTTTACTGACGATTGTGGCAGAAGATATTGCGTAGTTGCGAGCGTGTTGGCTGCGTGACGAGGCTTGCAAGCAACTACGGACGAAGATTTGACTTTTCAGCGTGTGCGTGGGTGCATATGTACGTGGATGACTGACTGCGTGGGTGTATGCACTACGTGGATGACAGCGCGTCTGTATGTGGGTGAGAGGGAGATTGTGAACTTCAATGTTCCGTGGAAATAGTAAAGTTTACCTTGCGAACAGCGTCGAGGTAACTGGCGTGAATTGTAGTCATGGTAACGCATCGTGGGGCCCCTCTCCGACCGTGAATGGTTGCCTTGCTTACTTTCACTCGTTGGAGTTCTCCGCGTTGAGCGTTTTGCAACGAAGGTGGAGGAGATATGTATGTGCGTCTGCGAGACTTGATGAAATACTTCGGGATAATGAAATCGCCCGACGGTCTCTTCCAGCTCGCTACGCTTGTTCTAGAGCAAGTCGTTTCGTCGCCTACGAAACCGTGCCATTCTATTTTTTTTTTCTCTTTTATCTATAGCAATCGTTCCTCCAGAATTCTTTCAGCCTCGTTGGGTTCTTCTTCCCAAGTGCTCTGGAATCTCTGCTCGTCGTTCCAGATGACTTGCCGGATTAATTCATTCGTTCCATGAGTCCTTTCCAGGCGTTACTGGTTTCCTTTCGCGTGTTCTGGAATCATCTCCGGTTTCTGGATTTCTTTTCAACGTTGTTCGTGTTCCAGAACAATTGTCAGTCTTTTGTAAACCTTTCCTAAGTGGTGTTCTGGTATTCCAGAGTATTACGGAATCTTTCCCAGCGCTTTGGGTTTCGTAATGGAGTCTGGGATCGTTCAAGCCTTTTTCATCTTTCCTGTCATTTTGCCAGACTGGAAATCTTTCCAAACCTGTTTGCCAACCTTCCAGAATTCCTTCAGCATTCTGGAACTCCTTCCACCGGCTTGAGAAAAAAATATTCACTCATAAATTGCGTTTATCGTCTATGTTAAGAACGAGCAAATGAAAGGAAGGAATCTGCAAACAGGGCTGTTTAAAATCTCGGCAAAGCTGTAAATAAAGATAAGTAAGGGCTTGACCCTGGGCTGTTTGCAAAACTCCTCCTCCAGGAGGTAGAGGAAAAAGAAGCTAATGGAGTGATTAGTGCAGAAAGAGTTGTTCAAGAAGGTGTTTATTTGGGCTTAATTAGTCGGCCGAAGTGAAGGAATGAAAGAAAAGTAAAAGTGGGATGGAAAAAGCAAGTAAAAAGTGCGCTATCGAGTCTCCTGTCCAGCATATAATCAAGGCCACAGAAAACAGATCAATCTCTCGGTGGTCTCGTTGTAATGCCGTATGAGCCGCGGCCCATGAAGCTTTAACCACGTCCCAGTGGTGGCCTGTCCTGTAATGTTGCCAGATGCACGATTATAGCTAACTTTAAGTCTCCTGTACAGTGCATAATCAAGGCCCCGCGTCCCATGAAACTTTTAACCACGGCCCGGCGGTGGCCTGTCCTGTAATGTTGCCAGATGCACGAGTAGGGCTAACTTTAACCTTAAATAAAATAAAAACTACTGAGGCTAGAGAGCTGCAATTTTTTATGTTCGATGATTGGAGGGTGGATGATCAACATACCAATTTGCAGCCCTCTAGCCATAGTAGTTTTTAAGATCCGAGGGCGGGCGTACAAACAAAGCCGGCGGAATATTTTTCTTTTACAGAAAAGTAAATTGAGAGGTGAATACGAAACTGTCCATTTTCTGAAGGAGATGATTTGCAAACTATGTTTGCACGAATGTTTACAATAGCTGCAAATCATCCCGTTCAGGAGACTGGGAATGTTTTTTTTTTTGTATATCCTTTCCCTTACTCTTAAGTAATTTAGAATAGCCATATACTATTCCAATAAATATAGTATCTATATTTTTATATTATAATTTATTCACATTGGGATTTAATTCATACAAAAGACAAGTTAAAAAATGGTAAAATACAGTAATGTAGCCAAAAAAGAGATAAACAACAGACTGCTAAGGCAAGAATTACAAAAATGAAAGAATTACGAAAACAAGAAAATAGTGGCGAAATGAAAGAAAGTAATATAGATAACAAGACATAAACAAACTACTGTTTAGGTAAGAATTGTAAAAAAGGAAATATGTAAAGGAATACAATGAAAGGACAACAGTGATAAAATGAAAGAGTAACAGATAAAAGGATATAAACAGATGACTGCAAAAGTAAGAATTACAAGAAAATAAATTAAGAATTAAACAAATGACTGCAAAAGTTAGATTTACAAGAAAATAAGGAATTAAACAAATGACTGCAAAATTAAGAATTACAAAAAAATAAATAAAGAATTGCGAACGACAAGACAAGAGTAGTGAAATGAAAGAAAAAGTCATGTAGATAAAAAGATAAATACATGTCCCCAAAGGTAACAATATAAAAAATAAATGAATAACAAAAAATTAATACTAAACCCACCTTCTAAACTGACCCGTTCCTTCCTTTCACTTCCACAGGCTCCTCTCCTCGTAAGACATGCAGACGAACGGCCTCTGCCTCGTGGTGGTGGTGGTGGTGTTGGGTTTCCTGACGGGGCAGAGCTCCTCGTCCCACGACGCCGTCTTCTTCAGCCGCTGGCGACGACAGGCCGTCCACTGCCAACCTGGGGACGACACCTGTCAAAAGTGCTCCTCAGGCTGCCACGCCCTCGCCTCTTCCCAGCTGCCGGAGTGCTGCGAAGCCTACAATACCTGCTGCGATGAATACTTCCAGGCCTGCAAGGTGAGGCGGCTGTGGATCCCCGTCTCTGTTTATCCTTTCTCTGTCTATCGGTCTGTTGATCTATCTATCTATTCAACTGTCTATTTATCTCTATCTATTCAACTGCATATTTATCTATCTATCTATTTGCCTGTCTATCTATTTACCTGTCGATCTGTCTCTGTTTATCCTTTTTCTGTCTGTCTGTCTGTTGATCTATCTATCTATTCAACTGTCTATTTATCTATCTATCTATTCAACTGCCTATTTATCTATCTCTCCATTTGCCTGGCTATCTATTTACCTGTCTATTTATCTGTCGATCTGTCTCTGTTTATCCTTTTTCTGTCTGTCTGTCTGTTGATCTATCTATCCATTCAACTGTCTATTTATCTGTCTATCTGTTGACCTGTCTATTTATCTATCTATCTATTTACTTGTCTATTTATCTATCTGTCTATCTAATCTAGCTTTAAATTTTTTTCCAAATTTTAGTGGGCTTCCTAAAACATAATATTTTAGTGCACAGATACAACGTTTAGAACTTTGCTATATCTATCTATATTCTATCTATCTTTCTACCTCTATCTGTCTGTTCATCTATCTATCTGTCTATATCTGTATCTTTTTCTATCTATCTGTATCTGTCTCTATCTGTCTGCCTGTCTCTCTATCTATCTGTATCTGTCTGTCTCTCTATTTATCTATCTCTGTTTATCCATCTCTGTTTCTATTTACCTATCTCTATTTATCTATCTATCTATCTATCTCTGTCTTTATACCTCTATCTATCTGTCCATCTCTGTCTCTATCTGTGTTTAACTTTGTCTGTCTGTCTATCTATCTGTATCTCCTTGTATTATTTGGCGCATGGTTTTGCAGTTTTTACATAAAAAAAAAACGAGCATTAAGACCAACAGAATATCTATAAAGAAGTTCCAGCGACATGAATCGAAGATTATTCGAGATTCGGTCACTACAGTAATTGAAGTCACGTTTTCTTTATTGTATATGCGCCTTCATGGCTAGTTGAGTTTGCTTATGAGTCCCTTACGACGTACTCAGTGTCATTTATAACTGCAGCCGTGAAATTATCACTATACTTCAGTTGCTATTTTCCCCTTGTATTCATCTCGCCTTATATTCTGTTATTATCTTTCTGTTAATAATCCCTCCTTTCTATCAGTATGTTGTTTTCTCTCTATATTCTATTCCCTTTCCTCTCTCTCTCTCTCTCTCTTATAAATTATCTTTCTGCTTCATTTTCCTCCTTCCATTTTTAATGTTCTGCCATGTCAGTATCCTACCTATCATTAATAGATATTATTTTGGTTCCATTCTTACGAGTTCATTCTGTTCTTTAAGTTGTAAACTTTTCCACTACAGATTTTAAGCTTTCTTAGATTAGTGTCTTTTAATTCGTATTGTTAGCAACTTACATATATATAAAATATATATATATATATATATATATTACATAATAATATATACTATATATGTATATGTATATAGTATATATATACGTATATACTATCCATATACATATGTATGTATGCATGTTTGCATATATCAATTTTAAGTTTTCTTAGATTAGTGTCTTTTAATTAGTATTGTTAGCAACTTATATATGTATATGTATGTGTGTGTACAATATATATATATATATATATATATATATATATATATATATATATATATATATATATTTATATAAACATGCAAATACTATACATATACATATGTATATATGTCCGTACTGATACCGAGCAGGTTCTCAAACCTTACGCTCAAACGTTGTCTCCCACTTAAGTTTTTCTGAAACGCACCGTCGCATAAAATTCCAAGTCATGCTTAAATATATATACATACTTTTGAACATATGCCGTGTGAAAAAACAACAGAAGGGCGTCTTGCGCAGCGTCATTGTGACACTGGGCAGACGCAGTCGTAACGACGAAGACAGTGGGGGGCCTGTGTTTACAGATTTCCTTTTTATATCATTTGCAAGTCATTGGGTGCTGCCTTTAATGGTTTTATTAACGAGTGATGATGATGCAATTCGATATGGTCTCTGGCATATGTTGGCAATCGTCCATCTGGTCACGGCAGACGTCAGTACTTTGCTTGGCTGTCTCTTGAGATATTCGTGTTTTTTTTTTCCCACTGGATTTTCTTCCTTGCGTTTTTGAGATTTATCTGCATGGCTTCATGTGAAAGTAATTTTAGTGGCAATAGGACCTTGCTGCGTTAAAAATAAATTTTGGAAGGTAGATTTACGATGCTGGAGTAGCGAGTCTTGGGATATGTGTATGTTTGTAAAGGAAATGTTAAAATCGACCATTTTTTATCTTATACCTACTTAATGCAATTAAATCTCAGTTTATCTGTAATAATATAGTGGAGGTAGCTATAATAATTTTTTAATGTGAGCTTGAAAAAGCTTAAGTTGTTTAGATGTACCGAGTTTATCATGGGAAGTTAGATACTTCAGGAAATATACATCTAACTAAGTCTACCAAAATTAGGAACCATTTTGCAAACAAAAAGTAAATAAATAAGTAGAATAAAAAATAAAACACAAACTTTTAAACAATCACTAAAAAACCCTCCATGGAAAAACAGATATTGTCGTTTAAAAAGCCTCAATTTATGAAGGAAAAAAATAAAACCGTTGTTTAAAAAGTCGGAGTAACGAGAATAAGAAAAAAACACGGTATGTTAATGACATCCATATAAGAGAAACGAAACAAACACTGAGAAAGAACCTTCCCATTAGGCATCAGTACCTTATATGAGCGATTTGCATAAAAAGAATCACCTCGTCCTTATACGAAATGAAACGTAGGACTGAATCATCATCGCACACTTACGAGGTTGCCTGGCAACAAGGTTTCGAGTTATAGTGCTGTATGGCAACTTTTGTTTGAACTAAGTCTAGCCGACCTAACAGGGAAAGTTAGGAATGTGTTGCACGGTGGTGTTATTCTCTCTCTTTCTCACTCGGTCCTATCTATTGGGCTTTTTCTCTCTCTAACTCCCGTCTATTGGTCTTCCTCTCTCACCAGGTCGTTGTCCCAGTGGGTGCTAACGAACTA
>NC_087217.1:16169649-16269649 GCF_015104395.2 Macrobrachium nipponense
TGTTATTATTATTTTTTATTATTTTATAATTCTGATAAGAAATATATAAATATTCTGAATTTCTTTGATGATGAGGCTTAATAATGGCAATACCTTCGTCGGTAAATAATGCCTTTTTGAAGAAAAACCTCTTCAAGCTTAATGCAGTTGGAAATAGCAGATTGTATTATATTATATTATTATTATTATTGTTATTATTATTTATTTTATTATTTATTATTATTATTATTATTATACAGTTTTTGTCGTTGTAGAAGTGTCCACGATAGTGTGAAACACTTCTACGTTATTATTATAGTACCAGATAACTACCAAGATTCCGTTGAAGTTACTGGCTTTGTTTCCTCTACCCATCCAAGAGATATATGCAAAATGCCTATAATGAAATATTTTTTGATAAGATATTTTTGACAAATATCCTAGTCATGAAACATGTTAATATAGGAATTCTACTCAACAACCTAGCCGAGTCAGAAAAACGAATTGAAAAGACCCTGTATGTGATTAATTCTTTGAAAACTGCCATTATTTTCTACAACAACAACATATTATTATTATTGTTATTATTATTATTATTATTATTATTATTATTATTATTATTATTATATTATTATTATTATTAAAAAAGAAACCCACAAAATCACTTTGTAACTTGTTTACTTCTAAGTATTTACATTTAGATTATTAATTATTATTATTATTATTATTATTATTATTATTATTATTATTATTATTATTATTATTCGTTCCCTTTTGCAGTCCTGCTCCAACTCCCTGACGAAGGACCCTTACTTCCCCGAGTACTGTTGCGCGTCCTTCACCTCCTGCTGTGACCTCATCACTACTTTCACCACCGATGTTAAGGTGAGCTTGCGTACGCGCAACCTGACATTCGTGCGCTCTGTTTAAAGGACAGAGCAGCCACGGAGGGTCCGTCCATATGTTGTTGTTGATCTTTTGGGATTCTTTCTTATCGTTAGGCACCTGGTTAATTCTTATTTACATATTTCGTTGTTTACAATATTTATGATGTGGAAGTGATTTAGACAGACAGATATACAAACAAACAAACAAATAAATACACATACGTATATATATATATTACATTTATTTATACACATAGATACCTGTACACATACATAGTATATATACATAATATACATACATATATGAAATACGTGTATATATATATATATATATATATATATATATATATATATATATATATATAAACGAATACCACAGGTATTCGCTTATTTAATGAAGTCACGTGCATCTACTGTGATTTTTTATACGCATATAAAGTAATAATGATAAGAATTTAGATAAAGCTATACATATAACATATATATCTACTATATATATAGATATATATATATATATATATATCTATATAACGAAACAAGGTATGCGCTTATTAATGAAGTCACGTGCAGCTACTTTGAATTTTGTAAGCATATATATATATATATTATATAATATACCATATACATATATATATTACTATATATCCTATATATAATATATATATAATATATATATTATATATATATATATATAGATATATATATGCAATACACACCACACGCACACGCATGCACACACACACACATACATATATATATATATATATATATATATATATATATATATATATATATATATATATATATATAATTGAATAGCTGTACATAGTTTATATCATCCATATCAATATACCTGCACATGTTGAAGAACACCTGCGCATAGAAGTTGATAGATAATTAATTACGTAGCGCTTGATTTTGAGCGAGATAACTGAAGACCGCATTACCTCCCTCCAGCCTCCAACACCTGTCAGAACCAAACCTAAATCCGACCTGAAGATCCCCGAGGTCGCCGCCCCTAAACCTACCTTCTTCCCTGGCGCTGGTCAGAGCCCCTTAAAGCAATCTAACCTGTCTCCAGAACCAGCTTTCCCCCGAGAGGGACCTCTCCCCAGTGAATCGGTCTTTTCCTCCCAGAAGCCTTCGCCCTCAGAGAACCAGCCTGTGCAGGTACAGCCTGAAGCAGCGTTCAAGCCCAGCGCTCTCGCCGGCGGTCGTCGCCCTACCGCGGGGTCCAATCCTGTAGGCGGCGCTGAGGATGATTTCCCCGCGATCGTCGACAACAGCCAGAGGCAAAGGGATCGCACCCAGGCCAGGGCACAAGTTCGCCCAGCCGCCAGGGGGCGCCAGCAGGCAGCTCGCTCACAGAGAAAGGTAAATTTGCCGAAGTCTACAGTTTCGAAGCTGAGGAAGCTCATTAGATTTACAAGTTGGCTGAAATGATTTCTTCAGACCTTTCAAGTTTTTGTTTATGTATTGTCAGCCGTCTAGAGAGAGTTCTTTGTAAGCTTTAATCTGTTTCAGAAATGAGCCCGCTCATTCTCTTGAAAGTACTGTGAAGGATTTTTGGAGAATTTTAAGTCACTTGTAAGCAATAAGCTCATTTGAAATTGTAGTCCTGTTTAAATCAGCTGCAAGGTCAGGTACAAGCAGTACTATATCCCATTTAGAAAATGGCATTTTGTGTTCCCGTAAATCATCACTTGAATCAGTCTCATATTTTCACTGATCTCTTTCTGTTTGAGCTAATATATCAAAAGGAATTTGCTTTGCATCTGTTTCGGAGCTGAATTCTCATTAGATCTTATTCATGTCCTTGATGAAATGATATAAAAGTGCTTTATAAACCTTTGTCAGATGTTTCCAAGCTTCTTTGGACCCCATTTATTGTTAAAATGTCCTAAATTTCATCCAAAATGACCCTCTTCTTTCAGGGTGGTGTGGATTTAGAATCTCGCCGTGGACGTATCACTTCCAGGGGTCGTGTGTCTAAATAGGACTCTGGCACATGCGCAGACCACGTCTCTTCTCTCTCTCTCTTCTCTCAGCCTCTTCATTTAGTATACTATACTTACAAATTCTAGTATACATTCTCCCCAATCCAGCTATTCTCAAATACCAAGTGATGATTCTCTCATGTCTTGTTTTTTATTATTTTGTTGAAGCATATTACAGTGAAACGAGTTTTTAGTTTTTCATTTTACTCTTTTTCCAAATTTTGTTGTTTTGGGGTTTGTATGTCACTTTTTCATTATCAACAATCCCCCTCCCCCTCTTTATACCCTCATTAGTCCCTATCTCCCAGTAACCCCGTTTCCCCTTGTATTATGTAAGTAAAATCTTCAAATGATTAGTATAGTGGCACTTCACTAAGGGAGCTGGAATGTTGTACTACTGTCTGTCAGTGATTGCTTAACAGTAACCAGGAATACGTAAATCTGTATCTATCTGCGTCTGTATAACCCACCTGCATGACTAATATGTGCCCATAAGCATAATCTATCAACTGATATATTAACTCCCATTGCGTAGGTAATCGATCAAAATGTGTAAGGCAGTAAGTGCAAGGGCCTTTTGTCAGCACGTGTTTGCCAATTGGTGCTTACGTAACCTCTTAGTATACTTAGGCAATCCATTGGCCTGTGAGTAATCTGGACACCTTTGTATACAGAAACTGTCCACTTGCCTGTCACGTTCGGGTGCTCTGTGTGTCGTAGAATGCTTGCTCTATCTCAGCCGGGTCTCCGGGACTCCCATTTTCCTTAAGTCTGTATAAACAGGTTTATTACACCATGCACCAATTACACAGCGTATCTTGAGAAGGCAGGAAACGTAATGGCATAAGGGCATATCTTTTGTTTTTGCATTAATTGCTTATAAAGTGCCCTTCGTTCAAACAGCCACAAGTGCGCTACAGGTGGGGTTTCAAAGGTTATTTATGCAATCGGTGTCGGTAATACGCTAGGTGGGCGAAGCCTGTTTATACTAGTCCAGACTAAAGGAAAATGCCCCCGGGTCAGGTGGCTTAGCTAGGAGATACGACACTTATACAACTGTATATTTTTTGGTCTTGCCTTTGGGTCCATCGGAGCTTTCTTGAGCCAAATTGGAATTGCAAGGCAGCCCCACTTGAGCATGTGTTTTAAGGCTTTTTCTTTAGCATATTATATTTAGATTTGGCATCAAATGGCCAATATGTCTTTCTGTAAATTTACTCTCGATATGGGCTACTTATCACTAAGTATACTGGCGCTAAGAAATCATCACAATAAAAAAAATCCTACCAATTTGACGACGCCGTAACAAGCGATCACGTCTGTTCCACTTCGCTTTCCCCGCGATGCCCAGACGTGAAATCTCTTCCGTGCCGAAACTAAATCTCTCCACGTAGGGATGAAATGGGTTTCCTGGCAATAGCGGTGCTGAATCATGCGACACTTTCACCACTACGGGGGAAAGAAGTTTTGGAAATGAGCTGAGCTACTATAGCATTTTTAGAGGAAGAGGTGTATGTTCAATTTCGTACAGTGCTTATTGTATCATATGCACTTGCATATGATGACAAAGTTTTCACGACATTAAGAAAAAATATAACAATTTGATTTTATTACTGTAAATTAAAATTGGCTCTGAAAAAATTATTGTCACATACATTATATAGCAGAAAAGTTTAATAATTACATTAGCTGATAATGACACGCTGAGTATTTCCAAAGAAAAGAATAGTCAAATTAAAGGTTAATGACGCTAAATACACGTAGAAAAATAATCACGCGAAGTCGTTCCAGCATATTTTGAAAGAAAGATATGTAGAAAAATAATCACGTTAAGTCGTTGTAGCATATTCTGAAAGAGAAAGAAGCGCTAGGAGGAGCCTTGATGACAAAATGCGAGTCTAAATTAGGGGCGGGTTTTGGCGCAGTTAAGAGAGAAAGTCGCAGTCGCGTAGGCGATTGCCAAAGCACAGATAACGATTTCCATCTGATGACTTATTTCGCCGTTTCAAATTGCCTCATTGGTATATTCAGATCCCGTCATTGCGCCGTAATTCCTATACACAAATTGTGACATCTGACATCACGTATGAAATAACACTCATGTTTACAAAACCCGCGCCCACCCTTCTTTTTTTATTAATCATTTTGATGTTGTGGAAATTACGCTTTGCATGAAATAGATGTCACCAAGAATCACTTCCATGATGATCAAAGGATTGGGAAAGCATTTGGGAAACGAAATGCATCCTACTGTGGTGTGTGAGATGCCATTTGACTGGATTTGGTTACTGATGAATTTCATAGCAAGGTTATACATTTTAATGCTGGGATTATTTCGTCAGTGAAGACTATATATATATATATATATTATATATATATATATATATATATATATATATATCTATATATATATATATATATATATATATATATATATGATATATGAAATTCATCAGTACTGTGTCTTGCTGACTGCAGTAATACTGAACACTAATTGTCTGCCATATGGATTATACTTTCAAGCTCTTCCTCGAGCGATTAATGTTTGCCTCAGACATTTATAGTTCGAGAAATTACAATTGGAATCTGGGCATGTATGTGGAATTTTCTAACATTTTGGCCTCGGTATTTTAAAGATCTTGGGTTAGTCCTCTGTTGTGTTTCGTAGCCACTGAAAAACATCGTCTAATGGTGCCAAGATTTTTGGTTTGAGTATTTGGCTTCAGCTTTGGTAATCGAGTGAATGGAAGGATGCCTCTCCTACTAAAATCGAAAGGTTGCAGAAGCCAACGTTTGTGCATGTTAAGTATCAGTTATTTCGAGCAACGCGGTTAGCTCGGGGTTTGCCAACTGGTTAGTCATTGGGCAACAGTGCATATTAATAGCAGCGCCTTCTGGTCCTCAAGGAGAACCACTGCATAGGGTGGCTTCAGATAGTGGGGGATGATAATAGTAATAATAGCTTTTGAGGTCTTCAAGGAGAAGCATGATGAAGGGCGGTTTTAGATTATGGAAATACCTGAGGGATGATTGATTAGAACAGCAGGTATTCTGCTTTAGTATAACTTCAAATAACTTCAAATTCAAGCCAGTTAATATATTAGTATTTGCATGCTCTTTGAAGAGAGATGTTCTCTTCTTGTCAGGGAGAATTATTACTTTTTTCTTGTCTCGGCGTTACCTGTCCCCTTCTTGAATTGCATACTAATCCGTCACTTACTCGTATGTAAGTCACTGCAATTTAACACTAATCACGCTGAACGTTCGTTGCATGCATGCAACAGTTACCAATGGGCGAGACAACTAGATTCCTAAATATAACTTACAATGGGATGCTTTGAGAAATCGCAAAATACAAAGGAGAATAAACTAAAGAAAGCTGATTGTATAGATAATGAATCACTAATCCTCAATCACCGTCGTAAACTGGTCAACTTCACGAAGGAGGTAAGGACAGTAGGTTCGCGATCTAACTAGAAGTTGTTGATACGACTCTTATGTTCGTTCAAAGAATAAACGTTTTAATAGTGCTTCAAATAAAAAGCATGCGACTGCAGTTGTTGAGTTTCCATCCTGGTGCCATTATTTTAGGGTGTATTTGTCACTAGGTGTTGAAAAAAAACTAAATTGAAATCAGTAGTGGTCAAGGTATATATTATATATATACCTTTGCATGTCTTGTGTTGCTGCTTACTAATTAGAGAATGAAAATGTTTGCTTGTTAGAAATTCTGTCCTCGTCAAAATTTTCTTTAGGATTTTGCCTTAGAAAGTAAATCTACTCAAATACTGATTCCTCTCCTCTACTCCCTTCCTCTCTCT
Organism: Macrobrachium nipponense; assembly: GCF_015104395.2. NCBI lineage: Eukaryota > Metazoa > Arthropoda > Malacostraca > Decapoda > Palaemonidae > Macrobrachium > Macrobrachium nipponense. The sequence continues at coordinate 16,176,334 of NC_087217.1, forward strand.
TCTCCATCTCGTCTCTATGGCTCTCTGGTTCTCTCTCTCTCTCTCTCTCTCTCGCTCTCTTTTCTCTCTCTCTCTCTTCTCTCTCGTCTCTTCTTCTCTCCTTTTTCTTCTTCTTCTTCTCTTCTTCTTCTTCTTCTTCTTTCGAATGTATAAGAAAAGTGTTCATTTCTGTGTAAGTATACTGCATGTTTATATGTGCGTGTTATATGCTTTTCACAAGTGTGTTAATATCTATAAATTGATAAGAATAATTATATATACCATATATATATATATATATATATATATATATATATATATATATATATATATATATATATATATATATATATATATATATATATAATTAATATCACTAGCAGAGGTGACGATTATATTTACAAATTGTACATAATAAAAGAAAACCTGATTGCAAGGGTTACGAAAAAAAAAAAAAATTCTCCCTAAGCATGCCAAGCCAGTGAATTGCATTCATCGCCTGGGTGAAGTGTTGAATGCTTTGGCGTAGGTTATTTTATCCTAATAGGCGTAGCTTCCTTCGACTTAGCAATATGGTCTGTTATCGACAACTAATTGTATATTACGGTACTGAACAGGCCGCAGCATCTGATTTTATGCAGCTCTTAGCATGAAACGCTGATACCGCTTAGAAAGAGCATTGATATTAATGGCTTTTTGTTTAGGTATTGTTTAGGTCTCTCACTTGGGTAATCGATAGACTGGGTTATTGGTAGCAGTCATTTGTTAGAAAATAGATAAAGATCGGTGTTTTATAACCAGATGCTTTTGGTAAACCAATACAATTTGTCGTAATTAGAATGATTTGGTAAAAGAACGTAACAATTACTTATCGTATCGCATTTATTAGAAAGAGCTACAACACAATAATGGATCTAACTTCAACTGACGAGCTGATGTACGTAGAATATGGTACGCCATTCGATGTCTGTTCTCTTTAAAGGTTATGCATGAAAGGGCGATACCATAGCGGGATACCATAGATTTGGGATACGCATGGATGTCATAATTGATAAATTCTCAAACTCAATAGTGTGTTTGGAAATGCTGTCATTGTCAGGAAAAAGGTAATGTCTTGATTTTGCACTGTTTATGAATTGTGCTTTTTGTTTGAATATGCTTACTACTCTAGATGTCTACAATAGACTTCGTCGTTCGCATTTGTTAAGTGTCTGACGTAAATTGGTTACTTTTTGTGTTTATCACTGATATGACAGAGTAGATCACGACTTTTCTCTCATTTGTGAAGTGTCCTTAACATGAGTTTAAAGTACTGGATAACTTTCTTGTTTATAGAGAATTGTTATATTTAAGATAAATATTTTTTTCCAGTCACCCCTCCCGTTTTCTAGAAAATTTTGACTTCTTTTTCCTTTTATGTTTTGTTTTTGTTCTTTTTATATCTTGTTTCCTGTAATTTCCTATTTGTTATCTGCTTCTGTGTCCCCCGCCCCCCCAGCATCTGTTATACTCCATAGAAAACTGTTAACACTGACGGCAAATATTAGAGCAAAGTTACCCCTGTTTCCTTTTTTTTCTTCCCTTTTCCCCCTCACTTCTTCCCTCTCCCTTCATCTTATTTTCCCTCCCTCTCCCCTCAGTATGTCCTGTGCTTTATTGCAGTGACACCTGTCACAATTCTTTCCTTCGATCTGTCAACTTTCGTTGCCCTTGTGAACTAGATCTAGACATTTCTCTGATTCTTGGTTCTTCTCTTAATCCTCTCTCTCCTGATCCTATCATACCTCGTCCTTCTCCCTCCTCAGCCCTTTTCGCTCCTCCTCCACCACCACCCCACCACCACTTCCTCCTCCTCCTCCTCCTCCTCCTCCTCCTCCTCCTCCTCCTCCTCCAGATAAGATCTCACCGCCAGCCATCTTACACCTACTGCTGTAACTCTCTTATTTTTGATCATCTTGATTTTGCATCATAATAAACTTTCCGTAATTTCTTTCTGTCTTTTTCTGTCCTGTAATGTAAGGATCAATGACATCTCTGCTGCCTGTTTTATTTGTCCTGTCTCTCTGCTTCAAGTCAAGACTCTGGTGAAAACAGTAAACAAAGAAAAGTGGATACTTCTGGATGTATATGTATAAACACTCCTCAGAAGGGTCATGTCTAGCCACAGAATTACTATTTTTTTTATTTCTGTCTCCCTTGAAGAATGTATCTTGTACCTTAATCTGCCTCATCAACTGACACAGTATACTAAGGGATCTACCTCACCTGCTCCTCCACATTACTTCTCCTTGGGCTCTCCAAAGGTGTTCATTCTCAAAGAATGGAAAAAAATGGGTTTGTGGGACTTTCTACTAATGGACATGTATACGTAAACAACACCACACCTGCCACCCCTCATAAACTCCCAGGTACATTCTGCAACCGCTTGTGGCTCTCTCTTTAGGGATATTTTTTTTTTATCCATTATATTTTTTATGAGTGTCTACCGCCTTCTCCTGCATACCATCGGGCAACCTTTCATTTACCCCACTGGTCCCGCCGCTACCTGGGTGTCTACGTAGAGCTTTATAGTACACGTAACTGCAAGTGATGACTATGGTAGAGGAAAGCAAAAACAGAAAACAAGAAAGCTTTAGGTCAGAGTGTTTCCTCTCTCCTTCATCTCTGTTTGGTGTCTCTCGTGTCTTGTAAGTGTAAATATATTTATATGCCTTCTTACAATAAACTTCAGTGTCTTTAACATAACTCTCAAGTATATAATTGTCTCATTTCTTGTAACACTTATTTATCCTCCACTCACGTCGGAATGTCTAAGCCTGGCAAACGATTAAAGAAATACAGTAAATTAGATTTAGCAGAAAAAACAGCTATTTTCATAATCATTTATTGTACATGTATCTCTGCACCTATTAATCAATTTAGTATTTTTATTAACTACAATAAAGGCTTAAGACATTTGGGCTTGTTTCGTATGATATAAATTTACTGGTATGTCGAGAAAAAACGTCCATTCTCGATCATAAAACTTAAGTATTCGATTTACGTTTGAGTATTCCTAATGCATGAAATACTTGCATGGTTTGTCTGCATGTATAATTAAAAACCCGTTGCATTTCACATGCTCGATGCTTCTCTTAGTCACTTATTTATCCGTATCCTACCTCGAATTGTACCTTTCTATGATCCTTCCTCAAAATTATTTTTCCTTTCGACTTTTTGCTTTAAAAAAACTCCTTTCCATTTCCTTCTATCCTTCAATTTTATACTGAATAAACCATAAACACGCTTCTTCATTTTCTTCTACTGTCATCCGTCTGTCGCCATCTTCCTAAAGTTACTTGAGCTTCCCCTAAAAGTCAACTACCGACATTTTCTTTTATTCCTATTACGTTCGTGCTTGCTTGAGAGCGTTAGTGTGTGTATCTGTATGTAGTTTATCCTCTGCTCGTATACAAATAATTTGTAAGAGTTTTATCTCGTATGGTTTATCAACAAAATAACATCCATACTTTCGACTGGATCATAAATTTTGTTACTTCTCAAAGTTTCGTAAACATGAGTGTATATGTAAATTTAACTCATTTACTATGAACATAAATTTCTGTTGCAGTTGATTTCGTTCTTATGTAGGCCAGTCTGTTAACGGTTTCTTGTCACCAACATACCTTTGACAAAGTTGAACCCGCATCATTATTTATGATACCTAATACTGAACATAATCTAAAAAGAAAAAAAATACTTCGTTCATCGTCTGTTATCGTATTTGGCTATCGTTGTGTTAACCTAATTGTTTTATAGCTTTCTTGCAGAAAGTATAATTGCTAGTAAAATGATTACCTATTTAGTTACGGTCACTGATATCAGTGCATCAGAAGAAATGACTAAACAGTGAGAAACTGTTAAATGGACAAGTAAAGTATCGAGTACTATGTAGAATGACGTGAAATGAAGTGTGTCAGAGATCTGAATTATTGCCGTTAAATTTTCATCTTCAGTGCCCATTCTCCCTAAAACTCATACATCCATCCAGTGCCCATTCTCTCATGTTGCAAAAATACGATTGCAAACTTAGTTTGCGAGTGTTGTACTGGTGCTACCCATAGATTTATCCATATATATTTATTCTGTTAAATTAACTATGTGACTTTTATATTTTAACGACTGTTGTGAAACATTTGGGTTCAAAAGACAGGATCTTTTTCCTGCTTAATCTACGATAGCTAAAAGAGCCTGTGATATTTGTGTAGTTACTCATACGATAGCGATATGTAATTCATTTTCTGTGGAGTACTCTCGTTTTCTATCAAATATTTCAGCACTAACTATAGCATACGTTGAACTGTCTCCACTGAGAACTGCAACTGACGTTCATTTGATATGCCAACGTACTGGATAGATAAAGTTATCGCAGCCGTTTTTAAAATATAGGTGATTGAAACATTAATTGATAATATTATCGTCATTCCAGTCAACTATATAGGTACAACATAGTGGTTTGATGACGCGTTTCCTTCTTCAAGACTGCACCTCTTTAAAATTTTTTGATAACCTCAAGCTTTTTCTAGACTACTTTGCGTTAGCTTTTTTTAATACCTAACTTTGCTATGTTTGTATGAATGATGACTGAATCATATATTTTCTGACACTTTTTCTCTTTATTTTTCAAGCGTATGAAAGCCATAACTTCTCCTATTATAGCTCAAGATTTCTCTCTCTCTCTCTCTCTCTCTCTCTCTCTCTCTCTCTCTCTCTCTCCAGTTTCTTCTGTCCTCCATATTCCCAGCATCAATCTTTTCCCGTTTTCTTTCTCGGGTCTCCACTCACCACCTATTTATTTCTGTTGCTTATTTTTTTCTCCATCTAACATTCATACCTTCTTTTCCATTCCCTCAAATTTCTCTCTCTCCCTGTATTTTGCCTATTTGTTCTTCTTCATTGTCACGTGTCTTCCCGCCTTTATTAACAAGTTCAATCCTTCTGTCTCTGCGTGTATCAATTTATCTTTAGCAGTCCTTTCGTTCCTTTCTGAATCCTTTCTTTTCTCAGCCTTTTCCCACTTTCATTCCCCTTCCTCCTTTCGTTTTCCTTCCTTCTTTCTCCTAATTCCATCCCCATTTTTATTCAATTTTCTTCTTTTTCACCTTCTCCTAATTCCATTCCAAATTTTCTTCAGTTTTCTTCATTTGTTTTCCCTTATTCTTTCTCTTCATTCTATTTCCACTTTTATCCAATTTTCTTCTTTTGTCTTCCTCACTTCTCTTAATTCCATTCCCACTTTTATTCCTTTCCCTCTTTTTGTCTTCCTTCCCGCTTCCTCCAAATCCCATTTTCACATTTATTCCATTTTCTTGTGTTTTTCTTCCTTTCTCCTAATTCCATTCCCCCTTTTATAACCATTTCCTTCCTTCCTTCCTTCCTTCCTTCCTTCCTTCCTCGTATTCCCTTTTCTTCTTTTGCTTCCTCTCCTTCTTTCTCTTCATTCCATTCCTTCTTTTATTCCATTTTCTTCTTTTGTTTTCCTTCCTCGCCTTTAGTTCCATTTCTACTTTTATTTCATTTTCTTCCTTTATCTTAATTCCTTTCTCTCTTTTATTCTATTCTTATTTTGTTTACTCTTCTTTCTCTTGATTCCATTCTCACTTTTATTCCACTCTTATTTTATTTTCCTTCCTTCTTTCTCTTGATTCCTTTTCACTTTTGTTCCATTCTTATTTTGTTTTCCCTCCTTTCGACAAATCTCTTTCCAGCTTGCTATTCCCTATTGTCTTTTTTTCCTATTTTCCCTTATTCCATTCTCATATTTATACCCTTTTCTTAATTTGTTTTCCTTCTTTCTTTTTCCTAATTGAATTCTTACTTATTCCTCTCTTCTAAATTCAGTTCTCACTTTTATACCCTTTTCTATTTCTGCTTTCCTTCCATTTTTTTCGGCTGATTCCATTCCCGGATTTATATTATTTTCATTTGTTTCCCTTTCTTCTAATTACATTCCCAGTTTTGTACCATTTCCTCTTTTGTTTTCCTTTCTCCTCTCTCCTAATTCCATCACCTGTTTCATGCCCTAATCTTAATTTGTTTTTGCTTCCTTCTTTCTCCTTACTTCATTCCTGCTTCTATACCTATTTTTTCTTCCTTCTTTCTCCTTACTTCATTCCTGCTTTTATACCTATTTTTTTCTTCCTTCTTTCTACTTACTTCATTCCTGCTTTTATACCTGTCTTTTCTTCCTTCTTTCTCCTTACTTCATTCCTGCTTTTATACCTATTTTTTTCTTCCTTTTTTCTCCTTACTTCATTCCTGCTTTTATACCTGTTTTTTTCTTCCTTCTTTCTCCTTACTTCATTCCTGCTTTTATACCTGTTTTTTCTTCCTTCTTTCTCCTTACTTCATTCCTACTTTTATACCTATTTTTTTCTTCCTTCTTTCTCCTTACTTCATTCCTGCTTTTATACATTTTTTCTCTTCCTTCTTCCTCTTACTTCATTCCTGCTTTTATACCTATTTTTTTTCTTCTTCTTTCTCCTTAGTTCATTCCTGCTTTTATACCTGTTTTTTCTTCCTTCTTTCTCCCTACTTATTCCTGTTGTAGGCTTTTTTCTTTCTTCTTTCTCCTTACTTCCATTCCGCTTTTATCCTGTTTTTTTTCTTCCTTCTTTCTCCTTACTTCTTCCGCTTTTATACCTATCTTCTCATTCTTTCTCCTTACTTCATTCCTCTTTTATACCTATTTTTTTACTTCTTCTTTCTCCTTACTTGCCACTTTTATATCCTGTTTTTTCTTCTTTTCTCCTTACTTCATTCCTCTTTTATACTATTCATTCTTTCTCCTTACTTCATTCCTGCTTTTATACCTATTTTTTCTTCCTTCTTTCTCCTTACTTCATTCCTGCTTTTATCCCTATTTTTTTCTTCCTTCTTTCTCCTTACTTCATTCCTGCTTTTATACCTATTTTTTTTCTTCCTTCTTTCTCCTTATTCTTCCGCTTTTATCCTATTTTTTTTTCCTTCTTTCTCCTTACTTATTCCTGCTTTTATACCTGTCTTTTCTTCCTTCTTTTCTCCTTACTCATTCCTGTTTTTACCTATTTTTTTTCTTCCTTTTTTCTCCTTCTTATTCCGCTTTTCATTCCTGTTTTTTTCTTCTTTTATTTCTCCTTACTTATCATACTGTTTTTTCTTCCTTCTTTCTCCTTACTTCATTCCTGCTTTTATACCTATTTTTTTCTTCCTTCTTTCTCCTTACTTCATTCCTGCTTTTATACCTATTTTTTCTTCCTTCTTTCTCCTTACTTCATTCCTGCTTTTATACCTGTTTTTTCTTCCTTTTTTTTCTTCCTCCTTTCTTCCTGAACTTTATACCAGTTTTTTTTCTTCCTTCTTTTCTCCTCCTTCATTCCGCTTGTATGCCTGTTTTTTCTTTCTTCCTTTCTCCTTACTTCATTCCTGCTTTTTATGCTGGTTTTTTCTTTTTCCTTCCTTTCTTTCTTCCTTACCCTTTTCCATTCCTGCCTTTTATTTACCTTTTATTTTTCCTTTTTTTCTTCATTCTTTCTCCTTACTTTCATTCTGCTTTTATAACCTATTTTTTTTCTTCCTTCTTTCTCCTTACTTCATTCCACTTTTATCCCTATTTTTTTCCTTCCTTTCTTTCTCCTTACTTCATTCTCTTTTATACCTATTTTTTCTTCATTCTTTCTTCCTTACTTCATTCCCTTGCCCTTTATTACCTTTTATTTTTTCCCGTTCCTTCTTTCTCCTTTACTTCATTTTCCTGCTTTTATCCCTAATTTTTTTTCTTCCCTTCTTTCTCTTACTTTCATTCCTACTTTTATACCTATTTTTTTTCCTTCCTTCTTTCTCCTTACTTCATTCCTGCTTTTTAATACCTTATTTTTTTCCTTCTTTCTCCTTCTTCATTCCGCTTTTATACCGTTTTTTCTTTTCTTTTTTCCTTCTTTCTCCTACTTCATTCCTTCTTTTATAACCACTTTTTTCCGTTCCTTTTTTCTTCCTTACTTAACTTTTTTTCAATTCTTTGCTTTTATACCTGTTTTTTTTCTTTCCTCTTTATTTATTTTAACTTCAATTAATCTTTTATACTGTTTTTTTTCCTTCCTTCTTTTCTCCTTACTCATTCCTTTGCTTTTAATTACCTATTTTTTTATTCTAATTTTTTTCTTCCTTCTTAACTTATCATTCCTGCCTTTTATACCTTTTTTTATTTTTCTTTTCTTCTTCTTCTTTCTTACAATCATTCCTTTCCTTTGCTTTATTACTTTTATTTTTTTCCTTTTTTTTCCTTCCTTTCTTTTCTCCTTCTTTCATTTCCTGCTTTTTATACCAGTTTTTTTTTCCTTCCTTTTCTTTCCTTCCTTACTCATTCCTGCTTCCTTATTTCCTCCTTTTTCTTCTCTTTCTTTTATCCTTACTTCATTTCCTTTTACTTTTATGCCTTTTATTTTTTTCCTTTTTTTCCTTCTTTCTTTCTCCTTATTCATTCCTGCTTTTATACCTATTTTCCTTCCTTTCATTTTTTCCTCCTACCTCATTCCTTTTTGCTGTTTTATACCTATTTTTTCCTTCCTTCTTTCTCCTTTACTTCATTCCTGCTTTTATACCATTTTTTTCTTCCTTCTTTCTCCTTACTTCATTCCTGATTTTAACACCTATTTTTTTCTTTCCTTCTTTCTCCTTAGTTCAATTCCTGCTTTTATACCTATTTTTTTCTTCTTCTCCTTACTTCATTCCTACGTTTATTACTTATTTTTTCCTCCTTTTCCTTTTTTCTTCCTTTTACCGTTCCTTCCTGCTTTTTATACCTATTTTTTCTTCCTTCTTTCTCCTTAACTTCATTCTGCTTTTATCCCTTTAAATTTTTTTATTTATTAAATTTAGTAATTAATTCATTTTATACTTTTAATTACTTAATTTTTTTCCTTCCTTTCTTTTTTCTCCTTACCTCATTCCTTGCTTTTATACCTATTTTTTTTTCCTTCTTCTTTATTACTTCATTCTGATTTTAATAACCTTTTGTTTTTCTTTCCCTTCTTTCTCCTTTACTACTTCATTCCTTGCTTTAATGGCCATTTTTTTCCTTTTTTCCTTCCTTTCTTTTCCTTACTTCATTCCTGCTTTTATACCATTTTTTTCTTCCTTTCTTTCTCCTTACTTTTTTTCATTCCTGCTTTTATAACCTTTATTTTTTTTCTTCCTTTTTCTCCTTTACTTCATTCCTGCTTTTATACCTGTTTTTTTCTTCCTTCTTTCTCTTACGTTCCATTCTGCTTTTTATTACCTTGTTTGTTTTATTCCGTTCTTTTCTCCTTACTTCATTCCTGCTTTTATACCTTTTTTATTTTTTTCCTTCCTTTCTTTCCCTTATTACCTTCTTCCTGCCTTTTATACCTATTTTTTTCTTCCTTTTTTTTTCTTCTCCTACTTCATTCCTGCTTTTATACCTGTTTTTTCTTCATTCTCTTTGATTCCATTCCTACTTTTATTCCATTTATTCCTTGTTTTCCTTCCCACGTCTCTTTTTGATTCCATTCTATTTATTCCATTTTTGTTCTTTTTTCTTTGTTTTCCTCTCCTTTCTTTTCGTCATTCCATTCTCTCTTTTATTCCATTCTTATTTTGTTTTTTCTTCTTTCCTTGATTTCCATCTTCACCTTATTCCATTCTTCTTTTTTTCCCCTCCTTTTTCTTTTGATTCCATTCTCACTTTTATTCCATTCTTATTTTATTCTCCCTCCCTCTTGGTACCAATTACATTCCCACTTGTTATTCCATATTGTCCTTTTTTCCTATTTTCCTTATTTCCATTCTCACATTTATTTATACGCTTTTTTAATTTGTTTTCCTTCCTTCTTTTTTCAAATTTAATTCTCACTTGTGTCCTTCTCCTAAATTCCGTTCTCGCTTTTACCCTTTTCTATTTCCGCTTTCCTTCCCTTTTTTCGGCTGATTCCTTTCCCAGATTTATATTCTTTTCATTTGTTTCCCTTTCTTCTAATTACATTCCCAATTTTATACCATTTCCTCTTTTGTTTTCCTTTCTTCCTTCCCGTAATTCCTTTCCTTATTTTATGCCTGTTTCTTAATTTGTTTTTGCTTCTTTCTTTCTCCTTATTTCTTTCCTGCTTTTATACCTATTTTTTTCTTCCTTTTTTTTCCTAACTTTATTCCCAATTTTATGCCATCTTCTTCTTTGTGTTCCTCTCTTCTTTCTCCTAATTCCTTTTCTACTTTTACACCCTCTTCTTTTTTTGTTATCCTTTCTTCTTTCCCTTTTTCCCATTTTCGCTTTTATACCCTTTTCGAATTTTGTTTTCCTCTCCTCTATCTGCTAATTCCATTCCCACTTTTATATAATTTTCTTTTTTGTTTTACTTCCTTGTTTCTTCCAATTCCTTTCCCACTTTTATTCCTTTTTCTTTTTTGTTTTCCTTCCATTCCTCTTTCGTTTTCCTCCCTTCTTTATTCTAATTTCATTCCCACTTTTGTATAATTTTCTGTTTTCCTTTCTTCTTTCTCCTAATTCTATTTCCTCTTTTATTCGTTTTTCTCTATGTTCCCTCCTTCCTTTTTTCTTCTAATTCCATTCCCAATTTTATACAAATCTCTCCTTTTGTTTTCCTTCTTTCTTTCTCTTAATTCATTTCCATTTCTATTTTCTGTTCTTTATTTCTTCTAATTCCATTCCCACTTTTATTCCTTTTTGTTCTTTTGTTTTCCTTCCTTCTTTCTCTTTTATACCTTATTCTTCTTTCGTTTTCCCTCCTTCTTTATCTTAATTCCACTCTTGTCCTTTTCTTTTTTTATTTTCCTTTCTTAGTGCTATCTAATTCCATTCCCACTTTTATGCCATTTTCTTCAATAGTTTTCTTTCCCCCTTTCTTCTAATTCCATTCCTGCTTTTATACCCCTCTTCTCCTTTTGTTTTCCATCCTTCTTTTTCCTGATTTATTTCCCACTTTTATTCCCTTTATCTTTTGTGCTTTCCTTTCTTCTTTCCCTTAATTCCTTCCCACCTTTATATAATTTTCTTCATTGGTTTTTCTTCTTTCTCTCTCTTAATTCTATTCCCACTTTTATACGATTTTTTTTTATTTCCTTCTTATTTGTCATATCATCGCTGCTTGTAGACGTTTTTCCTTTTCGTTTTCGCGTCTTCTTTCTCCTAATTCCATTTCCACTTTTATTCTCTTTTTTTATACTTGCTTTCCTTCATTAATTCTTCTATTCCATTCCTTCTTTATACCCGTTTCTTCTTTTGGTTTCCTTCCTTCTTTCTTATCCTTATTCCATTTCTTTAAATTTTCTTCCCTTAATTACCTCTGTTCTATGCACACTTTTGTCCCCTTTTTCCATTCCCTTTCCACCATTCCTCCTTGTCTTCTCTTTCCATCTGCATCCCATATCATTCCTTACTTTTCTCTTCCTTTGTTTACCTTTAATCTTCCTTCCTTTATGTTTACATCTATTTCTTTTCTTTCCTATTAAATCCTGTTCGTCCACGTAAGTCCCTTTTTCTTCACTTCTTCCAATTTGTACCTTTTATCATTTGTCCTCTCTTCCGAATACCCTTGACCCGCATCTCTTTTTCTTCCATTGCCTCTTCCTTTCTATGTCCATATTTGTTGCCTTTTCTTCCTAATGTCGTCCTCCGTCTGCCTCTCCTTATTCCCTTTTCTCCCGGTTCTTCCTTATTCCCTTGTGTCCACTTAACGTTTTCCCTTCTCATGGTTTTCCTGCGTCCACCATTATCTGTTTCCTTTATCGTGCTTTTTCACTCTCTATCCTTCTAGGTCACTTTTCATTTCCTTCTTCCATCTTCTGTCTAATTTGATTTCTTTCCACTCCTCCCTTCATTCCTTGTTTTATCTTATTCCCCTACTTCCTTGTCCACTTTTATGCTTTCTCTACCCTTCTCTTCTCCACCATCTCTGAACGATATTTATTTTTTCGACCCTTTTTCTTTCCTTGTTCCATCTTATTTCTTTTTCTTACCTTATTTCCTCATTTTTTTCTGTCTTTAATTAATTTCTTTTCATTCTGTTTCGTCCTCCTTTCTCCCACCACACTTATTTCTGGTGTTACCTCCTTTAGCTTATCTCTACCTTAATTGCTTTTTCTTCCTTTTCTTTCTCTGTCCTCTGTGTATCTTTAGTCCCACTTTCTTCCTTTCTCCTTCCGTTTCAGTTCTTCATTCCTCTTTTGTTCCTTGCTTCCTCTTTCTTTATTCTTTATTCGCTTACGTCCTCAAAATGTATTCGTCTGTATTCCTCTTTTGACTGTACTTACTCCATCTTCTTATTTTTCTCCATCTTCTCTCCAACTTTATTAATTTTTCTTCCCTTACTTCCCACTTTCTCAACGCTCCTTTATTTATTTTCTTCAGCTACTTCCTCAATCTTGCAATTGCCATTCCATTTTCCCCCCTTTCTTCTTCCATTGAAAGACCACATCAATCTTTTTTCTTGACGTGTTTTATCTATTAATATTTATTAATTTTCCTTGCTTCTCCCTTGTTCTGTCGTATTTTTTTCCATTTTCATCCCTTTCTTCCTATTCCTGTTTTCTTTATCCACTTTGTCTTCCTCTATCTCTTGACTCTTTTTCACCCTTTATCCTAATTCCATAGCTTCTTCCATCTTCCGTATACCAACTTCTATTCAACTTTGATTTATTTTCTCACTTTCTCCAACCCCTGTATACATTAATGTCTTTCCTTCCCTATCCTCCTCCATCCTGCGTCCATTTTTATTCTTTTTCTCTTCCCGTTTCCTTCATTCTCTGTATACCTTGATACCTTTATCCTTTACCTTCCTATATCCTTTCTCCACTTTTAATACTTTAATTTTCTTATCTTCCTCATCCAATGTTTTCTTAATTCCTCTCTTCTTTACCTTCCTCCACCCTCTGTCCAATTTTAATCTGTTCTTTTCTCATCTTTATCCTCTATATACTTTAATTCCTTTTTTTCTCTAGCCTTCTCCCTCTTTGTCCATTTTTTTAAAATTTATTTTATTCTTTCTCATCATCCGACTGAACAACCCCCTAAATTCCGTTTCTTGTTCTACTTTCATTCAACCTTTTCCCCACCCGTCTTAACCGCCTCTTCTTTCTTTGCTTCCTTCATTCTAGGTATACCTTAATTCCTTTCTTCCATAGCGTCCTCCTGCCTCTAATTATTTTACTATTTTTTCTCTTTAGTTATCCTTTGTACCCCTCACTTCCTTCTTCTGTCTAAATCATATCGTTTTCTTTTCATCATTATACCTTAATTACCTTTTTCCTTATCTTGCTTTGTCCACCTTTATTCCACTTCTTTTCTTTCTTCTCTCACTCTGAATACTTTAATTTCTTTTTTCCCTTACTTATTACATCCTTTGTACAAATTAATAATTTTCCTTTCTAACTTAATTCCTTCCTTATTTTTTTCCTTCTTCCTCTGTCCGCCTTTATTCCTTTTCTTTTCCTGCTTACTCCTTTCTTCTATAATTTAACTCCTATTTTCCCTACCTTTCTCTTGTCTTCCGTCCACATTAAAATCCGTTTTTTTCTTACTTTCCCAATTATTTCTCTACCCCAATATCACCATTATCTTATTTTGTTCTTCCCCTACTGATATATATTGTGTTTTATCTTGCCTCCTTCCCCAACTGCATACATTATTTCCTCTCTTCCCTCCATCCTATTTCCTTATTCTCCTTATAATCATTTTTCTTAGTTTCACAATCCTCTGCATATCTTCATTTCTTTACTCACAATCTTCATCTTTCTTCTCTTTTAATCCATTCCTTTTCTTTTCCTTTTCTTACTTCTTTGCTCTGTTCATCTTAATTTCTTCCTTCCTGTCCTCTTTCTTCCTCTGTTCACCTTTCATCTGATTATTTTCCTATTTTCTTCATTCTCTATATATCTCTTTGATACCTTCATCCTTTCTCTGTCCGCATTTGGTTCGTTTCTTTTATTAATTCCTTCGTCTCCTGCATGCCTCAATCCCTTTCTTCCCCATCATTCTCCTTCCTATGTCCACTTTTAATCAATTGTTTCCTTACTTCTTATATCCTTAGTTACCTTAATTTCTTTCTTTATTATCCTTAACCTTCTTCTGTCCATTTTTAATCCCTTTTACTATCTCCTTCGCCCCTTGTAACCATTAATTTCTGTCTTCCTTATCCTCCTCCTTTCTCTGTCTGCTTTTAATATCTTTCTTTTCTTCCTTTCTTCATCCTCTGTTGGTCTTAATTTCTCTATAATCTATCTTCTTCGTATTATTATTCACTTGTTGTGTTATTTCATCCTTAATGTACCTTGATTCCTTTCTTCCCTATCCTCCTCTTTCCTCAGTCCAGTTTTAATACCGTTAGTTTTTACTTCCTCCATCATCTGTATACTTTCATTTCTTTCTTTCTCCTCTTTCAATTCCTTTCTTTCCCAAGTCCCGTCATTCTTTGTTTGACTTAATTCTTTTCTTCCCTATCTTGCTCCTCCTTGTGATCTCTTTTATCCTTTCCTTTTCTTGTTTCCTTAATCATATGTATATCTCTATCCACCTTCTTCCGTCCACTTTGAAATCATTGCTTCTTTTCTTCCTTACGCTATCCTTTGCATGCCTTAGTTTAATTTTTTGTTTTTCTTCGCCTTCTTCCTCTGTCCATTTTTATCCTCTTTCCATTCTTACTTCCTTCATTGTCTGTCTATTTTAATTTTTTCCTTTCATAGACCCCTCTTTCCTCTGTCCACTTTTATCCTCTTCCCTTTCTTATTTCCTTCATTGTCTGTCTATTTTAATTTTTTCCTTTCATAGACCCCTCCTTCCTCTGTCAACTTGTTTTTCTTACTTTTCTCATTCGTTTCTTCCTTATCCTCCTAATTCCTCTATCCACTTTTAGTCTCTTTCGTTTCTAACTTGTTCCATACTCAGTATGCCTTAATTCCTTTCTTCCCTATTCTCCTCCTATTTCCTATTCTAGCCCCTTTCTTTTGTAACTTAATCTGCCTATGTATATCGTAACCTTTTCTTCCCTATCCTCCTTCTTCCTCTATCCACTTTCAGTTCCTTTCTTCTCTTACTGCCTTCATCCTCTGTGTACTTTCATTTCTTTCTTCCCTATCTACAACCTCCTTCTGTCTACCTTTTTCCTTTTCTTTTCTTACTTCCTCCATCCCCTGTATACCTTAATTGCCTTAATTAGTTCCTTTCCTA
Source organism: Macrobrachium nipponense (assembly GCF_015104395.2). NCBI lineage: Eukaryota > Metazoa > Arthropoda > Malacostraca > Decapoda > Palaemonidae > Macrobrachium > Macrobrachium nipponense. The sequence continues at coordinate 16,191,527 of NC_087217.1, forward strand.
CCTTCCTTCCTCCTCACTTTGTCCAATTTTCATTCCTTTGTTTTCTTTATTCCTTCATCCTCTGAACACTAATTCCATTCTTCCAAATCCTCCTTGAGAATGTTCATTTCCTTTCTTCCATATCCTCCTCCTCCTCCTCCTCCTCCTCCTCCTCCTCCTCCTCTTTTCCTCTTTTAGCCATTTCTTACATATTTATTTACTGTATACCTTATTTCTCTCTTCCCTATCCTCCTATCCTCCCTATCCTTTCTTTCCCCATTTTTAATCCTTTCTTTTTTTACTTCCTTCATCCTCCGAATATCACCGTTTTTATTTCCCTCTTCTGTCCATTTTTTATCTCTTCATTTCTAACTTACTCCATCCTCTGTATACTTTAATTCCTTTATGCAGTATCCTCTTCCCTCCTCTATCCGCTTTTAATCTCTTTCTCCTCTTACTTCATCCTCTGTATACTGTAATGGCTTTCTTTCATATCTCCCTCTTTCATCTGTCTACTTCTATCCCATTAATTTCTTACTTCTTCATCCTCTGTAAACTTTTTCATTCTTTGTAATCCTCCTACTTCCTTTGTCAACTTTTAATCTCTATCAATTTTCTTCTTCATATTTGTATCTCTTATCTTAATTACTTTCTTCCCCATTCTTTCCTTCCTGTGTCCACTTTTCTTTTTTTCCTTTTTTCCCTGTTTATCTTAATTTCTTTCCTCCTTAATCTCCACCTCCTGACTATTTTTAATTTCTTTGTTACTTCCTACGTCCTTTTTATGTCATTATTTCTATCTTTCTTATACCCTTCCTTCCTCGGCCCTCTTGAATCCATTTGTTTTCTAAAATACTCCATCCTTTGAATACCTTAATCTCTTTCTTCCCTGTGTTCCTTCTTTTTCTGTCCATTTCCAATTTATTTTTTTCTTTGTCCATCCTCTATATCCTTAATTCCTCTCTGCCTTATCCTCCTTCCTCTGGCAACTTTTAATTTTTTTTATTCTAACTTCTATGTACTTGTTTTTTTCAACTATCTTCCATCCTCTGTCCACTTCTCATCCCATTCATTCCTTACTTTTCTTTACCATCTGTATATCTATATCTTAAAACCTTTCCCTACTATTGTCCTCTTTCATCTTCCCATTTGATTCCATTTTTTCTAATTACTCTATTTTCTTTATACCTTAATTCATTTCCTCCCTCTCGTTTTTTTTCCTCTTTCTACTCTTAATCTCTTTCTTTTATAACTTCTTTATCCCCTGTATACCGTACTTTCTTTCTTCTTTATTCCTTTCCTTCCTTTGTTCTCCTATAATCTGTTTCTTTTGTTACTTTCTTCATCTTTTATATACCCTGATTCATTTCTTCCTTACTATCCTAGCTATATACACTTTTAATCTGTTTATTTTTTACTTCCTTTTCACTCCTTTCTACCCTTCCCTCTTCCTTCCTCTTTCTACTTTCATTTTATTCCTGATTTTACTTTCTTCATCTTTATATGTACCGTCATTCCTGTTTCTATCGCTACTCCTTCCTCTGAACACTTTCCATCCTTAGCCTTTCTTACTTCCTGCATCTTTTATTACCTTAATTTTTTTATTTCTTTCCCTCTTTTTAACTCTGGCCACCTTTAATCCCATTTTTCTTGCTTTCTTCATCTTTTATATATCTCGAATCTTTTCTTTTTCCGACTTCACTTTTAATCTGTTTGTGTTCTTACGTTTTTTATTACCTTAACTCCTTTATTTCTTTCCCTCTGTCTATCTCTGGCCACCTTTAATCCCATTTTTTCTTACCTCCTTCATCTTTTATATATCTCGAATCTTTTCTGCCCCATCATCTTTCCCACATCCACTTTTAATCCGTTTGTGTTCTTATGTTCTTTATCTTTTGTCTACCTTGATTCCTTTCATCCTTATCCTCTTCCTTCCTCTACCCACTTTCAGTCTCTTTTCTTAATTCCTATATCTTTTATATACCATCATTCATTTCTTCCCTATCCTCCTCCTCCTCTGCCTTCTGTCCACGTTTCATCTCTTTCTTTTCTCACTTCCTTCACCTTTTACTTTGTTCAGATTCTTCTCAGTTTTCCTCCTTCCTTTATCTAATTTAGATCTGTTTTTTCCTCACCACCTTCCCTCTCCCCACTTTTAATGTTTCTTTTCTAACACCTTTCATCCTCTATATACCTTGATTCCTTTCCTCCTTAACCTTTTTCCTATGTCCACATCTAATCCCTTTCTTTTCTTACTTCCCCATCCACTTCCTTCATCTGTCCCACCTTTAATTCTCGTCTTTTCTTAATTGCCTTATCTTTTGTATATACCTTGATTCATTTCTTCCCTATCCTTCTCCTTCCTATGTCTACATTTCATTCCTTTCTTTTCTTACTTCTTGCATCCCTCGTATACTTTTAAGTCCTTTCTTTCTTATCTTCCTCTCTCTTCTGTTCAATTTCAATCTATTTCTTTACTAGCTTCTTTCATCTTTTACATACCTTGATTCCTTTCATCCCTTTCTCCTCCTCCTTTCCACTTTTGATTCGTTTCTTTTCTTAGTTCATCTTTCATGTACTTTAATTCCTTTCTTCCCCACTTCCTCCTTCCTCTTCTAATTTTAGTCCTTTTCTTTTCTTTCCACTTTCATCTTGTATATACCTTGATTCCTTTCGTCACTGCCTACCTTCTGCTGTCAACTTTTTATCTTTTTCTTCTATTACTTTCTTCATTCATATATCTTAATTCCTTCTTCCATATATTCATTCTTCATCTGTCCACTTTTAATGTCTTTGTTTTCTTACTTCCTTTATCTGTTATGTATTTTTTATTTCTTTAGACCTTTTCCTCTCCTCTTCCTTTTTCCTGTCCTACTCCTTTCTTTCTTCACATCTGATTCCAACGTTTTCTTACTCCCTTCATCCTCTCTTTACCTCAGTTCTTATTTTATTGTCTTACCTTCCTTCCACATTTAGTTCCTTTCTTTTCTTACTTCGTTCATGTTTTATATACCTTGATTCATTTCTTCCTTACCCTAGTTCCTCGATGCTCTTTTTTTTCCCCTTCTCTTATGTCTTCATTCATCTTTCATATATCTTTATTCCTTTTTTCCTTACCCTAGTCCTTCCCCTGTGCATGTTTACTCCCTCACTTTTCTTACTTCCTTTATCTTCTATGTACTTTTTCTTCCTTCTCGTTCTTCTTTGGTCCTCTTTTAATCCCCTTATTTTCTTACTTCCTTCGTCTTTCACTTGCCTTGATTCTTTTCTTCCTTATCTTCCTCCGTCCTCTGCCCACTTTTAATCCTTTTCTTTTCTTATGTCCTTCATCTTTTATCGAACATGATACCTTTCTCTGTCCTCATCCTTAATCTGTCTACTCTTGATCCCTGTCTTTCCTTACTTTCTTCATCTTTTTTGTACCTTGATTCCTGTCTTCCTCATCCTCCTTTTTCCTCTGTTTACATGTAATCTGTTTCTTTTCTTATTTACTCCAGCTTCTGTATACCTTACTTCCTTTTTTTTATCCTCCACTTTTCCTTGTTCACTTCTAATCTATTCTTTTCTTACTGTCTTCAGACTCTCTTTATTTTGATTCCTTTTTTCTCTATCATCCTTCGTCCGTCCACTGTTAGTGACTTTCTTTTTCTTTTTGTTTATCCTTCATCTTCCTCCTTAATTCCTTTTTTTCCCGTACTTTACTCCTTTCTACCTTTTTCCTTCTTCTGTCCTCTTTTTATCTTTTCTTTTCTGGCATCCTTCAACTTTTATATACCTTTGTTCCTTTTTTTCCTACCCTCCATCTTTATGCCCATTTTTAATACCTCTCTTTCATAACTTCTTTTATCTTTTTCATATCTTTATTCTTTTCTTCCCATTCCTCTTCCATCCTACGTCCAATCTTAATCTGGTTTTTTTATTTCCTTTGTGTTCAATGTGCCTTGATTCCTTACTTCTCAATCCTATCTTCTCTTCAGGGACAATCCTTTTATTTTCTTACTTTCTCTATGTTTTGTTTTAATTCCTTTATTCTGCTTTCTCCTTCTATCTCGGTCACACTATTAAGATCTCTATTTTACTTTCTTCATCTTTTTCTACATTGATGCCTTTGATCGCCTCCCTCCTCCTTCCTCTATCTCTTTTAATCCCTTTCTTTTTTTTTACTTCTTTCATCATTTATTGATTCCTTTCCCCCCTATCTTCCTCCTTCATATGGCCACTTTTAATCTCTTGTTTTTATTACTTCCTCAAATCTTTTATACACCTTGATTCATGTTTTTTCCTTCCCTCCTCCTTCCTGTGCCCATTTTTATTCCTTTTTTAATCCTTTTCTTTTCTGACTTACTCCATCGTCTCTAGACCTTAGTTCTGTTGTTCTGTCACCCTCCTTCCTTTTGTACAATTCTAATTCTATTCTTGTCTTACCTCCTTTTTCTTCGCTATACTGTTCTTCCTTTTTCCTATATTATTTTTCCTCCCTCCACTTCTAGTTCCTTTCTTTTCTTAATTCGAACTTCTTTCTTCCTACTCCTTCTGTCCACTTTTACTCCCTTTTTTCTCTTACGTCCTTCATGTTTTATATACCTTTATTCTTTTTTTTCATTTTTTTACCCTCGGTATTCCTTTCTCGTCCGCTTTTCATTCACCACTCCCTTTTCTTACTTCCTTCCTTTTTCACAGACCTTTATCCCTTTCTTCCCTACTCTCTTCCTTCTGTTCACATTTAACCTTTTTATTTTTTTTACTTCCTACATCTTTCACATACCTTGGTTATTTTCTCTTTCTTCCTCCTTTCTACATCTACTCTAAATCTTGATTCCTTTCTTCCTAATCTTATTCCTCTCCACTTTCAATTTCTATCTTTTCTTATCTTCTATGTCTGTACCCTTGATTCCTATCTTCAGTAGGTTCTTTCTTACTCTTTCACACTTTGTTTCTTTTATTACTTCCTTTAAATACATTGATTCCTTTCTTCCCTATCCTCCTCCTTCCTCTGTCCGCTTTTTTAATCTTTCCTTTTCTTTCTTACTTCATCTTTTATATACCCCGTTTCCTTTCTTCCTTCTCATCCTCCTTTTCTGTTCACTTTTAATCTACTTTTTTACAACCTTCATATTTCTTATACCTTGATTTCTTTCTTCCCTACCTTCCCTGTCCTCTCTCCACTTTTAATCTGTCTTTTTATTACTTCTATCTTCTTGTATATACCTTGATTTCTTTTTCCTTTAATACTCCTTCTTTCTCCGTTTACCTTTCATTCCTATATTTTCTTATTTTATTATATCCTTTGTATGCCATAATTCCTTTTTTCCTTATCCTACTCCTTCCTCTTACCACTTTTAATTCATTTCTTTTCTTACTTCACTCTTTGCATACCTTCCTTTCTTCACCTTTCTCCTAACTCCTTTTTCCACATTTAATCAGTTCCTTTTATTTTTTATCCATGTTATTGCAATTTCTTTCTCCCCTGTTCCATTCCTTCCTCTATCTACTTTAAATCTTATTCTTTTCTTACTTTCTTAATTTTATACAGCTTTATCCCTTTCTTCCCTATCTTATTTCTTGTGCCCACTTTTAATCCCTTTCTTTTCCATTTCCTCCATCCTTTATGTACCTTAATTCCTTTCGTCCCTATCCTCCTCCTTCTCTTGTCCACTTTTTGTTTGTTTTTTCACTTCCTTCATTTATAGACCTTCATTCCTTTCTTGTCTACCCTTTTAACTCTGTCCACTTTTAATCAATTTCTTTTCTGCCTTCCTTTATCATTTATATGCCTTGTTTCGTTCCTTTCCTACCCTACTCCTTCCTTTGCCCACTTAGTCACCTTTTTTCATACTTCTTTCATCTTCAGTATACCTTAATTCCTTTCTTCCTTATCCACCTCATTCCTCTGTCCACTTTTCATATTTTCTTTTCTTATTTTCTTCATCTCTTACATAAACTGAGTCCTTTCTTCCCTATAGTCTTCCTTTCTGTTTCCACTTTTAATCTATTTGTTTCTCTTGTCTTTTTCATCTTTTGCACAACTTTCCTTTCTCCCCTTCCCTCCTTTCTCCTCTGTTCACTTTAAATCCTTTTCTTTTCTTACTACTTTCATCTTGTAAATACTTTGATTCTTTCCTTCCCTACCCTACTTTTCCCTCTTTCCACTTTTAATTCTTTTTTTCCTTATTTCTTTTATCTTATATATGCTTTGATTCTTTACTTCCCTACCCACCTCTTTCCTTTTCCCCTTTATAATCTCTCTTTTCTTCCTTTCTTCGTCTTTTATAAAACTTAATTCCTTTCTTTCTTATCATCCTCCTTTTTTTCAATTTTAATCCTTTCTTTCTTACCTAATTCAATCCTCAGTAACCTTACTCCTTTCTCCTTTCATTTTTCCCTTTGTCCACTTTTAATCTGTTTCTTTTGACTTCTCCATGCAGCTTTATACGTTAATATTCTTGCCCTTTTCCCTAATCCTTTCCAATTCTTTGCCCAACTTTCATATGTTTTATCTTCTTTTCTTATTTCCATTTCTTTATAATTCTTAGATTCACTTTTTTCTTTCCCTCCTCCTCGCTTTTAGTCAAAACCTTGTAAGTTCCTTCGCCTTTTTTCTTTGATTTTTTTTCGCACTTCATTCCTTTCTTCTCTTCCTCCTCCGGTCTTTGCTCCAACTTTTTATCCTCCTTTTTTTCAATTTTAATCCTTATCATACTTAATTCGTCTTCTGTATACCTTAACTCCTTTCTTATCCATTTTCCTTTGACCACTTTTAATGTTTCTTTTCTTACTTCCTTCGTGCACTTGATACCTTAATTACCTCCTTCCCTATCCTCCTAATTCCTTTACCCATTTTTAATATTCGTATTTTCTTCTTTCATCTTTTATATACCTCGACTCCTGCCTCTGTCCACTTTTAATCCCTTTGTTTCTTATTTCTTTGATATATTTCGCAACTTCATTTCTTTCTCCTCTTCCCTCCTCATTCCTTTGCCTACTTTAATCTTTTTTTTTTTTATGCTTCTTTTATATTTTACATATAACTTGATTTCTTTCTTCCCTGCGCTCTTCCTCCTTGTGACCATTTCTTATTCCATTTGATTCCTTCCTCTGTCCTCTTTTAATCCCTTTCTTTTCGTATTTCTTTTATCTTTCGTACAAATTTATTCCTTTCTTCACTTCCCTCCTTCCTTAGTCCACTTTTAATCCCTTCCTCTTCATACTTCCTTCATCTTCTTTCATACCCAGCCTTCACCTTCTTCTGTCCACTTTTTAAGTTTTTCGTTTCCTACTTTCTATATCTTTTATGTTCCTCGACTCCATTCTTCCTTTTCCTCCTCCTTTCTTTGTCCACTTTTAATCCCTTACTTTTTACGCTTCCATGATCTTCTGTATATCTTGATTTTTTCTTCTGTTCCTCTTGTTTCCTCTGTTCACTGTTAATCTTTTACATTTCATACTCCCTTCATCCTATTTGTACCCCAATTCCTTTCTTCCATATCCTTCTCCTTCCTTTGTCTACTTTTAATAAGTTTCTTTCCTTATTTCCTTTTTCTTTTGTGTACCCCGATTCCTTTCGTTCCTGCTCTCCTATTTCCTGTGTCCTCTTCTAATCCCTTCCTTTTCTTCCTCCCTTCATCCTTTTTATAACTAGATTTTTTCTTCCTTATCCTCCTCCTTCCTTTGGCAACGTTTATTCCCTTTTCTTTTCATACTTCATTCACCCTGTGAATACCTTAATTTGCTATCTTTAAGCTTTTGCTTTTCTCGCTTCTTTGGACTTTTTCTGTATTTTGATTCCTTTGTTTCCTACCTTCCTCCTTTTTCTGTCCATTTTCTTTTCTAACCGTTTTCCTTTATTATATACCTTGATTCATTACATCCTTATCATCTTTCTTCCTCTCTCCTCTTTTATTCCTTTTTTCTTCTTATTTCTTTCTCCCTGCATACAATAATCCCTTTTTTTCCTATCCTTCCTCTGTCTACTTTTAATTGGTTCCTTTTCATACTTCCTTCGTCCTTCCTATAATTGAATTTATCTCTTCCCTATCGTCTTCCTTCCTCTGTCTAAATTTAATTCCCTTCTTTTCTTGCTTCCATCATCTTCTTTATACCTTAATTCCTTTCCTCTCTATCCTCCCCCTTCCTTTGTCGTCTCTTAATCCCTTTATTTTTTATAGTTCCTTCACCCTCTGTATACCTTAATTTCTTTCTTCCCTGACCTTCTTCTTCCTCTGTCCACTATTATATTATTCCTTTTCTATTCTTAATTCCTTCGCTATCTATATACCTTAATTCCTTTCTTCCCTATCCTCAACTTTCCTCTATCCACTTTTAAGCCCTTTCTTTGAACCATTCCTTTATCGTCTTTGTCTTTGTCAATTCAGTTCTCTCTTCGTTCTCCTCCTTCCTTTATTCCCTTTTAATCCCCCCCCCCCTCTCATCTTACCCTATTCTTCCGCTTTAGACCTTTGTTCTTTCTCCCCTATCCTTCATCCTTTATCAGTCTTTAATTCCTTTTTTTTCTCACTTTCGTCTCTCCTCTGTAGACCTTAATTCATTTCTGCCATCTCCTCATCCTTCCTCTGTCATCTTTTTATTCCGTTCTTTTCTTACTCCTCCTTCTCATACCTTCAATTCCTTTCTTCCTTATCCTCCTCCCACTATTGTTCGCTTTTAAACCTTTCCTTGTTTTTACTCCCTTGTTTCCTTTATTCCCTTTCCTCCTCATTGCTCATTTATCTATAATTCCTTTTCTTATTTCTGTCATTATGTTTATACCTTAATTCCATTCTTTCCTATCTTCTTCCTTCCCCTAAACTTCCTCAATCCCTTACCTTTTTAATTGCCTTCTTCCTCTTTATACCTTATGCTCCTACATTCTTTTCTTACTTTTTCCTTTTTTTATAAACTTTGATTTCTTTTTTCCTAATCATCCTCCTTCCTCTGTCCACTTTTATTATCTTCATTTACATTCTTCCTTCGGCCTTGTATACCTTTCACTTTTTCTCCCCTATCCTCCTCCATACTCTGTCCTCATTACATCCCTTTCGTTTTTTATTTCTATTATCCTCTTTATACCATAATTTCTCCCTTATCTATGCTATACTGCTGTCCATTTTTAATCTCATTCTTTTCTTACTCCCTCATCTTTTTTTATACCTTATTTCCTTTTTCCCGTATCCTCTTCATTCCTTTGTTCACTTTTAATCCCTTTATTTTCTTACTTCCTTCTTCGTCCTTATACCTTATTTCCCCCTCCTTCCTTTGTCTACTTTCTTATAATTCCTTTATTTAATTACTCCCTTCTTCCTCTGTATACCTTAATCACTTTCTTCAATTCCCCTATAATTCCTTTCGTGTATTTTTTTACTTCTTTGCTCCTCTCTATACTTTGATTTCTTTCCATATCTTCCTCCTTCCTTCGTCTGCCTTAAAGCACTTCCTTTTCTTACTTCCTTCAGCCTCTTTATACCTTGATTCCTTTTTTCCTTATCATCCTCCTTCCTTTTGTCCATTTTTATTCCCTTTTTTTAAAATCATTCATTCTTCTCTTTACATCTCAATTCCTTTCTTGTCTGTCTTCCTATCTCCTTTGTCCACCTTTAATCCCTTTCTTTTCTTACTCCCTTCTTATACCTTATTTCCTTTTTTCCCTATCCTTCTTCTTTTGTCCACTTTTATTTCCTTTCCTTTCTTACTTCCTTCTTTCTCTCTATACCTTTATATTATCCTCCTAACTTTGTCCGGTTTCATTCCCTTTATTTTATTTTTTACTTCCTTCGTCCTCTCTAGGCATAAATTTCTTTTCTCCCTTTCTTCCTCCTTCTTCTATCTACTTTTATTCAGTTTCTTTTCTCACTTCCGTCTTCCTCTTTATACCTTACTTACTTTCTTATCCACCTCCTTACTTTTTCCACTTTTATTTCCTTTCTTTAAATAATCCATTCTACTCTTTATACCTTAAATTTCTTTCTTCCCTATCCTACTTCCTTTGTCCACTTTTAATCCCATTCTTATTTTTACTTCCTCCTTCCTTTTACCTTAATTACTTTCTTCCGTATCTTTTCTTTCCTCTGTTCACTTTTAATCCCTTTCTTTTCTTACTTCCTTCTTTATTCTTCTTATCGTATTATCTCTAACTTTCTGTCTCTGTCCACCTGTAATCTCTTTCTTCGCTTACGCTCTTTATCCTTTTCATAATTTAATTCCTTTTTTCCCTATTCTCCTCCTTCCTCTGTCCAACTTTCACTTCTTTTTTAACCTTCCTTCTTCCTCTTTATACATTAATTTCTTTATTCCCTTTCCTTCTCTACTCCTAGTCCCTTTCCTTTGATCATTCCTTCATTCTTTTTTTTCACCTTAATTTCTCTCTTCCCTATTCTCCTCCTTCTTCTTTTGATCCCATCTATTCTTACTTCCTTCTTCTTTTGATCCCATCTATTCTTATTTCCTTCTTCTTCTTTATACCTTATTTCATTATTTAAATATCTTTTTCCCTCCACCTCCTGAGTCTTCTTTCAATCTATTTCTTTTCATTCTTCCTCCATCATCTCTATACTTTAGTTCCTTTCTTCCCTATCCTCCTCCTTCCTCTCTCCACTTTTAATCCCTTTGTTTTCCTACTTCCGTCTTCCTCTTTCTGCCTTAATTTCTTTCTCCCTGATCCTCCTTTCTCTGTCCACTTAATTCCACTCCATCTTTTTTCTCTTTATCCCTTAATTCCTCTCTTCCATACCTCCTTGCAACTCTCTCCACTTTTAATCCTTTTGTCTTCTTAGTTCTTTCTTTCTCTTTATAGCGTATTTCCTTCCTTCCCTACCCTTCTCCTTCCTTTGTCCAATTTTTTCTTCTTTCTTTCTTCCTATTTCCTAATTATACCTTAAAGACATTCTGCCGCATCATCCTCCTTCTTCTGTCCACTTTTAATCCCCCTTTTTTAATTCCTTTGTCCTCACCATACATTAATTCCTTTCTTCCCTTTCCTCTTCCTCCCTGTATTCGCTTTTTATTCCTTTCTTTTTTTACTTCTTTCGTCCTCTCTACTTCCTTATGTTTCTCTTTCTTCTGTCCACTTTTCTTCCTTATTATATTCCTTCTTCCTCTTTATACCTTAATTCCTTTCTTCCCTATCCTCGTCCTTCCTCTGTTCAATTTTAATCCCTTTTTTCTTTCTTCCTTCTTCCTCTTAATACCATTTTGCCTCTCTTTCCTATCCTTTTGGTTCCCCTGTTCACTTAATCCTTTCCTTTTCTTCCTTTCTCCACTTTTAATCCCCTTCCTTTCTTAATTTTTCTGTCCATTCTATACCTTAATTCCTTTCTTTCCTATTCTCCTCCTTCCTCTGGCCAATTTTAATAACTTTCTTTTCGTACTTCCTTTTTCCTCCTTGTTCATTATTTCCTTTCCTCCCTCTCCTCCTCCTTCCTTTGTCCGCTTTTAATCCCTTACTTTTTTTACTTACTTCTTTCTCTTTATGCCTTCATTACTTTCTTTAATATTATCCTTCTTCCTCCTTTACCCACTTTTTCATTCCCTTTATTTCCTCTTCACTTCTTTCGTCCTCTCATTACTTGAATTCCTCTCCTTCTTATCTTCCTTCTTCTTCTTCTCTACTTTTAATCCGTTTCTTTCCTTGCTTCCTTCTTCCTCTTTACACATTATTATTTATGTCTTTCTCATTCTATTCCTTACTCTTTCTACTTCTATTCCCATCTTTTAATCGTGCCCTTTTCTCTTTATACCTTAATTCAGTTCTTCCTAATCTTAGTTCTTTTGTTTACTTTCACTCTTTTTTCTTCCTTCCTCTTTGTTCTTTATATCCTTTTATCACGATTCTTCCCCTATCTCTATAATTTCGTTTCTTAATCACTTTATCCTTTTCATACCTTGATTTCTTTCTTCCCTATCCTCATCCTTCCTCTATAAACCTTTCAATCCTTTCTTCTTTAGCTTCCTTCTTCCTCTTTATACATTAATGTGTTTTTCCTCTATACTCCTCAATCCTAATCCCTTCGTTTTGATCCTTCCTTCATCCTTTTTTACATTTAATGTCTGTCTTTCCATTTTGAATCTCCTTTTTCTTCCTTCTCCATCTTTATACCTAATTTCCTTATCTGAATATCTTCCTCCCTCCTGTATCCTCTTTCAATCTACTTCCCTACTTCCTCCATCATCTCTATAATTTATTCCTTTCTTCCCTAGCCTCCTCCTTCATCCTATCCACTTTGCATCCCCTTTCTATTCTTACTTGCTTCTTCCCCGTTATGCCTTAATTTCTTACATCCTGATCCTCCTCCTTCATTTGTCCACTTTTATTCCCTTTCCTTTAATCATTCCTTCTCCTCTTTACGTTAATCCCTTTCTTCCTTACCTCCTTCCCGTTCCTTTGTCCACTTTTAATCCTTTTGTTTTCTTATTTCTTGATTCCTCTTTATTGCTTATATCATTTTCTCCCTCTCCTTCTCTTTCCTCTGTCCACTTTTAATCCCTATCTTCTCTTATTTCCTTTGTCCTCTCCATACTTTCATTCCTGTCTTCCCTTTCCTCTTCCATCCTGTTTTCACTTTTTTCCTTTCTTTTTCTAACTTCTTTCATCCTCACTGTACATTACTTCCTTTCTTCCGTATTTTCCCCCTTCGTCATTCCATTTTTCGTCCCTTTCTTTTTTAAATTCCTGCTTCCTCTTCATACCTTTATTCCTTTCTTCCTTATCCTCGTCCTTCCTCTGTTCACTTTTAATCCATTCTTTTCTTACTTCCTTTTCCCTCTTAATACCTTTTTTCCTGTCTTCCCTATCTTCCTGCTTTCCGTGTCCTCTTTTAATCCCTTTCTTTCTCTTCTGTTTTTGTCCTTTCTATACCTTAAGTCCTTTCCTTCCCATTCTCCTCATTCCTCTGCCTACTCTTAATCCCTTTCTTTTCTCAATTTCTTCTTCCTCATTATACTTTAATTCCTTTCTTCCAAATCCTCCTCCTTCCTCCGTCCACTTTTAATCCCTTTCCTCTTTACTTCCTTCATCCATTCTATACCTTAGTTCCCTTGTTCCCTATCTTCCCCCTTCCTCTGTCCATATTTAATTCTTTTCGTTTTTCATTTCCCTCATTCTTTCTATGCTTCCAGTTCTTTCTTCCATATCATCCTCTTTCCTCTTTCCACTTTTAGTCCGTTCTTTATACTTCCTTCATTCTCCTTATGCGTTAATTTCTCTCATTCCTGTTCTCCCTCCTTCTCTTTCTACATTTGTTAGTTTTTTTTTATTTTTACTTCCATCATCCTTTTTATACCCCACTTCTTTCTTCCCTATCTTCATCCCTCCTCCGTCTGCTTTTAATTCCCCCTCTTTCTATACTTCCTTCATACTCTGTGTATCTTAATTTCTCTCTTCCCTATCTTCTTCCTACCTCTGTCCAAATTTAATAATGTTCTTTTCTTATTTCCATCATCCTCTTTATACCTTAATTCCTTTTTTCCCTATCCCCTCTTTCTCCTGTCCATTTTTTATCTCTTTCTTTTATTACTTCCTTCCTCCTCAGCTTTACTCATTTTCTTTCCTCCCTATCCTCCTTCCTCTCTCTACTTTTATACTTTTTTTCCTTTCTTCCTTCTTCCTTTCTGTTTACCTTAACTCCTTTCTTCCATTTCCACATTTCTCTGTTCACTTTTAGTCCCTTTCTTTTCTTACCCTTTTCTTGCTCTCTTTACCTTAATTCCTTTATTCTTTATCCCGAACCTTCCTCTGTCCCTTTTATTCCCTTTCTTTTCTTATTTCCTTCTTCCCCCTCGTACCCTAACTGTTCTCTTCCCAACGTCCTCTTTACACTTTTAATTCTTATCTTTTTTTTTATTCCTTTATTTGCTCTATATCTTAATTTCTTTTTACCATATCCTCATCCTTCTTCTGTCTACTTTTAATTTCTTTCTTTTATTTCTTCTTTCATTCTCCCTATACTTTAATTCCTTTCTTTCCTATCCTCCTCCTTCCTTTTTCCCTTTCTTTGATTACTTCCTTCTTCCTCTTCATGCCTCTTTATATTTCTGTTCCTCTGTCCTTTCTTATCATTTCTTCCTCTGCATACCTTTATTTCTTTCTTCCTTACCATCTTCCTGCCTCTGTCCACTTTTACTTTGTTCCTTTTCTTATCTTTTTCTTTCTTCCTCCATCATGCGTCTGTCTTTATTCCCTTTCTTCTTTTATATTCCCGTGTTCCTACCTTCACCTTTATTCCTTTCGCTTCCTGATTCCTCCATCCTTTGTTATATTTATTTTTACTATTATTTCACTTTGTCAATATTTTTTATACTTTTATTCCTTTTTTACTTATTTTATTAATCGTCCTTCTCTATTGTTTAATGTATTTGTATTTTTAGCTGCTTCCATTATCTGTCATTTATATTCCGTTTCTTGTATTTCCTTCATTTTTCTGTAGAAAAATATTTTCTCTCTCCTTTTCCCACCAAAGTTCCTTCAATTACCTGTCCACCTTTTTGTATATTGTTTGCTTACTTCCTTCATCCTCATTTTGGTTTTATTAATTTTTTCTATCCCATCCTTTATCCTCCGTTATATTCATTTCCTTTTTCTTCTTTTTAACCCTCATATTTTACCACTATTCCTCCAGCTGTTTTTGGCATTTCCCTCTTCGTTTGTTTAATTCTTGCATCTTCCCTCTTTATGTTTATTCCATCTTCCTCTTACTTTCTCCATCATCTACCTGTTCATTCTTTTTTTCTTCTCAAACCTCATTTATCCTCTGCACCTTTATTTCTTTCTGTTCCCTCACTTCCTCCATCTTTTGTGTGTTTTATTTCTTTTTTAAACCTTTCCTCCTCAACCTTTATCTCTTTTCCTTCCATAATCCTTCCAACCTCTGCGTATATTCCTTTTATTATCCTCTTATCCTCCACCCTCTGGCCACCATTATTCCATTTCCGCCCTAAAATCATCCTCCGCCATTCCTTAATCTCAGCAATATTTATTTTTCTTTTTTTTTACTTCTTTCTTAATCTGCATCTTTATTCCTTTCCCTACCCATGTTTCATTCATCCTTTTTTCTATTTACTCTCAATCCCACCATCATTTAGTTTTTTTCCCTTACTTCCTCAACCATTTTTTTATCTTTATTTCTTTTCCTCCCTAAATCCTTCACCCTGTTATAACTTTTCATTCTGTTTCTCCCACCAGCCTTTTTCATTTCTAGTTCCTACTTCCTCTATCCCTTACCTACATTTACTCATTTTTCTTCTATTTACTCCAACTCAAGTCCACCTTCATTGCTCTTTCTTACATTCTGTCTACCACCTCTCTGTTAACCATTGTTCCGTTTCCTTTCCTTTCTTCCTCCTTCATTGTCCACCTTTATTCCTCTTCCATCCTTTATTTTTTTCATCCTATGTCTATTTTATCTTCTTTTTCCTTACACATTTATTCCTCTTTCCTCTTTTATTTCTTTCATCCTATGTCCATTTTTATCCCATTTTCCTTAACTTCCTTCATTCTTTAAAGAAATAAACTCCTTTTTATTTCATTACTTTCTTCAGTCTTTTCCTTCACTCCTTTTGTTCTAATAACTCCTTCATTCTTCTGTCACCTTCATTCTTTTTTCCCCTATCACCATTCTCTGTCTACCTGCATTCATTTGTCCTTCTTTACTTTCTCCATACTTTTCCTACTTTTATTACTCCTTATTACTTAACTCCCCTCATCCCTCGGCCTTATTTGGCCTCTCTTCTTACCTTATTTGCTTCTTTCCTTTCTTGTTCCCTTACATCCTTTATCATCTCCCCTCCTCTATCCCTTTATTTCCTCACTTCTCCCAACTTCCATCCACTTTTATTACCTTTTCCTCTTACTTTCTTTAGTTTCTTTACCAAGTTTTCTTCTCCTCGTTCATCCTCCATCCCTAATTCTTCTATTAAAATGCCCTCCTTCTCCTCTTCATCCCTTTTTCCTCCCTTGTTTCTTTTGCCTTCGTTTTATATTCTGTTCTTCTATTCCTACATTCTCTGTCCACCGCTCCTATTTTTCCTTACTCCATCCTGTCCATCTTTATTGCTTTTTCTTCACTTATCGCCTTCATCCTTTGTCCCCCTCTATTTGTTTGTCCTTTACTTCCTCCATCTCCTGTTCACATTTGTACCTCTTCCTTTCCATCCTTCCTTCCTTCTTCCTCATTATTTCTTTCCCCTTCCTCTTTCCATCATTATTTCTTTTTGTTTTACTTTCCCCCATCTCTTCTTCACCCTTATTCTTTTTTCCCAGACCAACTTCTTCCATCCTCTGTCAACGTTTATTGATGTCTGACCTGATTGCTTTTTTTCTTTGCTCGATTTATCTCTAATTTTTCTCCTTCTACATTCTCTGTCTACCTGTATTCCTTTCATTTCCTTACTTCTATCTCTAGTCCACCTTAATTTCCTAATATTGTAATTCCTCTATCCTCTGTCCTCTTATATTCCCCTCCTTTCCTGCCTTCTTTCATGCTCTGTACATGATTATTCCTCTCTCTTCACTTAATTGGTTTTGCGTCCGTCCACCTATGTTATTTTTTCTTCTCTTACTTCTTCTTACCTTTGTCTACACTTACTCCTCTTTTACCCATATTTCTTGCATACTCTGTCCAACGTTATTCATCTTTTTCTTTTTTCAATCCACGCTATTCCTTCCTAAGTTTACCTCTTCACTTTCATTTTCTTACGTCCTTCTGTTTCCTTTTCCTCGTTTATCCTTCAGACCTTGATGTCCATTTTATCCAGCTATCCTTTAATTTCTCTTTCTTCTACGCCTATTTCCATAGCTATATTTTCTTCCTTTCTTTCCTTTCATTTCCTGTCTACGTTTTTATCCTCTCGTCCCTATGTCCATTTTATGCTTGATTCCATTTCATCTTTATATTCTCTATATCCATTCTATTCCTGTTTCTATTATTTTCATTCTTTTCTCTATGGCCTCTATTTCTATTCCGTTGTCTCCTTTCTTTCTTATTCCTTGTACAATCCCTATTCATGTTTCCTCTTAGTCTCTTCCTCCTCTTTTTTGCTCTCTTTTATTCCTGTTTTCCCCTTTCTCCTATCCTCCTCATTGTGCACAGTTATGTTCCCCTCAAATACTTCCATCTTTTACATTTGCTTTATTCATGTTCCTCTTTTTATCCTTCCTTCTGCTGTCCATTCTATTCTATTTTAACCTTTTCTTACTATCTGTACGCTATTCCTGTTTCTGTTTCTCCTGTGTCTATTTTCCTCTTTTTTTTCTTCTATGCTCTTTTTCAGCCATCTTTTATTTATGTTCCTTTCTCGAATTTTATCCCTCATTTTACACGATTCTTTCCCTGTTTCCCTCTCCAGCATTTTTTTATCACTCCTTTCTGTTTCCATTCTGTTCTTGTGCCTCTTTGCGTCCTCCCTTTCACTATGTAAATGGTCTTCCTGTTTCCATTATGCTTCTTCCTTTTCGTATGTCTGTTGTGTTGCCACCTCCGTATTTATCCTTCTTTGCCCCATTTTATTACCACATCCTCCTCTTTCCATAATTCCATTCTCTCTCTTCCTCTCCATTTACTTTTCCTGTCACTTATACTTTCTCTCCTTTCCTCCTCTTACTTGTTTGTAACCTAATCCATTTTTAATACTTCCCTTTAATTCTCAATTCTCTTCCTTTCCTCTATCAATTTACTGTTTCCCAACTTTCTTTTATTTCCTTCCCTTGATCCTTGTTTTCCACTCTCTCTCTCTCCATCTGACTTTCTACCTGGCTTTCCTTTATTTCTTCCTTCTTATATTTTCTCTCTCTAAGTCCAATTTCTCTTTTATACGTCGTTTACTACTTTTTTTTTCTCACTCTCCACCTTTCGTACCTTCCTCTTTATCCTTTCATCGCTATTTACCCTGGTGTTTGACGAAGCCTTTTTCTTCCTTGTGTTCTGTTCCTGCCTTTTCATATTTCTGTCTTTTATTCCCACTTCCTTCTTTTTCCTTCTCTAGCTTTTTATTTTCTCACCATTTTCCCTTATTAGTTTACCTTTTCCTTCCTTTTTTTCCTGTCCTTTCTTGTTTTCCTCTTTGCTTCTTTCCGTCCGTGTTCTTTTACCTTTTATGTTCCCCTCCCGTGATTAGCCTGTCTCTTCATTTTCCTTTTTTTCTTTCTTCTTCCCATCATTCCTTTGATTCTATATTTTATTAAATTTTACCCACTTACCTTTCACCTTGTTTAGTCTCTTCTATTCTTCATTTTTCCTTTGCTTCTTTCTTCCTTTATGACCTGACTTTCATTCATCTTTATTTGGTAAGATTAATTTCTTATTCCTTCTCCTTTTCCTGAATCTTTCGTTTCATCTTCTTTCTTTCAGTCCCTCAACTTCCTTCAAATCGTTCCCTTTCATCCATCCTTTCTGTCTCCCTTACTATGTTTCTTCCTTTTTTTGCTTTTATGCTTTCTTCTCTGTTACTGTGTCCTTTATCCTTGCCTCTTCAGTTCCCCCTTTTCCTTTTCATGAATTATTCCCTCCCTTCATTTAATTCCTTATTTCGTCTTTCGCTTCTTGCCTGATTTTCCCTGTTCCTCCTTACTTTCTTGTCTTATCGTCCTTATTTCTCTTATCTTCTTATCTCTCCTACTTAATCTTTTATTTTTCATTTTCTGTATTTTTTTCTCTCCTCATTTGTCTTCTCTCTCTCTTTACTTCTCTTAGTTGCCTCTTTTATTTAATTACTATTATTTTTGTTCCTTTTCGTTTCCCCCACAATTTACATTTTCTTCTCTTGCGCTCGCTTCGCTTTCATTCTTATTTGTTTTCGTCTTTTGTTTCGTTTATTTTGGTTTCTTCTTCCTCTCCTTATTTCCCATCCTTTATATCTCCGTCTGCATTTTCTCCCTTTTCTGTTCTTCAATGTGTATTTTTCCAGCATCGCTCTTTTATTTATTTCCGTTCTTTTCACTTTTCCATGCTGTCCCTCCTTCATTACTACCTTTCTTATTTTATTCCTTCTTTTCCTTATTCCTTTTCTTGATTTTTTCAACTTCCGTTTTGCTGTCCTGTTTTATCATAAGTTTCCCGTTTCTTCTTTCGTTGGTATCCTCCCGCCCGTTCTCTTTCCCCACTTCTTCTCTTTCTGGTTCTTATTCATCTGTTGTTCCTCCTCTTTCTCTTCCTCTGCTATTCTTCTTTGTCCTCTTTTATCTCCTCCACCTCCTATTTACTCAATATTTTTCTCCTCCCTTCTCCTTATTTCCATTTCCTTCTACCTTTCTTGATCTTCTTCTTTATCCTCATTCTATTTTCAGTTACTCCATTCTCCACTTTATTCTCCCCACCTTCTTGGTCATCCTTATTCACTACCTCCTCCTTTTGCTTCTCTTTTCCCATGTCATGCTTCCATCTTTCTCTTTTCTCTTCCTAGTAATCCTCTTTTTCCGTCCCTTATTCATTCTCCATCTCGACCTTCTCTCCTTCATTCTTCTCCTCTTCTCTTATCCTGTCCCAGTTCCTCCTCCTCTTAAGATGGCTGCTCCTTTCCTTGTTCCTTCTTCCTCCTCCAATATGTCCTGTGATGCTACTCCTAATCCTGATCCTTTTTCCTCCTTCTCTTTATCCTCCTCCACATCCTCCTCCTCCTTATCATCCTTTTCCTCCACCATATCATCCTCTTCCTTCCTTTCTCCTCTCCTTATCTACCCCCTCCTTCTTCTTCTCCTCATCCTTATCAATATTCTCCTCCTTCCCCCTACCATCCTTCTCCTCCTCCTCCTTCTCCTCCTCCTTATCATCTTTCTCCTCTCCTCCTCCCCCACCTAATTTGTCTCCTCTTTATCCTTATCATCCTCCTCCTCCTTCTCCTCCTCCTTATCATCCTTTTCCTCCTCTTTCTCCTCCACCTAATTTGTCTCTTCCTCATCCTTATCATCTTCCTTCTCCTTCTCCTCCTCCTTATCATCCTTTTCCTCCTTCTCCTCCACTTAATCTGTCTCCTCCTCCTCCTCCTCCTCCTCCTCCTCCTTCATCTTCTCCTCCTCTTTCTCTTCCTCCTTCTCCTCCACCTAATCCTCCTCCTTTTTATTCTCCTCCTTATCATCCTTCTCCTCCTCCTTCTCCTCCACCTAATCGGTCTCCTCCTCCTCCTCCTCCCTCCCTCCTCCTTCAGCTTCCTCCCTCCTCTTTCTCTTCTCCTTCGCCTCCATCCTATCCTCCCTCCTTTTTATTCTCCTCCTTATCATCCTTCTCCTCCACCTAATCCTCCTCCTTTTTATTCTCCTCCTTATCATCCTTCTCCTCCTCCTTCTCCTCCACCTAATCTGTCTCCTCCTCATCCTTTATCCTTCCTCTCCTCCTTCCCCTTCTCCTCCACCTAATCTCTCCTCATCCTTATCATCCTTCTTACCTCCTCCTTTCTCACCCACCCCTAATCTGTTCTCCTCCTCATCCTTATGCTCCTTCTCCTCCTCCTTCTCCTCCACCTAATCTGTCTCCTCCTCATCCTTATCATCCTTCTCCTCCTCCTTCTCCTCCACCTAATCTGTCTCCTCCTCATCCTTATGCTCCTTCTCCTCCTCCTTCTCCTCCACCTAATCTGTCTCCTCCTCATCCTTATCATCCTTCTCCTCCTCCTTCTCCTCCACCTAATCTGTCCGTATCCTCCTCTCCCTCATACCTTCTCCTCCCTCCTTCTCCTCCACCTAATCTGTCTCCTCCTTTCCTTATCCCCTCCTCCTCCTCCTCCTTCTCCTCCAGCTAATCCGTCTCCCTCCTCTCCTCACCTTCCGCCCTATCCGTCTTCCCTCCACTCCATTCTCTCCGTCTCATCCTTCTCCTCCTCTTTCTCTTCAACCTAATTTTTCTCCTCCTCCTTCCCCTCCACTTTATCTGTCTCCTCCTCATCCTTATCATTCTCTTCCTCCTTATCCTCCTCCTCTTCCATCTCCTCCACCTATTCTGTCTCCTCCTCATACTTATCATCCTCCTCCTGCTTCTCTTGCTCTTTCTCCTCCACCTAATCTGTCTCCTCCTCATCTTTATCATCCTCCTCTCTTCCTCTCCCCTTCCTCATCCTTCTCCTCCCCTACGCCCTCCTCCCTTCCCCTCCTTCCTCCTCCTTCTGCCTTTTCTTCCTCCAACCTAATCTGTCCCTCCCTCCTTCCCCTTCCTACCTTCGTTATCATCCTTCCTCCCTTCTCTTTCTCTCCAACCTAATCTCCTCCTCCTCCATTCCCTTTCCAAAACCCCCCCCCCCCCTAATCTGTCTCTCCTCCCTTCCCTTATATCTTCCCTCCTCCTTATCCCCCATCCCTCCTCTCCTCCTTCTCCTACACCTTAATCCTGTCCGTCTCCTCCTCCCTTATCATCCTTCCTCCCGCCTCCTCCTCCCCAACCTATTTTGTTCTCCCTCTTCCCCACTCATCCTCTCTCCTTCCTTCCTCCTCCTATCCAATCCCCTTTTTAATCCTCTTCCATCCTTTCCACCCTCAATCTCTCCTCCTCCTCCACTCCTTCACTCTGTTCTCCTCTCTTATCATCCTCCTCCTTCTCCTCCCCATCTTAATCCTCCTCCTCTCCTCCTACCTCCTTCCCACTATCTCCTCCTTTTTTTTTCTCCTTTTCTTAATCCTTCCTCCTCCACCTAATCCTCCTCCTTTTTTATTCTCCTCCTTATTCATCCTCCTCCTTTCCTCCTACCTACTCCAACCCTCCTATCCTCCTCCTCCTATTCCTTATTCTATCCTTCTCCTCCAATCCTTCTCCTCCACCTTGAATCCTTAATTAATCCTGTCCTTTTTTTCCTTCCTCCTCCATCTAACTCTATCCCCTCCTTTTTATTCCTTCCCCATCATCCTCTACCTCCTCCTTCTCCGCCACCTAATCTGTCCTCTCCTCATCCTTATGCTCCTTCTCCTCCTCCTTCTCCTCCACCTAATCTGTCTCCTCCTCATCCTTATCATCCTTCTCCTCCTCCTTCTCCTCCACCTAATCTGTCTCCTCCTCATCCTTATGCTCCTTCTCCTCCTCCTTCTCCTCCACCTAATCTGTCTCCTCCTCATCCTTATCATCCTTCTCCTCCATAAACGTCTCTCCACCACCTAATCTGTCGTCTCCTCCTCCTTCTTATCATCCTTCTCCTCCTCCTTCTCCTCCACCTAATCTGTCTCCTCCTTAGCCTTATCCTCCTCCTCCTCCTCCTTCTCCTCCAGCTAATCCGTCTCCCTCCTCCTCCTTCTCCTCCTCCTTATCATCCTTCTCCTCCTCTTTCTCTTCAACCTAATTTTTCTCCTCCTCCTTCCCCTCCACTTTATCATCTTTCTCCCTACCTCCTCCCCAACTAATTTGTCTCCATCTTATCCTTACTCATCCCCTCACTCCTTTTCTCCTACCTCTTATCATCCTTTTGCCTCCTCTTAATCCTCTCTCCCACCTAATTTGTCCCTTCTCATTCCTTATCATCTTCCTTCTCCTTCCCTCCTCTTAATCAGACTATCCTTTCCTCCTTCTCCTCCCGATTCATCTGTTCCTCTCCTCCTCGCTCCTCCTCTCCTCCTCCTTCATCTTCTCCTCCCTCTTTCTCTTCCCTTCTCCTCCACCTAAATCTCTTCTTTTTATTCTTCGGCTCCTTAGTCTATCCTCTTTCTCCTCCTCCTTTCTCCTCCACCTAATCTGTTCTCCTCCCTCCTCCTCCTTTCCTCCTCCTTCTCTTCCTCTCCCTTTCTCTCCGCTCCTTCTCCTCCACCTAATCCTCCTCCTTTTTATTCTCCTCCTTATCATCCTTCTCCTCCACCTAATCCTCCTCCTTTTTATTCTCCTCCTTATCATCCTTCTCCTCCTCCTTCTCCTCCACCTAATCTGTCTCCTCCTCATCCTTATGCTCCTTCTCCTCCTCCTTCTCCTCCACCTAATCTGTCTCCTCCTCATCCTTATCATCCTTTCTCCTCCTCCTTCTCCTCCACTAATCTGTCTCCTCTCATCCTTAATGCTCCTCCTCCTCCTCCTTCTCCCTCCACTCTAATCTGTCTCCTCCTCCATCCTTATCATCCTTCTCTCCTCCTTCTCCTCCACCTTATATTTTCTGTCTCCCCTCATGCTTATTGCTCCTTCCTCCTCTCCTTCTCCTCCACCTAATCTGTCTCCTCCTCATCCTTATCATCCTTCTCCTCCTCCTTCTCCTCCACCTAATCTGTCGTCTCCTCCTCCTTCTTATCATCCTTCTCCTCCTCCTTCTCCTCCACCTAATCTGTCTCCTGCCTTTGAAGGCCTTATCTCCCTCCTCCTCCTTCTCTCCAGCTAATCGTCTCCCTCCTCCCCTTCTCTCCCTCCTTATCATCCTTCTCCTCCTCTTCTCTCAACCCTAATTTTCTCCTCTCCTTCCCTCCACTTTATCTGTCTCCTCTCAATCCTTATCATTCTCTTCCTCCTTATCCTCCTCCCTCTTCATCTCCTCACCTATTCCTGTTCCTCCTCATACTTATCATCCTCCTCCTGCTTCTCTTGCTCTTCTCCTCACCTATTATCTGTCTCCTCCTCATCTTTATCATCCTCCTCTTCCTTCTCCTCCTCCTCCTCATCCTTATCCTCCTACTCCTCCTCCTTCTCCTCCTCCTCCTTCTCCTCCAGCTAATCTGTCACCCTCCTCCTCCTTCCCCTACTCCTTATCATCCTTCTCCTCCTCTTTCTTCTCAACCTAATCTTTCTCCTCCTCATTCCCCTCCACCTTATCTGTCTCTTCCTCGTACTTATCATCTTCCTCCTCCTTCTCCTCCTCCTTCTGCTCCTCTTTCTCCTCCACCAAATCTGTCTCCTCCTCATCCTTATCATCCTCCTCCTCCTTCTTCTCCTCCTCCTCCACCTAAATCTGTCTCCTCCTCATCCTTATCATCCTCCTCCTCCTTCTCCTCCTCCTGCCTGTCTCCTCCTCATCCATGTCATCCTCCTCCTTCGCCTTCTTCTCCTCCTTCTCCTCCACCTCCTCCTCCTCCTTATCATCCTTCTCTTCCATCTAATCCTCCTCTTATCATCCTTTTCCTCCTCCTCCTCCTCCTCCTTCAACTAATTCTCCTCCTTATTACCTTCTCCTCCTCCTCCTCCACCACCTCCTCCACCTTATCATCCTTCTCCTCATCCTTCTACTCCACGTAATCCTCCTCCTCCTCCTCCTCCTCCTTCACCTAATTCTCCTCCTTATCTAACTTCTCCTCCTCTTCCTCCACCTCCTCCTCCTTATGCTCCTTCTCCTCCTCCTTCTCCTCCACCTAATCCTCCTCCTCATCATTCTTCTCCTCCTCCTGTATCATCCCTCTCCTCCTCCTTATCATCTTCCTGCATTTCTTCAATCTACCCCTTTATTCGTTTCTTCCTTTGCCTCATCTTCCAAATCCCTCTCTTCATTTTCCTATCCCTTTCTATTCTTTCTTCCCCCTCTTTATCCTTCTCTTCCCATCTCTCGTTTTCCTCCTCCTCCGCCCCTTCCTTATCCTACCGTTTATCCTCCTTATCTCCCAGCTCCTCTCAGTCATCCTAATTTGCATTCTTATCCTCCGCATCATCCTAAACTCCTTTTTGCTTCTCCTCGTAACCTAATTCCTCTTCCTCTTCCTACCTCCTCCTTTTTTTTACTTTTTTCCTCCTCATCCTTCAGCTCTTTTACCTCTGATTATCGTAATCTTCCTTTAACTTCTCTTTCTCCTCTTCTCCCTACTCTTACTTTTCTTCTAATTTTCCTAATCCTCCTCATCCTCTTCTTCTTCTAACTCTTCCTTATTAAAGAATGTTCTTCCTCTATCTCTCCTCTTTCACTTCTCGCTCTCATGTTGATCCTTATACCTCCCTGCTTTTATTCTTATCTCCATTCTTTGATAGTTCTTCTCTCCTCTTATTCCCTTCTCATCTCAATCTTCTTCCTTCTTAACGTTCCATTTCCTAAGTTTCTTTTCTACTCTTTTCCTTTTAAGTTTTCCCTTTTAATTAATCCTTATTTTCTCTTTTCCTCTTTTAATTCTTTCTCCTTCCCTGACTTTCTGTTCTTTCCTCCTCTCCTTTCTCCCATTGCCTCTTTTCTCTTGCTCCCTTCCTTCTCTCTTTCCCTTTCTTTTCACCCTCTTTGTGTTCCTTTACTTTTGTTCATTCTTCCATACTCTTCTCTCCTCCTTTCATTCCCACTTTTCCTCTTCTTCACTTCCCTCCTTCCCTGTCATCCTTAGTTTCTCTTTCATATATTCCCTTTTTTCCTTTTTTTTTCTTCAATTCTTTCCTCTTGTTTCCTTTTTTTCCATTTCATCTTTTCAACATGACCCTCTCTTCACTTTATCCTTTCCCCTTCATCTCCCCATTCCACTTTTTTGTTTTTTCTTGCTTTTTTTTCTTCTTCTATCTCCTCTCCTCCTATAGTCCTTTCTTACTTACCTTCCCATTTTTTTTCATTTATGTTTTTCATCCTTCCCGTTTGATTCTCCCATCTTCATATTTTCTGTACTTATTTCTCTTTCCCTTTCTTCTCCTCTTTACGTTTTCTTTTCCTTAGTTGTTTTCTCTGTAACCTCTTTATTCTGTTTCCTCTGTTCCTCTTCCTTCCTCCCCTGTATCTTCTTTCTCTCCTTTGTCTTCCTTTTTCCTACTCTTTTCTTCTTTGCTTTATTTTACCCTCTTTGTTATTATTTTCCCTTCTTCATCCTCCTTCTCTTCTGTCCCCCCTACTTTTATTCCTTCTTCTCCACTTATCTTTCTTGTTTGTCATTTGAACATTTTGCTCTTCGTTCCCTTTCATTTACTTTCATTGTTCTTTTTTATATTTACTGTTCTTTCTCCTCCTTTTCTTATTCTTTTTTTATCCTTTCTGTTCTATGTCCCCTTTTCTCTTTTCATTTATTCCTCCTTCTCCTTTTTTATCTTCGTTACATTTCACCCTCTTTTTCTCATTTGCCTTTGCATTTATTCCTTGACTTCCCCCTCCCCCTTCGCCGCTTATTCTTTTTATTCTCGCTTTGTTCCTCCCTTCTCCTTCCTTCGTCTTTTTGGCAATCTTTCCTTTTCCTCTTTTTTTTCTTTTCTTTTACCCTTAATTCCTCATCCTTATCCTTCTCCGTTAATTTTTCCATCTCTCATTCTTCTTTCTCAAGTTTCCAAATTTCTTATTTTTCTGTTTCTCTTCCTATTCTTCATTCTTTATATTTTTCTTATTCAATTCCTCGTCTTTTTTATTTTATGCCTCCTGTCTTCTTTATTTTTCTTCTCCTCCCCTTTGTCTTCCTATTCAATTTTCTTTTCTCCTTTCGTATTTCGTAAATTTTTCTTCTTTTCTTCATTTCTTTCTTCTTCTTCCTACGCTTCCCTCTTTTCTTCCTCCATCCTCCCTCCTCCTCTTGGTTTTCCTTTTTTTTCATTCCTCCTCATCCTTCTTTATTTTCCTCCTGATCATCCTTATCCTCTATCATTATCCTATTCCTCCCAATCATATTCCTCTCCTTTATCGTTATTTTTTATTCCTAGTATTGCTTTTCATCTTTTCCATCGTTATTCTAAGAAACATCTTTCCTCGTTATTATCCTTTTCTTCTCATTATTATCCTTTTCCTTTCATTATTATCTTGTTTTAATCCATTTTCCTCATTTTTCGATCTTTCTTCTAATCATCTTAACCCTGTCCTCACTTCCCTTAGCCTTCCCGTTTTATCATTATCCTCATCTTTCTCCTTATCATCCTTATCCTTTCCTTGTTTATCCTCTGTTCCTTGTCCATTGTCTTCTTCCCTCTTCCTTCTCCTCCTCTTTCTTACACTTCCTCATCATTATCTGCATCCTCCCTGTAATAATCCTAATCCTTTTAACCCTTATTTCTTATCCTCTCTATCCACCTCATATTCTCAGTCATTCCCTGATCCTGTCTTTTCTTCTTCCTTCGTTCTTCCTTTATTCTGTCTATGCGTCTTCCCATTTCTTTTTGTTTTAAAGTTGATATTTTAAGTTATTCTATATTTTATCTTTTTAATATGTTCTTTCTTCCAGTTTTTATTAATAAGAATTGAAGAGAATGTCCATTTGCAAATATTTCTTTTATGATTATAATTCAACATTCTACATTTGTTACATATACCATTAATTGTTTTATATGAACGTTATTCAACATTCTACATTTATTGTTTCTTATTAATCTTCTTTTATCAGTGTTATTCAACATTCTACACTTATTACACATGTGATTATCTTTAATGATTATAATTCAACATTCTGCAAATGTTAAATCTATCATTATTTGTTTTATGCATGTTATTCAACATTCCACATTTATTGTTTCATATCTTCTTTTATCGGTGTTATTCAACATTCTTCACTTATTTCATATATGATTATTTCTTTTATGATTATAATTCAACATTTTAGATTTGTTACGTATACCATTATTTGTTTTATATGAACGTTATTCAACATTCCACATTTATTGTTTAGGGCGAAGTCTTTTCTCAAGCTCTCGTATGTTGAGTACTGTACACCTCTTCTGCATTGGATGGGTTGCCAGATGTACTACGCCCTCCCAACACACTTTCGATTCACTGCCAATATTCCTCTTCTCGGCCTTCTCCTACAACCGACTAACTCCTCAGGTATTTTCTTTTGCATGCTCTCTCTCTTTCCTTGCAGTTTTTTCTTTTTATGGATATTTCTGTAATTATCACCCTTCCTTTATTTACTTTCCTTCTGTCAATTCTTATTCTTCCTTTTAACTGTTTTCATTGTTCCTCATCCTTCATTTCTCGCCCCATCTTTGCCTCCTCCTCCTCCTCCTCCTCCTCCTCCTCCTCCTCCTCCTCCTCCCTCTCATCTGCTTCCTTCCCCACTTATCCTACCTTTTCATTTCCGTGTTCATAATCCCTTTGTTTTTGCTTCCTCTTGTCCTTTCCCCTTTTTCTCCTTTCATCTTTTCCAATAATCTTTCTATTCATTATTTTGCAACCCTCTGTCCCCCTTTTCTGTCTAGTTTCTCCCTTATTATGCTTCTTCCTTTCATTTCTCATTACCCTTATGTCTTTTTCTTTTCTTCCTTATTCTCTTTTTCCTACCCTTCGTCCCTCGTTCCTCATTCTGTTTTACCTTCATCCCTTCCTCCTCGTCCTTCCATTTTACTACTTCCCTTTCTGCATTCTCTTTCTCTCTCTCTCTCTCTCTCTCTCTCTCTCTCTCTCTCTCTCTCTCTCCATTTTTCTTACTTTTCTCCTTTCTGCTTCTCTCTTTCCTTCCTCTTTCCTCCTCAAGTCTTCCTCTTTTTCTACTGCTTATTCCCCTCATTCCGCTCCCTAACATTTACTCCTTATCTATTCCCTTCTGATTTTTTCCCCTCGTAGCCTGCCCTTTCTTTCTTTTATTTTCCGTTTATCTACTTTCCTTCTTTCTCCCTCTTTTCCCTATTCTTTCTCTCTTTTCGTATCCACTTCTCGTAAACTCCCCTTTTCTTTTCCCATTTTGCTCATTCCTTTTCTCTCTTCCTCCCTTACCAATTTCCTTTCCCCTTCCCTTTTGATCTTCGCATTTCATCCTTCCTCGTTTTTCTTTTTTCTTTTATTTTTCTTCCATTATTTATTTTGTATTTCTTCCACTTCTTCTTTCCTCTTTTCATTACTCATGCTCCTTTGAATTTCTTTGTTCTTGGTCAGATTCCTCCCTGTTTTCTTTCTCCACTTTATCCTTTATTTCTTTTATTTCTCTTTCCTCTTTTCATTTGACTTGTCATAATTCCTTCATCTTTTATTTGACCTTTTTTTCCTAACATTCTCCTCCTTTTCCTTTTTTCCTTCTCCTGTACCATATCTTTCATATTTTTTTCTGTTCCCTCTTCCTCCTTTTCTTGATTATTCTTTTTCCGTGTTTCTTATTATCATCATTCCCTTCTTCATACTCTTTTCCATTTTCCTTCGGTTATCTATCCCACAGCTTCCTTTGTGTCTTTCATTGTTTACTCTCCCTCATCAATTCTTCACATCTTCCTTTTCCTCCCTAATTCTTCCTCCTCTCCCCTTTCTCATCCCTCTCTTCTCCCTTTCTCTACCTTTATTCCCTCCTCTTTCTCTTCTTTATTCTTCCCTTTACCTTTCCTTTCTCCTCCTCCTCCTCCTCCTTCTTCTTCTTATCTTCCCTACCCTCCTTGCGTGTGCTTATAATTCTTCCCTATTTTCTCCCCCACCCCATATATTCTACTTTTCTTCTTTTTCCTACTTGCTTTTTTCTTAATCTTCTATTTCTTTCTTCTCTTCATCCTATTTCATTTCTTCTTAAGTCCTCATCATTCTTCTTCCTCCTTAATCCCTCATCCTTTCCCTTTTTATCGCTTCTGTCATATCTCCTCATTCTCCTTTATCTCTTCGCCCCTCCTTCCCTTATCTCTTTCTGTTGCCCACATTCCTGATATTCTCTTCATTCTCTTTTTCTTTCTCCTTTGATTCTCCTTCGAACTTTATTTATTCTGTTTAAAGTCTTCTTCTGAATCTTCAAATATTTTGTTACTTTCTCATTTTTCTTTCATCTTCTTTAGTTTTATTCTGTTTCTAGTGTCTTTTTCCTTATCCTGTTTCTGTTTATATCTTCCCTTTTCAATCTCCTACTCTTTTTACCTTCTTGTTCCTCATTATTCTCTTCTCTTTCAATTCTTCTCTATCCTCTTTATACCTCTTCCTGTTTTTTTCCTCTTCTGCCTCCTTTCAATCCCATTAACTTACTTAGTTTCTGTCTTTCTCTTACACTTCTTTTTTCCTGTCTTACTTCCTCCTTCAATTCCTCTTTCTCTCTGTTCCCTCTCTTTCCTCTTTCCTTCATCCTCCCTTTCTTCTCTTCTTTCCTTATTGTACTTTCTATTTATGGTCTCCTGCTATTATCCTTCTTAAACCTTTCATATCTCATTCTCTCTTTCTTCCTCTTCTTCTCTTCTACCATATTTTCGTCACCTTCCTTCCTTCTCTCTTATTCTTTCTTATCCTCTTCCTTTTTATTTTTCTCTCACTTGTCTTCATCTGTTTCTTCTTCCTCATTCTTTCCTTCGTCCTAATTATACTGTTTCTTCCCAACCCAATTTCACTTTCTTTTATATCTTTTTTCCTTTTTCCCTTCTTTGTCTTGTCTTCAATCTTTCTCTTTCTTCTGCCCATTTACTTAATCCTCTTTCTCTTTTTCCATTCTTATTCTTCGTTAGTTTCCTCTTCTTCATCTTTTTGCTCCTGTTCCTCTTCGTTTTCTATTCCTTTTGCTCATTTTCTTCTATCTCCTTCCCCTTCTCGTAGACCTTTCAATCTTTCTCTTCAACCTAGTCTCCCCATGCCTCTCTTTTTATTCTTTCTTCTCACCCATTTCTTCCCAGTAAACATTTTTTTTCTGTTCTCTCTTCTTCTGCCTTCTCTTCCTCTGATTCCATTTCCCCCGTTTTTCTTTTTCTTTTTTTGTCATCTCCCATTTCTCATTTTTTTGTTCTACCGTTTTTTGCTTCTCATAATTTTTTTTTTCTTCTCTTATTCTCTCAACTCAGTTCCTCATTTCCCCTCATTTATAATAATTTTCTCTTTCATTCCTTCTTTCCTCCTCCACCTTATTGCCTACTTCCTCTTCCTTTCATCTTTCACACTTTCCGCCTTGTTCTCCTTCACCTCCTCTTCCTTCTTTCATTCTTCCTTTTGCTTTCCTTCTCCTTCAAACCATTCCCAGTTTTCTTTTCTCAACTTTTTCTTCCTTTTTTCCCCTCTTCAGTCGTCCACATATTGTCCTCTCTTCTTACTTTTATTTTTCTTTCATTTCATTATCTACATTCTTATCCTCTTTTCAGATTTCCTTATTTTCAGTTTTCCCTCTTTTTTTACTCTTCTCTGGTTCTTCTTTATCTTCCCTTTCATTCTTTCCTTCTTTCTTCCCTCTTCTCTTATTCTCCTTTCATTTTGATCAAAACTCCATTTCCTCTTTACGTCTTTCTTCCTTCGCCTTTGCTACTTTCTCATCTTCTTTCATTTCATCTTCCTTTTCCTCTCTCTTTCTTCTTCCTTCTCTTTCTTATTTCATTCTTCCTTACACTCTAATTTCTCATTTTTATCTCTGTCTTTGTTTTTCCCTTTTCCTAATGCTTCTCTCCCGTTTCCCATCTTTCTTCAATTTAGGCTTTTTCTTTCTCTCTCCCCATTTCTCTGTGTTCTGCTCTTAATCATAATCCTCATTTCCCACCATCCTTTTCTTTCTTCTCTTTCAGCCTCCCAGCTCTCTTCATTCTTGCCTATCCATCGTTCTTCTTTTACTCTCTTCTCTTCTTTCTCATTCTCCTTTCTCTTCTTTCAATTGTATATGGTCTCTTCGTTCGTGTTTTCATGGCTTCTCATTATTCTTAACATATTTCCTTCATACCTCTTCACCCATAAACATCTTTCCTCCCTTCACGTCCTCTTTTCATTCCTTTCTTTCATTTTTTCTTTTCTTTTCTTTCCCCTTGCTTCCTTACCGTCCTCCAGTCTTCCTCACCTAACATTCTCTTCATCTTTCCCTCCTTAATTTTCGTAATTACTTTTATCTTGTCTTTCTCCCTCTCTCTGTTTCTTAATTTCATTCTTTAATCCTCCTCTTTTTTCTACTCCTCTTTCTCCCTCTTCTCCCTTTCTTTCTCCTCATTCTCCTTTACTTCATTTCTTGCCCTTCCGCGTCTTTTTCTCTAATCTTTTCATATGTCTTTTCCCATTTCTTCCTTCAGTTCCTCGTCTTCTTTATCCCCTTTATCTGTTTCCTTTAGTCTCGCCTTTCTTTGACTGTTTCTTCTCCCATTTCTTCCTCTTTTCAATTTAATTCTTCCTTATGCGTCTTCCCTCTTTTCTCCCCTGCTTTTCTCTACCTCCTCTCCTTTGTTTCTCTCTTTACCTTTTATTTCACTTGTTTCTATTTCTGGTCATTTCCTCTGCGTTATCGTTTCTTCCTTCCCATCTTCCTTCTCTTTCTCTTTCTTCTATCTCCTTTCTGTCTGCCTCCTACTATCTCTTCTTCTTCTTCTTCATTCTCCTATTCCTTTACCACAAACCCCTTACTCTTTTTCCTTTTCCCTTTCTTGCTCCTCTCATCTTCTTCTTCTTCATCTTCCTCTTCCTCTTTCTTTGTTTCTGTCCTTTCTTTCGTTGATTCATTCTCCAAATTCTTATCTTGCCTCTTCCTTTTTCCTTTTTCTTCCTCCTTACAACTCTTCATTATACTTCATCATCCTCCCTTCTCTCCTCCTTCTCTCTTTCTTACTCCTTATCAACCTCGTCTTACTTTTGTCTTTCCTTCTTTCCCTTATCTCCTCCTTACTTCACTTTCCTTTCCTACCTTCCATTTTCCACTTTCTCTTGATCCTCATTCCCTAATTTCTTATCGTTCCTTATTTTATTCATTTCCTTCATCTCTCTCCGTCTCCTCTTCCTCCTTCTCTTCCTCACTACTTCCTAATATTTCTTTTTTTTTCTTCTTGTATTCCTCTTTATTCTCCTCTTTGTCCTTCCCTCCTTCCTCTGTGTGTCCCACCTCTTCCTCAATCCTTGCCGATTTCTTCCTTCCATTCTTCCTCTTTCTCTGCCTCTTTCTCCATTCCTTCCTTTCTAAAATCCATTTCCTTGCCTCATTTTATTTCCCCATCTGCCTTTTTTCTTCCTTTTCATCTCGCTTTCTTCCTAACTACTTCCTTTCCCTTTTCTTCTTCTTTTCACGCTTACATTTTCTTTCTGCCCTATGCTGCTTCCATTTCCCCTTTCCTTCCTACTAATCCTTCTTCCTTAGCCCTACATTCTGTTCCGCCCCCTTTATCTTTCTATTATTTTCATTATTTTTCACGGTATTCCTTATCTTTCTCTATCTTCCCTTCTTTCCTCCTCTTCCATTGTTTGATACCTCCATTATTTTTCTATTGTTCTCCTACTCACGTTTCCTTTTACCCTTTTTCTTTTACTTCCTTTCATTACTCCTTATCACCTTTTTCCTCTTTCCATATTTCCAACTCTTTAAAGCATTTTTTCTTTGCCCGATACTTTCGTGCTTATCATCTTCCTCGTTTTCCTTTCATTTTTTACCTTTCTCTCATTCCTCTTTCTCATCTTTCCTCCAGTTCTTGCCTATTTTTTTCTCTTATTTATTTATTTGTTTTTCTTCTTCCCCTCCTCCGCATCCTATCGCTCCTCATTCTCCCAAATTCCCTTATTTCCTTCTGTCTACTTTTTGCTGTCTCCTGCTCCATTCCTTTCTTCCTTCCCAAAATCATTCCCTTCCTTTTCTTTTCAATCCCCTCTGTCTTCTTTCTCATCTTCCTCTTTCGCCCTAAAATCTTCCTCTTCCTTATTCTTCTTTCATTCCTTTTCTTATTTCCTTTCTTCTGTTATCCTCTCTTTGCTCCTCCTCATCTCCTTTTCTTTCTAACGAGTCTCCCTCCTCCCTCTTTCTTCCCCTCTACTTTTTCATATTTTCCTCCTTCTTCTTCTACTTTTCTTCGTTCTAAACATTCTTCTCCTCTACCATTTTCCTCTTCTTTCTTTTTCGTCTTCTTCTTTCTAACCATTCTCCCTCCCTCTTCCTTCTCCTCTACTCCTCTGTTATTTTTCATCTTCTCCACCCTTTTCTTCTTCTTATTCTTCTTCTTCTTCTTGCTTTTAATAACAATTCTTACTTCCTCTTTCTTCACCTCTATCCTTCTACCTCATTCTTCTTCTTCTCTTCTTCTTCTTCTTCTTCTTCTTCTTTCTAACCATTCTCCCTCCTCCTTCTTTCTTCACCTCTATCCTTCTACCTCATTCTTCTTCTTCTTCTTCTTTTTAACCATTCTCCCTCCTCCTTCTTTCTTTCACTCTATACCTTCTACTCATTCTCATTCTTCTTCTTCTTCTTCTTTCTAAACTTTTCTTCGTCCTCTCTCTTCAACTCCTATCCTTCTATCTCATTCTTCTCTTCTTCTCTTCTTATTCTCCTAACCATTCTCCTTCGTCCCTCTTTCTTCACCTCTACCCCTCTATCTCATTCTTCTCCTCTACCATTTTCCTTTTCTTCTTCTTCTTCTTCTTCCTAACTTCTAACTCTTCCCTCTTTCTTCTCATCAACTTTTCTGTTATTTTTCATCTCTACCCTTTTCTTCTTCTTCGTCTTCTTCCTAACCATTCTAACTCTTCCCTCTTTCTTCTCATCTACTTTTCTGTTATTTTTTAATCTTCTCTGCCCTTTCCTTCTTCTCCTTTCTCCCTCCTCCCTCCTCCCTCTTTTTTCTCTTCTGCTCTTCTGTTATTTTTCATCTTCTCTACCCTTTTCTTCTTCTTCTTCTTCTTCCTAACCATTCTCCCTCCTCCCTCTTTTTTTCACCTCTACCCTTCTATCTCATTCTTCTCCTCTACCGTTTTCCTCTTCTATTTCTTCTACTTCTTCTTTCATTCCTTTTATCCTTTTTCCCCTCCTTTTATTCCTTTTTATCCCTTTTCCCCTCTTTTTTAACCTGTTTTTTCCGTTTTGCCTTAGTATCTTTTCTTCTTCACTTATTCCTTTCCTTTTCTATCCTCTGGCCTCTTTTCCTTTGCCCTTTTCTTCTATTTGTCTCTTATTACCTCTCTCCTCTTCCTCTTCTTTCTCCCTCTTACCTTCCTCTCCATCCTCTTTCTGTTACTTTACCTTTTCCTTCTTGACTTCTTCCTTTTTGTCTTCTTTTATGTCTCATTTTCTTGTCTTATTTATCTTCCTCTCAATCCTCCTCCTTTTCTTTTTTCACTCACCTTTTCTTCCGTACACCTTTCCTTCCTTAATTTGCTTGTTTTTCTTTCGCCTCATTTCTTTATTGTTTATTCCTCCTCCTCCTCCTCCTCTCCTCTCCTCCTCCTCCTCCTCCTCCTTCTTCTTACTTACTTGAATTCTTCTACCTACTTTTTCCATCCGTGCTTTCTTCCTCCTTCTGTGTCACTCTTTCCTTCTTCCATCTGTCTTGTCTTCCCACTGTTTCGTCATTTCCTTCCTCTGTCTTCCTTTCCCTTCTTTCCTTATTCTTGCTTTTTTTTACTAATGTCATTGCTTTTATTTTGCTTTCTCCACTTCTTCCTTTCCACTTAATTCATTTTACTCTTCTATTTTTCCCTCACATCTTCCTTCTTATTCTTTACTTTCTATCCTTTTTTCTCTCCTCTGTTTATTTCTTTCGTCAGTGTTTCTTCTCCTACCTCTCCTTTCTTTTCTCTCTCGTTTTCCCTTCATTACTCTCTTCTCTTTATATTCCTCTTCTGATCCTTCCTCCTTTCCCTTTATACCTTATCCTCCTCTCCCCTTTCCATTTTTATTTCATGTTTTTCTTTTTCTTCTTTTCCTTCCTTCCCCTCCTCTTCCCGTTATTCCTCTTTCCGTATTCATGTTCTTCCCCCTCCTTTCATTTACTTTCTATTCCTTTTTCCTATTTATCTCTTTCCTAGTCTTTCTTTCATTTATCATTTCATCATTTTCATTTTCCCTCCATCTTTCCTACTCTTCCCCCTTCTCTTCCGTCTCCCTTTTCCTATCTTTCTCATACCTTTTATTTTCTCCTCCTCCCTTTCTTCCTTTTCCTGTTTTCCACTTTCTCTTCTTCTCTGTCCTCTTAGTAGTTATGTGCTCCCTTCTGTTCTTTTGACTCTCCTTCCTCTCCTCCTCCTCCTCCTCCTCCTCATCTTTCTTCTTTCTCTTTCCTTTCATGTTGCTCGTTGCTCGTCCTTCCCTCTTCCCTCCCAACAGGATTCCCTGGTCTCCTTTCTTGCCCTATCTTTATTTCTTCCAACACCTCTACTTTCTCCTTCTGTCACTCTTTCACCGATTTTTTACCTTCTCTTTTCATTATCTATAATACCCTTTCCCCCCCACCTTCATATCTTTCCTCTTTTGCTAGTTCTTTCTTCTCATTTTCTTATTCTGGCTCTTTCTCATTTTCCCTTTCCTCCTCACCGCCCCACCCGTCCTTCTATTCCGTTGCCGTTCTTACTTCCTTATCTCCAGTTCACTCCTTCTAGCTTCCTCCTTCTCCTCCTTCTTTCTTCCTTCCTCTTACTCTGGTTCCCATTTATACTTCTTCACATCGTTTCCTTCACCTAATTCCTCTTTTCCTTCTTGAATTCTTTTTCCTCTGTTTCATTATTCTCTTCTCCTCTCACTTCCTCTCTAATTCCTAATTTTCCTCCTATCTTGCCTCTTCTTTATTCCTTATTCTTCTTTCTCTTCTTTTTTTAATTTTTATTGTTTCTTCTTATCTTCCTTTCTTCTATTTTTTTTCCTTCTCTTCTTCTCCCTTTGGTTCTCTTCTCCTTCTCTTGTCTTCCCATTCTTCCTGCTCTTTATCATTCTACTTTGCTTCCAGCTCTTTCTGTTTCCTACTTTCCTCTTAATCTTCCGCTATCCATCCTTTCTTTTCCTGTCCCTTTCTTCTAATATGCCTGTTCTTTGCGTCTACCTCCTTCTCGTTCCACTCCTTTCCTTTTCCTATTTTTCACTTCTTCCTCTTTTGTTCCTCCCTACCTTCCTCCTCATTCTTTCTGTCTTCCCATCACTTCCCTTTCTATCTTATCTTTTTCTCGTCCCCTTTTTCTCTTTTCCTTCCTCTTTTCTTACTCTTATTCTTCCATCTCTGATTATGTTTCTAATCAATTCTATATTTCTTATCTTCTTTTTTCCCTTCTTTCCACTTTTTTCCTTTTTTCCACTCTTCATCCATCTTATCCTTTCACTTTACTCTCCCCCTCCTTTTTTCTCCTCCTGTCATACCCCTATCTTTCATTATGCTTAATATTCTTTCTCATTTCCTTTAATCTCATTTATTTTTCTACTCTTCTTCGTCTTCTTTTTCTTTCTCCATTGTTTCCTTCATTTCATTTCGTTCTTCCAGTTCCTCTGCTCTTTCCCCCTCTTCTTTCTCACTTTTTCCCTTACTCATTACACTCGCTTCTTCTATCTTTTTTTCCATCTGTCTATTTTCCTTTTCCTCCCTACCTTGCTCTCTTCGTTCATTTTTTCTCTCTATATCCCTCTTATCTTGTTCTAATCCTCCTTCTTCCTTCTCCGTCTCCTTTCTTTCTTCAGCTCTTCCAATTTCTTCCTTTTCCTTCATCTTCATCTTTCTCCCACTTCTTCACTGATTATACCCTTGTCTTTGTTTCCTTCTTAATAATCTGTTCTATCCCCTTGTTTTCCATTTCTTCTTACTTCCGTCTATCCTTTCAATTCCAGCCTCTCTTCTTTCCCTTTTCCATTTTTTTCTTTCTCCTCCTCCTCCTCCTTTCATATCTTCTTATCTTCCTTTCCCCCCTGTTATTCTCCTCTCTTCTAGTTTTTTCTCAACATAACATTATGCATTTCCTATCTCCTTTTTCTCTTTCTCCTTTATTTCTCATACTCCTTCATTCTTTTCCTCCCCTTAATAAAACTTTCTTTCTATTTTCCATTTCCTCCTTATCCTTCTTCCCAGTTCTTCCTTCCTCTCCTTTCTGCTCTACCCTATTCATCATCTCTGTCTATTTTTTCTCTTTCCCGCTCATATCTTGTCCCTTTTTAATCTTTCCCTCTATTTCCTTCGCTCTTTCCTCCACCTATTCCTAAATAGCATTATCCTCCATCTCTCCTTTCTCTACTTCCTTTTCCTCTTTCCTTTCATTCTTGTTTTAATCCTTTCCTTCTCTTTATTTTCGTTTTTTCTCTTCTCTGTCTTATCTTTATTGCTTTCTCTCCAATTTTTTCACCTCATTCTCCAGATTTTTCTGCTGACTCTTCTTATTTTCTTTTACTGTTACAATTCCTCTATTTCCTTTCCTGTTACTATCTCCTTCTCCTGATTTATTTTCTTCTTTCTTTACTCTTTCAGTTCTTTCCTATTTCCTTCTTATTTCCGTCTGTCTTCTCATCATTTTCCACATTTTTCCTCCTTCCCTCTTTCAGCTTTATCCTTTTCCTCTTTTTTCCCCTTTTCCATTCTCTTCCTCCTATCTTTTTCCTTTATTTCTCTTCCCGACTCATTTTCTTCGTACTTCTTTCGTGTTTCTGTCTTCCTAATTTTTCCTTATTTCTTCTTCTTTCTCTTCTAATTCCTTGGATTTTTCTTCCTTGTTTTCGTCCCTTTTTCTATTATATCTCTCTTCTCTAGTTCGCTTCGTTTTCTTAATATTTCTTTTCCTTTCTTTCTTTTTTCTGTTTCTTTCCCTTTTGCACTCATTCTCTCCTCACGCTTTCCTCTTATTTCCTGTCCCCTTCTTCCTTCTTTTTTCTTTTCTTGAATTCATTTCTTTTCATCCATCCATTACTCCTGCCTCCTTCCCCTTTACTTCCGTTTTTACCACATTCTCCTTCTCTCTAATTTTCCTTTTGCCTCCTTCGTACTTCCTCCTATTCTCTCTCCTCTTCTTCATCTTTCTTCTTTCCTTGTCTATTTATTTCCTTTTACATTCTTTCTCCCCGTTCCTCTCTTTCTTTCTTTAATTCTTCATCACCTTTTCCTTTTTCCAGTCTTCCTTTTGGTAATTCTCACATTTTTCCTTCTATTTCCATTCTTTTCATGTCTATTATGCCTCTTCTTCCTACTATCTCCCTTTTCATCTCATCCTCATCCTTCACCTTCCCATATTTCTTCCTTCCTTTTTCTGTCTCCTTCCTTCCTTCCTCCCCCTCCTCCCCCTCTTCATTTTCTTCGGCTTTGCTCTCTTTACCTTTTTCATCGTTCATCATTCCCTATTTTCTCATCTTATTATTGCAACCTCATCCTTTTTTCTCCTTGTTCCATCCTCCTTATACTCTTCCTTTATTCCTCTTCTACCTCTCCCCCTTTTCTACTCATTATTCTCTTTTTTCCTCATCTTTTATCTTTTCTTATGTCTTCTTGTTTTCCTTCTTCCTTCTCTTTTGTTTATTTTACCACCTTCTCTATCTCCTTTCACTTCACGGCATTTTCTTTTCATTTTTTCCCATTCTATCTTCATCTTTATTGTTCTTCCCTGTACCTTTATTCTCCATTGCCTTCTTTTTTTCCTATCAACATCTTTTTCTCTTCCTTTTCATTATCCTCCTTTTCTATTTATCACTTATTACCCCTCTTCCCCTTCTTATTTTTCTCTCCCACCTGTCTCTTCTTTACTATTATCTTCTTCATCTTTATCCTTTCCTCTCTCTCTCTCTCTCTCTCTCTCTCTTTTTATCTTTTTCTCTATTCCTTCCCTCTTTCTCTTGTTTCTCACTGTCTTTTTTCTTCTTTCTTATATCTTCTTACCTTTCTTCCAATACCGTTTTTCTGTTACCTCCATTGCTTCTTTCTCCTCGTCTCCTTTCCTTCCTGTTCATCATCCTTTCCTGTTTTCACCTCTTTCTTTATCTTTTTCCTTCTCCCTTATGATGTTCCCTTTTTGCTCTTCTCATTATTACTATTCTCTATTCCTTTCTTTCATCTGCCCTATCTCCTTTCCATTCTTTTCCTCTTTCCTTTTTCCCCGTCCATTCTGAATTATTTTTCTCTTGTTCTCCTTCACCTATTCTTTTTATACTCATCATCCTTCTTTCTCTTATACCTAGTTAGCTATTCCTGCTTTACACCACTTTTCTCATCAGTCTTCCTTTTATTTCCTTTTTTGTTAAATAAATCTCACCCTTTATACCTCTTTCATTTCTTAATTCTCTCTGCCTTCCATATGCTTTCCTTTATTTTAGCTTGTTTCATTTCATTCTTCCTCTTAAGTAATTTTCCTTCCATTTCTTCCTTTATTCTGTTATTGTTGCATGTATTTTGTTTTCATTCTTGTTTTCTACTGTGCTCACTTTTCACTTACTATTTGTCTTTCTTCTTCTTTTTGTATCTGTCATTTCCGTTTTCACTTTTAATTTCTTTTAATTTCTCTCTTTTCTATGCTCTTCTTTCTTTATTTCCCTTTCTTTAAAAGCCTTCAATTTACTCCTTCTCTTTTTAGTGCTCTCCTTTAAATTCCTCTTTGACATTTTGTTTTTCCTTACATTTCGTATCTTTCCAATGTCTATTTCTTCGCTGTTGTATTTTCGTTCCTGAAATGCTTTCTTTCCCATCTGTTGCATGCTTTTTTTTCTTTTGATATGCTTTTTACCTTTTTTCTACTTTACTGCATGAATTTCTCCTCTCATTTCTGGCATGCATTCCTTTTTTGTGATTTTTATTCGTAACTTGATTTTACCTTTTTCCTTTTATTTCAATTATTATAAACATTTGTTTTATTTGTTTTACTTCCATAATCATTTCTGACGTGCTATCTTCTTTCCCATTCATTATTGCATGCCTTTCATTCAAACTCTTAATTACCATACTATTCCGTGTCTTCTCTCTCTCTCTCTCTCTCTCTCTCTCTCTCTCTCTCTCTCTCTCTTTATTTTTAGCATGATTTAACAGCTCTTCCCCCTTTTATTAGCCCGTCCTTTTTTCCTTTTCTGAAATGCTTTGGCTCTTACCACCTCATTTCTCTTTCGTTTTTCCTTCCCTTCGTCTCGATCATGCTTTTACTTTTCATTCTGAAATTGCATGCTTCTCTATTTTTATTCCCTAGACTCTCAGCCTCTTGTTGCATGCTTTCTTTCCTTATCATCTCTGAAATGCTT
This sequence comes from Macrobrachium nipponense, assembly GCF_015104395.2. Lineage (NCBI taxonomy): Eukaryota > Metazoa > Arthropoda > Malacostraca > Decapoda > Palaemonidae > Macrobrachium > Macrobrachium nipponense. The sequence continues at coordinate 16,232,025 of NC_087217.1, forward strand.
TTTCCTTTCGTGCTCCAATTACATAACTTTTTAAATGGGTTTTCTGCAATTATTTTCACTTATCATCCTGATAAATGTTTCATACCCTTTTCCACTTACACATGCTTTTTATTATTTTTTTCATTCTTTCAGTTGCATATTTTTATTTTTTTTATTTTTCATTTGTCATATCTGACAGTCTTTTCTGTTACACCCATTTCCATATTTGACATTTTTTGCAATTTTTCCTCCAGTCCTGGAATAATTTCTTATGAATTTTTGACGTGCTTTACATTACTCTTAGCATATAGAAATACATATATTCCTTTTAAATTTCGGCCATGCTTGTCCAGTAAATGCATTTATCTTTCACTTTTGTTTCTAGTTTCAGCATATTTTTGCCTTTCTTCTTATACAACCTTTCTTTTTGACAATCTTTACTCTTTTTCTTATTGCATGCTCTTACCTCTATATCCATTTAACCTTTCTTTTATTTTGTTATCTGCTCCTTTTCCTATTGTTTTTTGCCATATTTTACCATTCTTCTTGCCTATTAAAGTTCATTGTTACTTTAACCATTCTTTCCGCCCATTACAACCCTCTTTTTTTTATTTAGTCCTTCTACCTGCCTATTACAAAGCTTAACTCTTAATTTTTATTTCTTCCTTGCTGTATATTCTTTCACCTAATTACATTCCTATGGTTCTCCCGGACTTCTTCCTGTCTGTTAGATGTCCTTCATCAATTCCTTCCTATTTGGAAAATGCTTCAGGCCTTTCATACTAATAACAGCATGTCCTTTTTATCATTTACATTCTTAAGAGCCATCAGCTGTTCTTCCTGCCTATTGCATGTCCTTCCTCTTTTAATCTCTAAAACTGCTTCACCCTTTCTTCTCCTTATTGCATGCACTTTTCTCTTTGTTACATAGATTTTCCAGCCTCTATTCCTGCCTATTATCTGCTTTTCTCTAATATAATTTTTACCACCTTATCCTTTCTTCTTGCTTTGTTGCATGCCAATCCTTATTTTTTCGATTTCAAAATTTTTTCGACTTTCTTACTGTCTATGAAACCAGGTTTCTTCCATTTTTGTATTTATTATATTTAGCCATTTTTCCAGCCCATTTTTTCCTTTCGTTCGTTTTCAGTCTTAATATGCTGAAGCCTTCCTTCCCGCTTATTGCATGCCCTTTCTATTTTCCTTTCTAATATGCTTTAGACTTTCTTCCCTCTTCTGTTTTCATTCCTTATATGCTCTAGCCTTTTTTTTCCTCTTATTGCAAGCCATCTCTGTTTTCATATCTAATATACTTCAGCCTTTATTCCCTCTTACTGCATGCCCTTTCTGTTTTCATTCCTTATCTACTGTAGCCATTTTTAATTCTTATTGCATGCCGTTTATGTTTTCATTCCTAATTTTTTTCAACCTTTCTTCCCTCTTACTGCATGCCCTTTCTGTCTTCATTCCTAATATGCTTTAGACTTTTTTCCTTATTCTGCTTTCATTCCTTATATGCTTTAACCATTATTCCTCATATTTCATTCCCTTTCTGTTTCCATTCCTAATATGCTTCAGCCATTCTTTCCTCCTATTGCATTCCCTTTCTGTTTTCATTCCTAATTTTCTTCAACCTTTCTTCCCTCTTATTGCATACCCTTTCTGTCTTCATTCCTAATATGCTTTAGACTTTCATTTCTTATTTGCTTTAGCCTTTTTTTCCTCTTATTGCATTCCCTTCCTATTTTCATTCCTAATATGCTTCATCCTTTCTTTCCCTCTATTGCATTCCCTCTCTATTTTCTCTCCTAATATGCTTCAGCCTTTCTTTCCTCCTATTGCATTCCCTATTGGTTTTCATTCCTAATATGCTTCAGCCTTTCTTTCCTCCTATTGCATTCCCTCTCTATTTTCATTCCTAATATGCTTCAGCCTTTCTTTCCTCTTATTGCATTCCCTTTCTGTTTTCATTCCTGATATGCTTCAGCCTTTCTTTCCTCCTTTTGTATTCCCTCTCTATTTTCATTCCTAATATGCTTCAGCCCTTCTGTCCTCCTATTGCATTCCCTCTCTGTTTTCATTCCTAGAATGCTTCAACCTTTCTTTCCTCTTATTGCATTCCCTTTCTGTTTTCATTCCTAATAAGCTTCAGCATTTCTTTCCTTCTATTGCATTCCTTTTCTCTTTTCATTCCTAATATGCTTCAGCCTTTCTTTCCTCCTATTGCATTCCTTTCTCTTTTCATTCCTAATATGCGTCAACCTTTCTTTCCTCTTATTGCATTCCCTCTCAGTTTTCATTCCTAATATGCTTCAGCCATTCTTTCCTCCTATTGCATTCCCTTTCTGTTTTCATTCCTAATATGCTTCAGCCTTTCTTTCCTCCTATTTCATTCCCTCTCTGTTTTCATTCCTAATATGCTTCAGCCCTTCTGTCCTCCTATTGCATTCCCTTTGTGTTTTCATTCCTAATATGCTTCATCCTTTCTTTCCTCCTACTGCATTCCCTTTCTATTTTCATTCCTAATATGCTTCAGCCTTTCTTTCCTCTTATTGCATTCCCTCTCTGTTTTCATTCCTAATGTGCTTCAGCCCTTATTTCCTCCTATTACGTTCCCTTTCTGTTTTCATTCCTAATATGCTTCAGCCTTTCTTTCCTCCTATTTCATTCCCTCTCTGTTTTCATTCCTAACATGCTTCAGCCATTCTTTACTCCTATTGCATTCCCTCTCTGTTTTCATTCCTAATATGCTTCAGCCTTTATTTCCTCCTATTTCATTCCCTCTCTATTTTCATTCCTAATATGCTTCAGCCTTTCTTTCCTTCTCTTGCATTCCCTCTCTGTTTTCATTCCTAATATGCTTCAGCCATTCTTTCCTCCTATTGCATTCCCTTTGTGTTTTCATTCCTAATATGCTTCAGCCTTTCTTTCCTCCTATTTCATTCCCTTTCTGTTTTCATTCCTAATATGCTTCAGCCCTTCTTTTCTCCTATTTCATTCCCTTTCTGTTTTCATTCCTAACATGCTTCAGCCCTTCTTTTTTACTTTTGCATTCCCTTTCTGTTTTCACTCCTAATATGCTTCAGCCATTCTTTTCCTCCCATTTCATTCCCTTTCTGTTTTCATTCCTAATATGCTTCAGCCTTTTTTCCCTCCCATTGCGTTCCTTTCTGTTTTCGTTCCTTATATGCTTTAGCCTTTTTTTTTTTTTTTTTGCTCTTATCGCATGCCTTTTCTATTTTCATTCCTAGTATGTTTTAGCCTTTCTTCCTGCTTATTGCATCCACTTTCCGTTGCCATTCCTAATAGGCTTTAGCCTGTCTTCCCGCTTATTGCATGCCCCTTCCGTTGCAGTCCCCTTTCTTTTTTCACTCCTAATATGCTTCAGCCATTCTTTTCCTCCCATTTCATTCCCTTTCTATTTTCATTCCTAAAATGCTTCAGCCTTTCTTTCCCCTTATTATTTTCCCCTTCTGTTTTTATTCCTAATATGCTTCAGCCTTTCTTTCCTCCTATTTCATTCCCTTCTGTTTTCATTCCTAATATGCTTCAGCCCTTCTTTCCTCCTATTGCATTCCCTCTCTGTTTTCATTCTTAATATGCTTCAGTCATTCTTTCCTTCTATTTCATTCCCTATCTGTTTTCATTCCTAATATGCTTCAGCCCTTCTATCCTCCTATTGCATTACCTTTCGGTTTTCATTCCTAATATGCTTCAGCCCTTCTTTCCTCCTATTGCATTCCCTTTCTGTTTTCATTCCTAATATGCTTCAGCCTTTCTTTCCTTCTATTGCATTCCCTCTCTATTTCCTTTCCATTTCCTAAATGCTTCAGCCTTTCTTTCCTCTTATTGGATTCCCTTTCTATTTTCATTACTAATATGCTTCAGCCTTTCTTTCCTTCTACTGCATTCCTCTCTATTTTCATTCTAAAATGCTTCAGCCTTTCTTTCCCTCTTATCGCATTCCCTCTTCTGTTTTCATTCCTAATAGGCTTCAGCCATTCTTTCCTCCATTGCATTCCCTCTCTGTTTTCATTCCTAATATGCTTCAGCCTTTCTTTCTCCTATTTCATTTCCCTTTCTGTTTTTCATTCCTAAATATGCTTCAGCCCTTCTTTCCTCCTATTGCATTCCCTCTCTATTTCCATTCCTAAAATGCTTCCAGCCTTTCTTTCCTCTTATTGGATTCCCTTTCTGTTTTCATTACTAATATGCTTCAGCCTTTCTTTCCTTCTACTGCATTCCCTCTCTATTTTCATTCCTAAAATGCTTCAGCCTTTCTTTCCTCTTATCGCATTCCCTCTCTGTTTTCATTCCTAATATGCTTCAGCCATTCTTTCCTCCTATTGCATTCCCTCTCTGTTTTCATTCCTAATATGCTTCAGCCTTTCTTTCCTCCTATTTCATTCCCTCTCTGTTTTCATTCCTAATAGGCTCCAGCCATTCTTTCATCATATTAAATTCCCTTTCTGTTTTCATTCCTAATATACTTCAGCCTTTCTTTCCTCCTATTTCATTCCCTCTCTGTTTTCATTCCTAATATGCTTCAGCCATTCTTTCCTCCTATTGCATTCGCTCTCTGTTTTCATTCCTAATATGCTTCAGCCTTTCTTTCCTCCTATTTCATTCCCTCTCTGCTTTCATTCCTAATATGCTTCAGCTTTTCTTTTCCTCCTATTGCATTTGCTCTCTGTTTTCATTCCTAATATGCTTCAGCTTTCTTTCCTCCTATTTCATTCCCTTTCTCTTTTCATTCCTAATATGCTTCAGCCATTATTTGCTCCTATTGCATTCCCTTTCTCTTTTCATTCCTATTATGCTTCAGCCTTTATTTCCTTCTATTTCATTCCCTCTCTGTATTTATTCCTAAAATGCTTCAGCTGTTTTTTCCTCCTATTGCATTGCCTCTCTGTTTTTTCATTCCTAATATGCTTTTCAGCCTTTCTTTCCTCCTATTGCATTCCTTTCTGTTTTCAATCCTAAAATGCTTCACCATTCTTTTTCTCCTATTACATGTTTCATTCCTAATATGCTTCAGCCTTTCTTTCCTCCTATTTCATTCCCTTTCTGTTTTCATTCCTAATATGCTTCAGCCTTTCTTTCCTCCTATTGCATTCCTCTTTGTTTTCATTCCTAATATGCTTCAGCCATTCTTTCCTCCTATTTCATTCCCTTTCTCTTTTCATTCCTAATATGCTTCAACCATTCTTCCCTCCTATTACATTCTCTTTCTCTTTTCATTCCTGATATGCTTCAGCCATTCTTTCCTCCTATTTCATTCCCTTTCTCTTTTCATTCCTAATATACTTCAACCATTCTTCCTCCTATTACATTCCCTTTCTCTTTTCATTCCTAATATGCTTCAGCCATTCTTTCCTCCTGCATTCCCTTTCTGTTTTCATTCCTAACTTGCTTCAGCCCTTCTTTCCTCCTATTGCATTGTTTTTCTCTTTTTATTCCTAATATGCTTCAGCCTTTCTTTCCTTCTATTGCATTCCCTCTCTGTTTTCATTCCTAATATGCTTCAGCCATTCTTTCCTCCTATTGCATTCCCTTTCTGTTTTCATTCCTAATATGCTTCAGCCTTTCTTTCCTCCTATTGCATTCCCTTTCTGTTTTCATTCCTAATATGCTTCAGCCTTTCTTTCCTCCTATTGCATTCCCTTTCTCTTTTCATTCCTGATATGCTTCAGCCTTTCTTTCCTTTTAATTCATTCCCTCTCTGTTTTATTCCTAATATGCTTCAGCCATTCTTTTTCCTCCTATTTCATTCCTCTTTGTTTTCATTCCTAATATGCTTCAGCCTTTTTTTCATCCTATTGCTTCCCTCGCCATTTTCATTCCTAATATGCTTCAGCCTTTTTTTTCCTCCTATTGCATTCCCTTTCTCTTTTTATTCCTATATGCTTCCAAGCCTTTCTTTTCCTCCTATTTGCATTCCCTTTCTATTTTCATTTCCTATATACTTCATCCTTTCTTTCCTCCTATTGCATTCCTTTCTGTTTTCATTCCTAATATCTTCATCATTTCTTTCCTCCTATTGCATTTCATTCCTAATATGCTTCAGCCTTTTCTTTCCTCTATTGCATTCCCTTTCTGCTTTCATTCCTAATATACTTCATCCTTTCTTTCCTCCTATTGCATTCCATTCCTAATATGCTTCAGCCCTTCTTTCTTTCTATTGCATTCCCTTTCTGTTTTCATTCCTAATATGCTTCAGCCATTCTTTCCTTCTATTTCATTCCCTTTCTGTTTTCATTCCTAATATGCTTCAGCCTTTCTTTCCTTTTAATTCATTCCCTCTCTGTTTTTATTCCTAATATGCTTCAGCCATTCTTTCCTCCTATTTCATTCCCTCTTTGTTTTCATTCCTAATATGCTTCAGCCTTTTTTCATCCTATTGCATTCCCTCGCCATTTTCATTCCTAATATGCTTCAGCCTTTTTTCCTCCTATTGCATTCCCTTTCTCTTTTCATTCCTAATATGCTTCAGCCTTTCTTTCCTCCTATTGCATTCCCTTTCTATTTTCATTCCTAATATGCTTCAGCCTTTCTTTCCTCCTATTGCATTCCCTTTCTCTTTTCATTCCTAAATATACTTCAGCCTTTCTTTCCTCCTATTGCATTTCATTCCTAATATGCTTCAGCCTTTCTTTCCTCCTATTGCATTCCCTTTCTGCTTTCATTCCTAATATACTTCATCCTTTCTTTCCTCCTATTCTGTTTTCATTCCTAATATGCTTCAGCCATTCTTTCCTTCTATTGGCATCCCTCTCGGTTTTTATTCCTAATATTCTTCAGTCTTTCTTTCCTCCTATTGCATTACCTTTCTGTTTTCATTCTTAATATACTTCAGCCTTTTTTTCCTCCTATTGCATTCCCTCTTTGTTTTCATTCCGAATATACTTCGGCCTTTTTTCATCCTATTGCATTCCCTCACCGTTTTCATTTCTAATATGCGTTCAGCCTTTTTTTTTTCCTAATATTGCATTCCTTTCCCTTTCTCTTTTTATTCCTAATATGCTTCAGCCTTTCTTTCCTCCTATTGCATTCCCTTTCTATTTTTCATTCCTCAATATACTTCATCCTTTCTTTCCTCCTATTGCATTCCCTTTCTGTTTTTCATTCCAATTCCTAATATCTTCATCGCCTTTCTTTCCTCCTATTGCATCCATTCCTATAGTGCTTCAGCCCATTTTCTGCCCGTGTTCTTTCCTCCTATTGCATTCCTTTCCTGTTTTCATTCCAATGTATACTTCAGCCTTTCTTTTCCTCCTATTGGCATTCCGTTTCTCGTTTTCATTCCTTATAATATTTCATCCTTTCTTTCCAACTATTGCATTCCATTGCCTAATATGCTTCAGCCCTTCTTTCCTCTTATTGCATTCCCCATTTCTGTGTTTTTCATTCCTAACTATGCTTCAGCCTTTCTTTCCTGCCTATTGCATTCCCTTTCTGTTTTTCCAGTTCCTAAATAGCTTCAGCCTTTCTTTCCTCCTATTGCATGCCTTTTGGGGACCACTTTTCATTCCTAATATGCCTTCCAGCCTTTCTTTCCTCCTATTTTGCATTCCTTTCTGTTTTTCATTCATAATAAATGCTTCGGCCTTTCTTTTCCTTCTATTGCATTCCCTTTCCTGTTTTTCATTCCCAATATGCTTTCAGCCTTTCTTTCTTCCCTATTGCATTCCCTTTCTGTTTTTTCATTCATAATATGCTTCGGCCTTTTTTTCCTCCTATTGCATTCCGCCTTTCTGTTTTCCATTCCTAAGATGCTTCAGCACCTTTCGTTTCCTCCTATTGAATTCCCATTCTCTTTTCATTCCTAATAATTGCTTTCAGCCCTTTCTTTCCTCCTCTTGCATTCCCTTTCTGTTTCATTCCTAACATTGCTTCAGCCTTTCTTTCCTTGGTATTGCTTTTTCCCCCTTTCTATTTTCATTCCTAATATATGCTTGCAGCCCTGTTCTTTCCGCCTAGTTTCCTTCGCCCTTTCTATTTTCATTCCTAATATGCTTCCGAGCCTTCTTTCCTCATATTGCAGTTCTCTATCGGTTTTTCATTCCTAATATACTTCAGCCTTTCTTTCCTTCTATTTTCATTCCATTTCTGTTTTCAATTCCTAATATGCTTCAGCCATTCTTTCCCTCCTATTGCAGTTCCCCTTTCCTTTTCACTTCCTAATATTGTTTCAGCCTTTCTTTCCTCCTTTTTCATTCCCTTTCTATTTTCATTCCTAATATGTTTTCAGCCGATTCTTTCCTCCTATTGCATTCCCTTTCTGTTTTCATTACTAATATGCCTCAGCCCTTCTTTCCCTTATATTTCATTCCCTTTCTGTTTTTTCATTCCTAATATGCTTCAGCCTTTCTTTCCTCCTATTTCATTACCTTTCTGTTTTCATTCCTAATGTGCTTCAGCCCTTCTTTCCTTCTATTGCATTCCCACTCTATTTTCATTCCTAAAATTCTTCAGCCTTTCTTTCATCTCATTGCATTCCCTCTCTGTTTTCTTTCCTAATATGCTTCAACCTTTCTTTCCTCCTATTTCGTTACCTTTCTGTTTTCATTCCTAATGTGCTTCAGCCCTTCTTTCCTTCTATTGCATTTCCCACTCTATTTTCATTCCTAAAATTCTCAGCCTTTCTTTCATCTCATTGCATTCCTCTCCTGTTTTCCATCCTAATATGCTCATCCTTTCTTTCCTCCTTATGGCATTCCTTTCTGGTTTTCATTCCAAATATGCTTCAGCCATTTTTTCCTCCTAATTGCATTCCCTTTCTCTTTTCATTCCTAATAAGCTTCAGCCTCTCTTTCCTCGTATTTCATTCCCTCTCTGTTTTCATTCCTAATATGCTTCAGCCACCTTCTTTCCTCCTTTTTACATTCCCTTTATATTTTCATTCCTAATATGCTTCAGCCTTTCTTTCTCCTATTTCATTATTCCCTCTCTTGTTTTCATTCCTAATATGCTTCAGCCTATCTTTTTCCTCCTATTTCATTCCCTCTCTGTTCATTCCTAATATGCTTCAGCCATTCTTTCCTCCTATTACATTCCCTTTCTCTTTTCATTCCTAATATGCTTCAGCCTATCTTTCCTCCTATTTCATTCCCTCTCTGTTTTCATTCATAATATGCCTTCATTTCTTTCCTTCCTATTGCATTCCCTCTCTGTTTCATTCCTAATATGCTTCGCATTCTTATCCCATCCTATTTCATTCCTTCCTGTTTTTCATTCCTAAATGCTTCAGCCATTCTTTCCTCCCATTTCATTCCCTTTCTCTTTTCATTCCTATTATGCTTCAGCCTTTCTTTCCTCTTATTTCATTCCCTTCTGTTTTCATTCCTAATGTGCTTCAGCCATTCTTTCCTCCTATTGCATTCCCTCTCTGTTTACATTCCTAATATGCTTCAGCCTTTCTTTCTCCTATTTCATTCCCTCTCTGTTATCATTCCTAATATGCTTCAGCCATACTTTCCTCTTATTGCATTTCCTCTCTGTTTTCTTTCCTAATATGCTTCAGCCATTCTTTCCTCCTATTGCATTCCCTTTCTGTTTTCATTCCTAATATGCTTCAGCCAATCTTTCTTTCTATTGCATTCCCTTTCTGGTTTCATTCCTAATATGCTTCAGCGTTTTCTTTCCTCCTATTGCATTCCCTTTCTCTTTTCATTCCTAATATGCTTCAGCCCTTTTTTCCTCCTATTGCATTCCCTTTCTCTTTTCATTCCTATGCATTCCCTTTCTCTTTTCATTCCTAATATGCTTCAGCTTTCTTTCCTCCTGTTGCATTCCCTCTCTGTTTCATTCCTAATATGCTGCAGCCTTTCTTTCCTCCTATTGCATTCCCTTTCTGTTTTCATTCCTAATAATTCTTCAGAGATTCTTTCCTCTTATTATTTCATTCCCTTCTCTTTTCTCATTATAATATGCTTCAGCCCATTCTCTCCTCCTATGCATTCCCCTTTCCTGGTTTTCATTTTTCAATATACTCAGCCTTTCCTTTCCTCCTATTACATTCCCTTTCTGTTTTCATCTAATATGCTTCAGCCTTTCTTTCTGTCCATTGTATTCCTTCTCTGCTTTTATTCCTAATATACTTCAGCGTTTCTCTCCTCCTATTGCATTCCCTTTCTGTTTTCATCCCTAATATACTTCAGCCTTTCTTTCCTCATATTACATTCCCTTTCTCTTTTCATTCCTAATTTGCTTCAGCCTTTCTTTCCTCCTATTGCTTCATTCCTTTCTCTTTTCATTCCTTATATGATTCAGCCATTCTTTCCTCCTATCACATTTCCTTTCTATTTTCATTCCTAATATACTTCATCCTTTCTTTCCTCCTATTGCATTCCATTCCTAATATGCTTAGCCGTTCTTTCCTCCTATCACATTTCCTTCTATTTTCATTCCTAATATACTTCATCCTTTCTTCCCCTCCTATTGCATTCCATTCCTAATATGCTTCAGCCGTTCTTTCCTCCTATTGCATCACTTTCTGTTTTCATCCTAATATACTTCATCCTTTCTTTCCTCCTATTGCATTCCATCCTAATATGTTTCAGCCTTTCTTTCCTCCTATTGCAATTCACTTCTGTTTTCCTTCCTAATATAACTTCATCCTTTCTTTCCTCCTATTGCATTCCATTCCTAATATGCTTCAGCCCTTTCTTCTTTCTATTGCATTCCCTTTCTTTTTTCCAGTCCTAATATGCTTCAACCCTTCTTTTTCCTCTTTATTGCATTCCTTTCTGTTTCATTCCTAATATATTTCATCATTTCTCTCCTCTTATTGCATTCCATCCCTAATATGCTTTAGCCATTCTTTTCTCCTATTGCATTCCCTTTCTTTTTTCATTCCTAATATACTTCAGCCTTTCTTTCCATCCTATTTGCATTCCCTTTCTGTTTTCATTCCTAATATGATTCAGCCTTTCTTTCCTCCTATTGCATTCCCTTTCTGTTTTCATTCCTAATATACTTCACCCTTTCTTTCCTCCTATTGCATTCCCTTTCTGTTTCCATTCCTAATATGCTTCAGCCTTCCTTTCCTCCTATTGCATTCATTGTCTGTTTTCATTCCTAATATGCTTCAGCCTTTCTTTCCTTCTATTCCATTCCCTTTCTGTTTCATTCCCTAATATGCGTCAGCCTTTCTTTCCTCTTATTGCATTCCCTTTCCCCTTTTTTTTTTTTGTTTTCATTCCTAATATGCTTTTCAGCCTTTCTTTCCTTCTATTCCATTCCCTTTCTGTTTTTTTATTCCTATATGATTCTGCCCTTCTTTCCTCTTATTGCATTCCCTTTCTGTTTTCATTCCTAATATGCTTCAGCCTTTCTTTCCTTCTATTCCATTCCCTTTCTGTTTTCATTCCTAATATGCTTCTGCCCTTCTTTCCTCTTATTGCATTCCCTCTCTGTTTTCATTCCTAATATGCTTCAGCCCTTATTTCCTCCTATTGCATTCACTTTCTGTTTTCCTTCCTAATATACTTAATCCTTTCTTTCCTCCTATTGCATTCCATTCCTAATATGCTTCAGCCTTTCTTTCCTCCTATTGCATTCACTTTCTGTTTTCCTTCCTAATATACTTCATCCTTTCTTTCCTCCTATTGCATTCCATTCCTAATATGCTTCAGCCTTTCTTTCCTCCTATTGCATTCCCTTTCTGTTTTCATTCCTAATATACTTCATCCTTTCTTTCCTCCTATTGCATTCCATTCCTAATATGCTTCAGCCTTTCTTTCCTCCTATTGCATTCCCTTTCTGTTTTTCATTCATACTATTCTTCAACCCTTCTTTCCTCCTATTGCATTCTATTCCTAATATGCATTAGCCATTCTTTCCTCCTATTGCATTCCCTTTCTGTTTTCATTCCTAATATGCTTCAGCTTTTCTTTCCTCCTATTGCATTCCCTTTCTGTTTTCATTCCTAATATACTTCACCCTTTCTTTCCTCCTATTGCATTCCCTTTCTGTTTCCATTCCTAATATGCTTCAGCCTTCTTTCCTCCTATTGCATTCCCTTTCTCTTTTCATTCCTAATATGCTTCAGCCTTTCTTTCCTTCTATTCCATTCCCTTTCTGTTTTCATTCCTAATATGCTTCTGCCCTTCTTTCCTCCTATTGCATTCCCTTTCTGTTTTCATTCCTAATATGCTTCAGCCTTTCTTTCCTCCTATTGCATTCCCTTTCTGTTTTCATTCCTAATATGCTTCAGCCTTTCTTTCCTCCTATTGCATTCCCTTCTGTTTTTCATTCCTAATATACTTCACCCTTTCTTTCCTCCTATACATTCCCTTTCTGGTTTTTCATTCTAATATGCTTCAGCCTTCTTTCCTCCTATTGCATTCCCTTTCTCTTTTCATTCCTAATATGCTTCAGCCTTTCTTTCCTTCTATTCCATTCCCTTTCTGTTTTCATTCCTAATATGCTTCAGCATTCTTTCCTCCTATTGCATTCCCTTTCTGTTTTCATTCCTAATATGCTTCAGCCTTTCTTTCCTCCTATTGCATTCCCTTTCTGTTTTCATTCCTAATATGCTTTAGCCTTTCTTTCCTCCTATTGCATTCCCTTTCTGTTTTCATTCCTAATATGCTTCAGCATTTCTTTCCTCCTATTGCATTCCCTTTCTGTTTTCATTCCTAATATGCTTCAGCCTTCTTTCCTCCTATGCATTCCCTTTGTTTTCATTTCCTAATGCTTCCAACATTTCCTTTCCTCCTATTGCATTCCCCTCCTTCAAGTTTTCACTTCCTAAATATGCTTTCAGCCCTTTTCTTTCCTCCTATTGCATTCCTCTCTGTTTTCATTCCTAATATGCTTCAGCCTTTCTTTCCTCCTTATTGCAATTTCCCTTTTCTGTTTTCATTCTAATATGGGCTTTGGCCTTTCTTTCCTCCATTGCTCCCTTTCGTTTTCATTCCTAATATGCTTCAGCATTTCTTTTCCTCCATTTCATTCCCTCTCTTGTTTTCATTCCTAATATGCTTTGGCCTTTCTTTCCCTCCTATGCTTCCCTTTTCTGTTTTCATTCCTAATATGCTTCAGCCTTTCCTTCCTCCTCCTATTTTCTTCCCTTTTTTTTTTTTCTGTTTTCCATTCCTAATATGCTTTGGCCTTTCTTCCTCCTATTGCATTCCCTTTTCTGTTTTTCATTCCTAATATGCTTCAGCAATTTTCTTTCTCCTATTGCATTACCCTTTCTTTCTTTTCATTCCTAATATTGTTCAGCCCTTTCTTTTCCTCCCATTGCCCATTCCCTTTCTCTTTTCATTCCTAATATCTTCAGCCTTTCTCTCCTCCCTATTGCTTCCCTTTCTCTTTTTCATTCTTTATTGCATTCCCTCTTTTTTTTCATTCCTAATATTCTTTAGCTTTACTTTCCCTCTTATTGATTAATTTTTCTGTTTTATTCCTAATATGCTGTCAGCCTTTCTTCCTCCTATTGCATCCCTTTCTCTTTCCATTACGAATATTGCGGAGCCTTTTTGTCCATCAATGTGCATCCTTATCTATTTGCAATCACGAATATGCTTCAGCATTTCTTTCCTCCTATTGGCTACATTCCCTTTCTTTTCCATCCTAATATGCTCAACCTTTTTCCTCCTATTGCATTCCCTTTCTATTTTCTTCTAATTGCTTCAGCCTTTCTTTCCCGCCTATTGCATTCCTGTTCTCCTTCCATTTCCTAATATGCGCAGCCTTTACCTCCTATTGACATTCATTTCTATTTCCATTCCTAATAGCTGCAGCCCTTTCTTTCCTCCATTGCATTCCCTTTCCTTTTCATTTCCTATATGCTGCAGCCTTTCTTTCCCTCCTATGCATCCCTTTCTCTTTTCCTTCCTAATATGCTTGCTTCAGCCTTTTCTTTCCTCCTATTGCATCCCTTTCTCTTTTTCCTTTCCTAATAGCGCAGCCTTTTCCTCCTATTGCCTTCCCTTTCTCTTGCACATTCCTAATATGCTGCAAGCCTTTTCCCCTATTGCATTACCCTTTCTCTTTCAATTCCTAATATGCTTCCAACCTTTTTCTCCTCCTCGTGAATTCCCTTTCTCTTTTCTTTTCCTAATATGATTCATCCTTTCTTTCCTTCTATTCCAATTCCCTTTCTTTTTTTCATTCCTAAAGCTTCAGCAATTTCTTCCTCCTATTTTGCATTCCCTGTTTCTGTTTTCATTCCTAATATGCTTCAGCCCTTCTTTCTCCCATTGCCCATTTCCCTTTCTGTTTTCATCCTTAATATGCTTTGGCCTTTCTTCCTTCATATTGCAATTCCACTTTCTGTTTCATTCCTATATGCTCAGCATTTCTTTCCTCCTATTGCATTCCCTTTCTTGTTTTCATTCCCCTAATATTTGCTTTTTCAACCGTTTTTTCCTTTCCTAATTGCATTCCCTTTCTCTTGTCATTTCCAATATTAATTGCCGTTTCAGCCTTCTTTTCCTCCTATTGCATTTCCCTTATCCTTTTCATTCCTAATATTTGCGCAGGCCTTTTCCTTTCCGTATTGGCATTCCCCTTCTCTTTTCTTTCCTAATATGCTTCAGCCTTCTTTCCTTCCTATTGCATTCCCTTTCTCTTTCCATTTCTTAATTATGCTGCAGCTTTCTTTTCCTCCTATTGCATTTCCCCTTGCTCTTTTCATTCCTAATAAGCTTCAGACTTTCTTTCCTCCTATTGCATTCCCTTTCTCTTTCCATTCCTAATATGCTTCGCTGTCTTTCTTCCATGCATTCCCTTTTTCTTTTCCATTCCTTATATGATGCAGCCTTTTCCTCCTATGCATTCCCTTTCTCTTTTCTTCATAATGCTTCAGCCTTTCTTTCCTCCTATTTGCATTCCCTTTCTTCCTTTTCCATTCCTAATATGCGGCAGCCTTTCTTTCCTCCTAATGCATTCCCTTTCTATTTTCATTCCTAATATGCTTCAGCATTCTTCCTCCTATGCATTCCCTTTCTCGTTCAGTCCTAATATGCTTTGCCTTTCTTCCCTCCTATTGCATTCCCCTTTCTGTTTGCAATTCTAACTGCATTCAGCCATTTCTTTCCCTCCTAATTGCATACCTTTTCTGTTTTTAATTATATATGCTTTGGCCGTTCTTTCCCCTATTTGCATTCCTTTCCTGTTGTAATCCCTAATATGCTTTCAGCCCCATTTCTTTCTCCTATTGAATTCCCTTTCTCTTTTCATTCCAGAATATGATTCTTAGCCTTATTTCCTCCCATTTTGCATCCCTTTCTTCCTTTTCATTCCTAATATGGCTTCAGCTTTCCTATTTTCCTCCTAATTGCATTACCTTTTCTCGTTTCATTTCCTTAATTTGGCATCCCTCTTGTTTCATTCCTAATATTTGCTTTAGCCTTTCTCTTCCTCTTCCATTTGCATTAATTTTTGTTTCATTTAATATGCCTTTGCAGCCTTTCCCTTTCCTTCCTAGTTTGCCCATTCCCTTCCTATTTTCAATTCCTAAATGCTGGCAGCCTTTTCTTTCCTTCCTATTGCATTTCCCTTTCTCATTTCATTCCTAAGATGCTTAAGCCTTTCTTTCCTTTACTATTTTGACATTCCCTTTCTCTTTCCTTTCCTAATAATGCTGCAGCCTGTCCTTCCTATTGCATTCCCCTTTCTATTTCATTCTAATATGCTTGCAGCCTTTGTTTCCTACCTATTGCATTCCCTTTCTCTTTCCCATTACCCTAATATGCTTCAACTTTTTATCCTCCTCATTTGCAATTCCCCTTTCCTTTTTTTTTCCTTTTCCCTTAATATGCTTCAGCCTTATTTCTTCAGTTCCCATTTCCCTTTCTGTTTTCATTTCCTAACTATGCTTCAGCCATTTCTTTCCTCCTATTGCATTCCCTTTCTGTTGTCATTTCCTAATATTGCCTTCAAGCTTTCTTTCCTCCTATGCATTCCTTTCTTGTTTTCATCCTAATAATGCCTTTTTGGCCTTTCCTTTACTTCCTATTGCAATTACCCTTTCTGTTCTTTCCATTACCTAATAAATGCTTCAGCAATTTCTTTCCTTTTTTTTCCCCTATTGAATTCCCTTTCGTTTCTCCTAATAATTGCCCTTAAACCTTTTTTTCCCTATTTGCCATTCCCTGTCTCTTTATTTCCTATATGCTTGCAAGCCTTTTCTTTCCTCCTATTGCATTCCCTGTCTTTTCCATTTACTAATAGCCTTTGACAGCCCTTGTCTTCCATATTGCAATTCCCTTTATCTTTCTTTCCTAAGATGCTCGCCTTTCTTTCCTCCTATTGCACTCCCTTTCTCTTTTCCATTACCTAATATTGCCTTGCAAGATTTGCTTTACCTCCTATTGCATTCCCTTTCTCTTTTCATTCCTAATATGTTCAGCCTTTCCCTTTCCCTATGCATTTCCCGTTTCCTCTTTCCATCCTCATATTGGCTTCAGCCTTTCTTCCTTTCCTCATTTTTGCATTCCCTTTAACTTTTCATTGCCTAATATGCGGCCAGCCTTTTCCTCCTATTGCATTCCCTTTCTTCCCTTTTCTTTCTAATATGCTTTTCAGCCTTTCTTTCTTCCTAATTGCACTCCTTTCTCTTTCCCTCCGACATATGCGGGCAGCCATTTTTTCCTTTCCTCCTAATTGCCAATTCCCTTTCTATTTTTCATTACCTAATAAATGGCTTCAGGCATTTCTTTCCTTCCTAATTGCATTCCCTTTCCTTTCTTTCCATTCCCTAATATTGTTCACTTTTTTCCCTTTCCTAATTTTGCATCCCTTTCTCTTCTTTCCTAATATGCTTCAGCCTTTCCTTTTTTCCTCCTATTGCATTTCCCTTCGTTTCCCATTTCCTAATATGTTTGCAGCCTTCTAACTTCCTAATTGCATTCCCTTTCTCTTTCATTCCTATTAATGCCTTTCAACCTTTTTTCCTCCTATTGCATTTCCCATTTCTCTTTTTCATTCCTAATATGCTTGCAGCCTTTTTCTTTTCCTCCTAATTGCAATTCCCTTTTCTCTTTCCATTCCTAAGTTATTGCTTCAGCCTTTCTTTTCCTCCTTATTGCATTCCCTTCCCTTTTCTTTAATTTACATTCCTAATTATGCTTCAGCCTTTCTTTTCCTCCTTAATTGCATTCCCTTTTCTCTTTTCATTCCTAATATTGCCTCAAGGCTTTATTTGCCTTCCTATGCATTACCTTTCTATTTCCATTCCTAATAGCTTGCAGCTTTCTTTCCTTCCCATATTTGCATTCCCTTATTTTCCATTTCCTAATAATGCGGAAGGCTTATTCATCTATTGCATTCCTTTCATTATTTCCCCATTTCCTAATATTGCGCAGCCCTTTACTTCCTTCCTATTGCATTTCCATTATATTTTCATTTTCCTAAATATTGCCATAAGCCTTTCTTTCTCCTAATTGGAATTCCCTTCTCTTTCCATTCCTAAATTGCTTCGCCTTTCTTTCCCTCTAATTGCATTCCCCTTTCTCTTTTCATTCCTAAATATGCTTCAGCTTCTTTCCTCCTATTGCATTCCCTTCCTTTCTTTCCATCATAATATGCTTTGCAGCCCTTTCTTTCATTTTCCTTTGATTCCCTGTTAATATGCCTAATATGGCTTCAGCCTTTCTTTCCGTCCTATTTGCATTTCCCGTTCCCTTTTCTTTTCAATTCCCTAATATGCTTCAAGCCTTTCCTTTTTTTCCTCCTAATTGACATTCCCTTTCTCTTTTCCATTCCTAATAATGCGGCAGCCTTTCTTTCCTTCCTATTGGCATCATTTTCTATTTCCATTCCTAAGATTGCTTAATCCTTTCCTTTCTCCTATTTTGCATTCCCTTTCCTCTTTTCCATTCCAAATAGCTGGCAGCCTTATTTCCTCTATTTGCATTCCCTTTCCTATTTTCCATTCCATAATATTGCCCGGCAGCCTTTCTTTCCCTTTCCTATTGCATCCCTTTCTCTTTCAATTTTCTAAATATGCTTCAACCATTTTTTCAATTCCTATTGCAATCCCTTTCTCTTTCATTCCTAATATGCTTCAAGGCCCTTTCTTTCCTCCTATTGCATTCCCTTTCTCTTTTCATTCCTTAAATATGCTTGCAGCCTTTTTTCTTTCCTCCTATTGCATTCACTTTCCCTGTTTTCATTTTCCTAATATGCTTCAACCTTCGTTCCTCCTATTGCATTCCCTTTCTCTTTTCATTCCGTATATGATTCGCCTTTTTTTCTTTTCCCCCTATTCCCATTCCCTTTCGTTTTCATTACCATAATATTTGCTTCAGCCCTTCTTTCTCCCATTTTCATTCCCTTTCCTTATTTTTTTTTCATTGTTTCTTCATTCCTATTTAATGCTTTAGCCTTTTTTTGCTCTTTGCATGCCTTTTCTATTTTCATTCCTAGTAAGCTTTAGCCTTTCTTCCTGCTTATTGCATGTCATTTCCGTTTTCATTCCTAATAGGCTTTAGCCTTTCTTCCTGCTTATTGCATGCCCCTTCCGTTTTCATTCCTAATAGGCTTTAATCTTTCTTCCTGATTATTGCATGTCCTTTCCGTATGCATTCCTATTATGCTTAAGCCTTTTCTTCCTGCTTATTGCATGTCCTTTCCGTTTTCTTATTCCTAATAGGCTTTAGCCTTTCTTCCTTCCGTACTTATTGCATGCCCTTTCCGTTGCCATTCCTAATAGGCTTTAGCCTGTCTTCCCGCTTATTGCATGCCCCTTCCGTTTTCATTCCTAATAGGCTTCAGCCTTTCCTTTCTCTTATTACATGACCTTTCTGTTGTCATTCTTAATATGCTTCAGCTTTTCTTTCCTCTTATTGCATTCCCTTTCTATTTTCGTTGACGACATGCTTTAATCTTTCTTCATTGTTATTTTATTGCATAAGTTTTCTTTTTTCATCTTTAACCTACTTTAGCTTTTTTTTATTTTCAATTTCTAACATAACTTAACTTTTCTTTCTGCTTTTTGCATGTCCTTCCATACATGTTTTATTACTTATATGAACTGTCCTTTTATTCCCACAACTGAATATCCTTTCATTATTGTCATCATTCTTATACTTTAGTTTTTCTTCTGATTTGTTACTTTTATCTTTCCTCTATGTTCATTTCTGTTATTCTTCAGCCTTTCTATCTCTCGTTGCTTACTTCATTATTCTTACATTCTTTAGCATTTCTTCCTGCTAACATGTGCTGTAGCTTTCATTTTTATTTATTACATGAGTTCTTCTTTTTTTCCCTGCCATTACGAACCCTATCTTCCATTTTCATCCATCATTTGAGTTAGCTTTTGTTCTTGGCTTTGCATGCCCTTTATTCCTTGTTCAAGTTTAATGTGCCCTAGCCTTTCTAGCTTATTATTGGTCTTTCATCTTTTCTGTCACCTACAACATGCTTTAACCTATCTTCCCCATATTGCATGTCTGTTTTCCATTCTAATTTGTAACATACATTAGTCTTCCTTCCCGCCTTTTATATGCCCTTTCTTCCATTTTCAATTCTAATATAACATTTCTTCCTTCCTTTTATATGTCTTCTTCCATTTTAGCTTCTAACATGCTATAGAAGTTTTAAGCATAATATGACTTAATCTGAACATTGTAGGCCCTTTCTTTAATTTAGGTTTCTTTAAAGCTTTAGCTTTTCTTACTACCATTGCATGTGTTTTCTGTCTTGCAAACCTTTATTTCATTTCGTTTCAAAATACATTGGCCTTTTCATGTCTGTTGCATGCCTCATTCATCTCAGTTTCAGTGTGCTTGTCTTTAAGCCTCTTATTTTTGTGTCTCTTTTATTTCTGAGATTTTTCTCTCTCCTTTTCTCCTCTGTCATGTCTTTTTATGTTCTTACACGCATTTTGCTTTTACATCTTATTATATGTACTTTCTACTTATTTTAAATGTCAATTTTATTTTCAGTTTTTTCCATTTACTTTTCCGTTTTGCTTAGGTACTTCTGAATTTTGCTCTTGGTCTTCTTTCCATGTCAGTGTTTTACATTCTTTTTATTCATGTTTTTCATATATGCATGTTTTTTAAGTCTCACATTTTCATACTTGTATATCTCTAATAATTATTTTTCTTGCATCCCTTCGGTTTCTGCTTTTATTTCCAACTTTATTTTTGCGCTTTCCTTATTGCATGGATTCTTCTTGTTTTCAATTCTGCAAATCCTTTGATCACTTACTAGTCTTATGTTTATTTACGACTTGTTATTACTTTCTTTCTATTTTACGCCCTCCTTCCCTTTTATTTCAAATAATATTTTTTTTGTCCTTTATTGCCTTTACCCTTTCCCTTTTATCTTATCTTTAACGTCTACCTGTCATTACCCTATTTTCATTTGCTACTTTTCCTGTTCTTTTTTTATTCTTTGAACTTTCATCCATTCTATAGTTTCTTGTCGTATTTTCTTACTTACTTATTCCCCTTCTTACCACGATTCTTTCTCGTGATTTTTTCTTTTCTTAATTCTTAATCTAAAAGATATTTTCATAATTTTGGCCTGTTCCTTTCAATCTCCGTAAAATCCTCTCTCTCTCTCTCTCTCTCTCTCTCTCTCTCTCTCTCTCTCTCTCTCTCTCTCTCATTTGGCTAAATGCATGTTCTAGATCTCATTTGTGTAATTGTTTGAGTCGTTTCATTCATCTTTCGTGTACTTTCACTTTCTCCTTTATTTCATACTTATTTTCATAATTATTTAGAAAGTTATATGTAATTTCACTTTCTCTGCCATTGCATGATTCGTTGTAATCCTCCCCATTCAGCTGACTTTACAGTGAAAGGTTCGATTCTCTCTCTCTCTCTCTCTCTCTCTCTCTCTCTCTCTAGGCTGAAGTTGTCCTATCTTTGATTAGGTTTATTAGGTTAATTTTTCATCTTTCAGTCTAATTTACTTATTTGCATGATTACTTTCTACATTTCTCTTTTTTGTGGAATAAAGTGTATGTTTATGTGTTTGTCTGTCTGTCTGTTACGCCAACTGTGCCTGATACCTTTTTTGCTCCAGTCGTTCCTTCAGACTCTCTATACTTATACACACATGTATACTATATATATATATATATATATATATATATATATATATATATATATATATATATATATATTTAATAATATGTATGTGTTGTGTGTGTAATTGCGTGTGTGTGTGCATGCATGTGCCAGTCTTTTTCGTTTCTTTCCGCCTTTCCTCTTATTTTTTTATCCGTTTCTGTTGAATATTAACATAATGATTAACCCTACATTACACCGTTTATCACTTCAATTTATATTCACTGGATTTTTTTTCATTTCACACTTCTGTTACGATTCCTCGTCCATAATTTCCCTTGAATATCTTAAGGTATAACTTAAATCACAACTCGAGATATTTATTCAAATTAAGATTATTTCTGACTAAGTCTGATTGATTATTTTAAATGTCGTCGTTATAGTTGACTTTCTCTCTCTCTCTCTCTCTCTCTCTCTCTCTCTCTCCTCTCTCTCTCTCTCTCTCTCTCTCTCTCTCTCTCTATTCATTTATTCATTTTACTTCTCAAACTTTTCATTCTCAGAAATATCTTCGTTTTGTGGATAAAGATGCATTGTCGTGTCCTATTGAGAATGAAGGTTTTTGTATAATCTTTGTAAACAGTTTTTATATTTCTAAGTCACTTTAAATATAAATTCACGTGAGTCATCTAGAAATTCAATTAACTTATAATATTCACTGAAGGTAAGAATATTTTGAAAAGAAAATCCAGTTTGAAAATAATTCAGTATTGCCTTTCGTAAATCATACTAACAGAGTATATCCAATAGTCATAATTGCTTGTGATATTTCAGTCCCAACCGCTAATAGAAAGAATGTATCTTATTTTATGTTTCAGCTTTTTCAAGTTGATTGTTTTTCTTCTCAGAAGCACCTAAATGAATAAATAAAACTAGTTTTATGTTGCCAAGACTCAAGAGTTGGAGTAGGAGTGAACAGGAATGAATATACCAGCAGCACAAGAACTTCTAGAACCCTGAAAGAAAAGCCATGGATAACATTAACTGGTGACGTCATATCTCCCACAATCCTCTGATGGCGATGAAACAGCTCCTGAATTATGACGTTATGTCTCCCGAGTGATGACGCCTGCTTTCCCATTCAACTTGCAACGATCGTTTTCATAATTTTCTAAGGTAAGAAAGTCTAAGGGACAGCAACAATTCCACCTTTTTGTGATTGTCTGCTTTATTGATTGGAGTGTACGTATCTACAGTTATTGAGGGTGTTGGATCATAACCATTGTTCTCAAACCTTGTGAGGTGCCATAGCTCATTCTCCATTGTCTTCCTTGGTCTATGATTCGAGTTCACTTGTTTGAAATTACACTTAACAGTAATTCTCTTGGTTTATTCTTTTGATATATCTTTTAATTTTTTTATTTAAATTGTATATATAATAATCACTTACACAGCCGAGTTGGTCATATATATATATATATATATATATATATATATATATATATAGATATTATATATATATAATATATATATATATATTATATATAATATATATATATATAATAGATATATATATGTATACATATAAACAATACATATGTATATTCTGTTTATAGTTACTCACATTATATTATGCTCAGTTTTTCAGCGTTACGCTCCTCATGTTTGCCTTTTTCATTTTGTACTCATTCCATAAGTATGATGCTTACTCAGAGAGAGAGAGAGAGAGAGAGAGAGAGAGAGAGAGAGAGCGAGAGAGAGAGAGAGAGAGAAATTTAATAAATACTTAAACACTGGGTTTTTTTTTTTTTTTTTTACTACATCTGCGTTTATTTTGCAGAGTAATATGCTAAGCCTATGTCTTGGTTTTATTTCACGGTTGCTAAACAAGAGCCTCCCTCTCTTTCAGAATCCCTGATGAAGAAGCCTTCGTGATTTGTGTACAACCGACCAACCGGATACTTTCAAGAGATTGGGCCATTTGCCAAAAAGATTTATTCAAGATCAGCAACGCTTGGATTTAACATTACGCTCCTGAAGACGTCGAATGAATCATTGAGTTTTCCACTTTCGACGAGGACAGCGCATTAGAAAACTGAAATTTATTTTTAGATTATTTTGACATATGTTGTTATATATTATCATGAATAGTTGCAAGATCATTTATGCTATGTAAGAAAAAAATAATTAGTAGCAAAATTCGAAGGCGATTTCAGATCAGGTGGAAATAATGTTAACATACATTCTAGGTTATGGTATTGCTTAGAATAACGATTTATGCTTTATATTTCAGAAATGTGTAAAATATTTCAAAATTACAGTTGCACAAATAACTGTGATTGAATTAAAGACATTTTAAGAAATATGTTTCTTTTCTTCTTGAGTATTTTTAAGGACAGTTTATATTAAATCTAACACGCACACATCCATAATGTTTATGCTTAACAGCAGTATCTGTAGAATGAGTAGTATCATAATGTGTGTAATATGGTACAATCTAGAACTTTGTTTTGTGTGAATGAAATTAATTAATTAAACAATAAGGTTAAACAGTGTTAGCTGCTAAACAAATCAAAACGCAAGAGACTGTCAACTTTCTCGAAATGTTTTGGTTTATGATCTCATATTACGAGCTTATTGGGACCTACTGGTCTATCCAGGACCGACCTACCCTAGGGCTATCCAACTGGAAGCCAATTTACGACTACCCACTGGTCGTCTGGGCATTCAATTTAATACAGAATCCGTAGAATTCATACACAAGATATTTCAAAAGCGTTTGACGGTGAGGCAAAACTCCTGTTGAATAGACCGACTTCCAACGAAGGTGGTGTCCATTATAAAGCGGCAGGCTGGTCAGGTAAATGGATTGCGGGGTTACCTGATAAAGAGGGGGTCAAGAAGCAGTAAAGAGAGCCTATGATAAAGGGATCAAAGAATAAATAGGTGGGAAAGTGAAGGAACGCTTTCCTTCAGCTGAACTGATGCAGAGAAATCAATGGTTCGGGAATAATTCTTTTCATATTTCGGTCAAAATAAAAGTGTCTGGCAAAATATTCTTCGTTTCGTCTCGCTGCTTGGCTTGATGTTGGTGTGCGGGGCTTAAAATTGCAAAGATCGTTACAACTGTATCGTGTACAATGCAAAATCAAGTCTTACAAGTCAGGGTTTGCAATTGCCTGTGTCAAAAGAGCTGTTAAATGGGTGTAAACATTAAAAGACGCTAAGAAAAAAAGAAAACTAATACTTATATACAAGTAAATGGTATTGGAACTGAGATCTAGAACAAGACAAACAGAGAATAACTATCATTACATCCAAATACGAGGACATTAACCTTTCAACCTTGAATGATAAACACAGGAGAACATCACCCAACGGGTAGTTAGAAAGACGATAACTGCCGCACAAGGCTGGCTGAATCTCGCGTAAGCCTCCATATAAACAAAGAGACAAGACAGTTTAAGCAAAAAGACTATGCAGTGAAGTCCGGGTCAGTGGATTTCGTTGTATGGCAGTGTATTATGGCTTAAATTGTGGCTTCTTGTAACGGCTGAGGTCAGTGCCTCGGTGGCATGGTCGGCAGGCCTGCCACCTCGGTAGCCGCGAGTTCGAGTCTTGGGCATTCCACTGTGGCATCAGAGATGTGTATTTCTGGTGATAAAGTTCACTCTCGACGTGGTTGGGAAGTCACGTAAAGCCGTTGGTCCTATTGCTGAATAACCGCTGGTTCCGTGCAACGCAAAAATACCACACAAACAAGCAAACAATAACGGCTGAGGTTGGTTTCGAAAGGAGATATTTACAAACCCGTTGACAAGAGCATGCTCTTGCTTGTGAGTGTATTATAAATGGAGCTGTGAATGTAAACTGAACAATTAATTCAAGGGGAAAATTGTCTAGGCTTTGCAAAATAGATGAGCTTGATGTCTTAAGGTAAGGTGATATCACGTTAATTATTATCTTTTTCCACTGTGCTAGTCCCAGCTTTATGACAAAATGACCCTTAAAAAGTTAAGAACTCTCATGCACAGAAACGGCATAGGGTTTCGCAGCAACAAGTAAAGGTAATTTGGTATGTTCCGTATCTTCTGTCGGTGCTGTTCATCGGTTAGGAACAAAATTTCTCATTTATTAATAAGATCATTAGTATTATATATTACAAGATCTATGTATGGTAGGAGCTTTTAGTACCATTTTGTTTAAGGAAATCCTGTTTTGATAGAATGTGATACCTCAAGAAGCGTGAACTATAAGTATTAATTGACCTAAGGTTAGGTGAAAACGCTAGTAATTTAAGCTTTGTCTCGTGTGTTTGTTGCCAACAGCGAAAATTACAGTTTTATAGATTTCTGTATCTATATCCAAGCATCGATTAGTAATTTTGAACGAGTCTGTTCTATTTCGTAGGTGAATCTAATGTCGGGTAGGCATGAATTATGATAAATATCAACAAGATAAAAGTTGCTCTTGTAAAAGAGGGGAATTTTATTTTAATTTCGATTTCGATCAGCATTTTATATACAGTAAGTTAATTCTGGCATTTGGCGACTCTTTTGACACCTTTTCTTGCTTGATAACGTTAGTCCTTGCGTTGGAAGATCGTATATATATATATATATATATCATATATATAAGTATATATATATATATATATATATATATATATATATATATATATATATATATATATATAATATATATATTATATATATTATATATATTATTTTATATATATATATATATATTATATATATATATATATATATATATATATATATATATATATAATATATATATATGTGTGTGTGTGTGTGTGTGTGTGTATTACACAAATTATATCACTGAAATTCATTTGTTTTAAATGTAAATTTCAGAATCCAAATTAATAAAAAATATTCCACACAAACTGTTACATAGTACATATGGAGCTATATTTTGTACGCTCAAATGCATTTACATTTTCTACGTAAAAGTAAGGTGTATAATAGTTACGTGTTTGTGAGTATGTAAGTCTGGATGTATGTATGTATTCAGAGAATGAATAACTATAAGGCATTTCAAATCATTCGATCTGTGTTTCTTAGCGTGTTTTGAAGGAATAATAATCGCTCTGGTATTTCACAGTTATCCGAACGAAGCGTTATAATTGGTATAGACCCAAACGGTCACGAAAACTTCCACCTGGAGGGTTTCCCATACACTGCCTGTCGACCTTTCGCCGCTTTTTTAAAATTTGAAATCAATCATATATTGATTTCCGGACCTTTTGATACGAGAAGAAAAATGTTTTTTGTGGGGCGAGGGGGTTTAGGTGTGTTTGAAAGAGGCCCATTGGGCGACTTTTTTTTAAAAGAGACCTTTCACACCGGATAGAATGGTGACGTAAAAGCCAAAGCGATCGTTTCTTTTCTTAGGTTGCTGAGGAGAGCTGTTATGTCTCTGGTTTTTGAGAAGGACAAGGAGAGAGTGAGAGAGGGTGGGGGAGTGGAGGTGGGGAAAGATGGGGGCGAGTGGGTATTAGGAAATTTATATATATATATATATATATATATATATATATATATATATATATATATATATATATATAAACTTGATGGAAATAAAACAATGAAAAATATTAGAGATGACCGATAGATAAAAGAATTGAAAGTATTATCTCTGTATTATCTCATACGTTTTTTCCCTTGTAAGGAGGTTAGGGCCGTCAGTGCACCTCATGCGGTGTACTGTAGGCCTTACCTAAGGTTCTTTGCAGCGTGACTTCGGCCCCTAGCTGCAACCCCTTTCGCTCCATTTACTAGACCTCCTTTAATAATTTTTTTTTTACTTTACTTTCCACCCTCTCCAAGCAATTGATTAATGGTGCAACTGCTTTGAGGTTTTCCTCCTGTCACACCTTTCAAAACTTTTACTGTCGATTTCCATTTCAGCGCTGAATGGCCTCATAGGTCCCAGTCTTTGGCCTCACTTCTATATTCAATCCAATTCATACGCATTTCAGTCACCTTATAAGCCTTATTAGACTATTGTCAAGTTACTTCATAGTCATTCATACAGGTGCGCTTTGATATTTCTGGTTCGTAGTTAGTTTGTTCTTGACCTCCCTTATTTGGGCTTCATGTTTGCTTGAATTCAGAGGGAATATATATATATATATATATATATATATATATATATATATATATATATTGTGACGAAGTGCCAAGTATCTGGTTACTACACTTACCATTCATTATTTGTTACCTCACAAAAGCCAGACACCTGAACCCTCATCACAGGTACTAAACGACTGAATACTCTAAAGGCAACAGTGATCCCTTAACAACTTACCAGTATTGCAGAAAATCAGACTAAGTCCATCAAAACAGGTGCGAGGTAATCTTGTAAGTAATTAAATTAATCAAAGGGCATCACTCCATCAACAACTTAAAAATTCTAAGTATTTCCCTGATTTTAGAAGTCTAAGTACTTCCCTGGTTCTAAGTCACTTCAAGTTAATTGAAGGAAAACAGATCAATTACCACTCTATGTTTCTACCTAACATCAGTATAATCATAATTGAATGCAAAAATACTGGTGTAAGATAAAGAAAACACTTACAAAATTTATAAATACAAAAATTTATTATTAAACTCAAAATTTATAAGTGAAATTCACAATATCAGGGAAAATTACTGTTACTTGAAAACAAAGTAAAGTTTAATTAATTCTTGAATCAATTAAGTAAAATTAAATCAAAATTAATTTATCACAAATTTCAAGAAAATTAATTCAATCAAATTTCAAAAGTGTTAGGCAATAATTGAACATTTGAAATTAATTCACAAGTGCTAAACAACAATAAAACCTGAAAAGAATTCTAAGTACAAATGAATTCACAAGTGTTAAATTTAATTAAATGTGCAACGATAAATTAATGAAAATAACTAAGTTAATTAAATTGTGAATGCAAATGAAAATACAGAAAAATGTGGAAAATACCAAAATTGCAAAAAGTATTAATCACACAGAATATAAAATAAAACCACACACTTCAATGAGAAAATGGATAAATGCACAAAACATAAAAATCACTTCAAATTAAACAAACACAAAACACAAATTTTGCAACGTGGTAAAAATGTAAATTTCACTAAACCATTGTAACTATTAGTTATTAGTTTTTACCAAACCTTTGTAACCATCAGTTATTAGTTATTAGTTAACCACTGTTCCTATTGATTATTAGTTTTGACCAAACCTTTGTAACCATCAGTTATTAGTTATTAGTTGCAACTAATAAAAATATAACACTTTACCTTGTTGGTATACCAATTTTCTTTCTTTGCTGCAGGCTTGTTTCACACTTTCACAAAACCAGGCGCCGTTACACAGCAGTGTTTGTTCAGATTCCACAAAAACACTAAATAACACTAAATAAACTCTAAGAAATATCAAATCTGAAATCTACAAGTTACGAGTGACCATTCAATAAGCACGAAATCGTTACGTTACTTTAAAATCAAAAGTGCTATGCAATGGAGAGAGAGAGAGAGAGAGAGAGAGAGAGAGAGAGAGAGAGAGAGAGAGAGAGAGAGATCTGAACGCCTCGCGGTTCTAAGATGTAATGAGAAACTTCTCCCTTACGGAAGCTGGACTGGAGATGACACAAAACGTTTTGGGGCACAATTCTATCCAGAAGCTTCCATAATGATGCAACTTTACATACAAAATGTGAAATCTACACGTGGCTTCGACAAAGACAAGCGCGAAAGAGACGAGTATACATTTATGTTCGTACCCGATCAAGATGGAGGTCGAGTGATAATTAAGACTAACATGTTTTTAAAAACAGAACGAGGACTCGAGCTCCCTTAATCTCAAGGAGATGAAAAGTTACTGAAACAATTCTAGCTTTGAACGGACAAAGATATTCTCTCTCTTTCTACATTCTACGTTATATATTCTTTTACAATATGTAATGCAGAAATCTGAACACACATTTTAAACATCCTATCTTTAAGCTATCTAGGAATCTGAAAAAAATGTTGCCAAAATCTTATACACAATATATTATACAGTCAAAGAGGGGATATATGCATTTTGACAGTAGCAATATAATATTTATATATATACATAATATATATATATAATATATATAAAAATTATATTTTATATATATATATATATATATATCATATATATATCTATATATGTATATATATAGGATGATAGGTGTGTGTGTATATGTATGTTGTAGTATATATGTATGTTGTATGTATGTATTGTATGTATTATTGTATGTAGTATGTATGTATGTATGTATGTATGTGTGTGTGTGTGTGTATTTATAGCATTTCTCGTACATTTCTTTGAAATTTCCGGGCTGGTATTTGATTTTCCACTCGGCCACAACTGTCTCGTAAAGGAGGCCTAATCTCTTATCCAATTAGAAAGGAAAATAGGATTCTTATCGATTCCATCTGCAAATCCTTCCCTCTTTTCCTCTTCTTCGTACACTCCGGTGGCCGTTTCCGAAGAATGATAAAATCTCGACGATCAGCAAGGAAATAAGACACTGGTAATTCCAGGACCCCTGGGTAATTCTACGAGTCTCTTTCATCACACGGGGTGGCATCACATCGTCCGTAAAAGCTGGACTTGAAGGATAAAAGCAATCTTCTTTAGCCCCGTTTTCCTATGTTCTCTAGCCGGAGATTTGAGATCTAGTGGTCAGAGCTGTCCGTACCTAGTGCCTCATTCAGCCTTTGGCCAAAAATATATTTACAAACGGATTCAACTGGTCAGATCCACCAGAAACAACATTTGGTAGCCTCCACTGATCTCTTTTTACCTTCTCGAGTTCCTACATTTTTTCAAAATCATGAAGTTGGGAAGTCATGATGGCTATTTATATACACAGTCCTGGCTTCCTTCACAAGCATGAGCCTTGTCAATATTATTAGTTTTAATATTTAAGACCGCCTGGCCGAATCATCTTCTACTTTGTGTTCGAGTCAATGATATTAGTAAAAAGGATTGTTCAGTAAAGAGGCATACTTTATGCTTAAAGTAGTCTTTTGAGTATAAACACCAATCAAAGGAGGAGGCTGAAGTAAGTGTGCATATATATACATCACATATATATATATATATATATTTTATATACTATATATATATATATATATAATATATATATATGATATATATAATATCTATATAGATATATATATATATGTATATACAATATGATATATATATATGTGTGTGTGTGTGTGTGTGTGTGTATATATGTGCCTGTGTATGTATAATATATATGTATGCATATATTTATATATATATACAGTATATATTTGTATATATATATGATATATATATATATATATATTATATATATATATATGTATTATATATATATATATATCAACATTTGATTGGTGTTTATATTTAAAGACTGCTTTAAACCTAAAATATGTCTGGTTACTGAAGTCCTTTCTATATAACTATATTATAATATATGATTATATATATTAGATTATATATATATATATATATATATATATATATATAAGCCCATTGTTCCCATAGAGATTTTATATATCTCCCTGGCCCTTTTGACTTTTAGGAACTTGACAGTATTCAAAATGTGACTTATTTTTTATTCACATATATTTATTTTTAGCAGTTCTATTATTATTATTCGGATCTTATTATCAATTATTATTATTATTACTCGGTCCATCAGACGGTCCGGGTTTATTTTCTAGTAACAATTTTCAGTATTCATGATTGTCTAGCTCTTCTGTGTCACACCTGTTGTTCTGAAAAGTGCTTTTAATTTTTCATTAAATGGTTCCTATTTTATTTATTTAGTTATCTATCTGTCTGTCTGTCTATCTATCTATCTATCTATTTTAATTTTTATTTTTATTTTTATTTTTATCTTTATTATTATTATTATTATTATTATTATTATTATTATTATTATTATTATTAGTTTATTATTATTATTATATTTTTGGTTTTTTTTATCACAGTCCTCCAATTCGACTGGGTGGTATTTATATTGTGGGTTCCGGGTTTGCATCCTGCCTCCTTAGGAGTCCATCACTCTTCTTACTATGTGCGCCGTTTCTAGGATCACACTCTTCTGCATGAGTCTTGGAGCCACTTCGGCCTCTAGTTTTTTCAGATTCCTTTTCAGGGATCTTGGGATCGTGCCTAGTGTTCCTTTGATTATGGGTTCAATTTCCACTGGCATATCCCATATCCTTCTTATTTCTATTTTCAGATCTTGATACTTATCCATTTTTTCCCTTTCTTGCTCTTCAACTCTGGTGTCCCATGGTATTGCGACGTCAATGAGTGATACTTTCTTCTTGATTTTGTCAATCAACGTCACGTCTGGTCTATTTGCACGTATCACCCTATCCGTTCTGATACCATAGTCCCAGAGGATCTTTGCCTGATCGTTTTCTATCACTCCTTCGGGTTGGTGTTCGTACCACTTATTACAGCAAGGTAGCTGGTGTTTCTTGCACAGGCATCAGTGGAGGGCTTTTGCAACTGAATCATGCCTCTCTTTGTACTGGTTCTGTACAAGTGCCGGGCATTCGCTTCCTATGTGGTTTATGGTCTCATTTTTCGTATTGCACTTCCTGCATATGGGAGAGATGTTATTTCCGTCTATCGTTCTTTGATTATTATTTATTTATTTATTTATTTATTTATTATTATTATTATTA
This sequence comes from Macrobrachium nipponense, assembly GCF_015104395.2. Classification (NCBI taxonomy): domain Eukaryota; kingdom Metazoa; phylum Arthropoda; class Malacostraca; order Decapoda; family Palaemonidae; genus Macrobrachium; species Macrobrachium nipponense. Next base: position 16,263,706 of record NC_087217.1, read on the forward strand.
TTATTATTATTATTATTATTATTATTATTATTATTATTATTATTATTATTATTATTATCATCATCATCTTGTAGCCCCTGTCTTCTTTTGATACGTAGGGGCGACCTGCACCCAGTAGTTCACTTCCAATATCCCTGCCGTTTCTTGTCTACATTAATCCACATTCCTCCAGGCACGTTTGTGAAGCCTTACATTCAGGCTTAAAATATTTTGATATTTTTTTATCGCTTTGTTGTTCAAATCTCATTTGCATATAACTGCTCCTTTAAAGGTAGACAGTAAAACAATCTGGCCTGGTCGATGAAAGCGGCAGTTCATGTAAAATCAAAGATTGTTTAAACAAATCAGTTGAGAACGGGTATCCATTTACACAAGGCACAGTTTGCTTTATGAATTTCAGAACACACGAGGAAAACAGGAGACATCTAGCAACTCCACGAATAATTTACTTCATATTATCACTTAATTAACTACTTTGTCATTTAGCATGCGTCTACTTGTTCAGCGACTATAATCAACGTTGCTATGATTCACCGGTAGCGTTGCCTACAGCTTCCGATTTGTTAAACAGGGCAATTATCAGGTATTTTTCGAAGTTCCCAAGTATCCGGCACTACATCTTGTTAATTGAGCGTTTTTGTATTGGCCCTGGAAAAATAGAAACTCGAGAGATTTCCATCTTTAATATAAAAATATGGTACTGTAACAGGGAAATAAAACAGAAATTTAATTCAACCATTGGAGCGTATTTATTCAACATATAAAAATAATCTGTACAGCGAACAAGTTTATGTACAATATGTACAAAAAGCAGAAGAAAGTCTTTTTTGAGCTTTTTTCGATGCCGCAGATAAACACACACGAGGCAGGTAATGGATTGAAGCTGACTTGGATACTTTTTCTATAATATTTGAATATGCATAAGAATAAAGTAAGCCTTTTCTATTTACGTGTATAAGCTAAAATAACTTTGGGAATAATGAAAGTTTTGCACTATATACACTGCGTAATTCATGGTCATATAATGTCTATTTGGCCATTGCGGTGTTCTTATGAAGTTAAACAACACTTCGTTGTTTTATGGCCGATATTATAAAGTTTATTCTTTATGCGAAATGTCCTCTTACAACTGTGACTATCAGTTTTGATCCATTACTGCCTGGGTTCGCCAACACAAGATCAGTTCAATGATTTATTGTGACCTTTGCTTTGGGCGACAGGGCCCACGTTTGGTATCCAAATTTAGAGCACAGCAACACCCTCCCCTCCACCCCCCCACCCAAAACTCGCCGTTATAATTTATGACAGCAGAAATCCATAGTCGTCTGTCGTATGGTATATTTAAGGAATATATACAAGAAGTGTTGTGTCCCAGAGCGGTAAACCTCTTATCTGTGACTCTTCAGTTGAATATTTCTACCGTACAGGTATTCAAATCCTCCCGTAGATTTCGGACTTAGTACATGAAGGATTATTGTAGGCTTTTGGTATTAGACACGTGCTCGTAAATTTCAGATACCATCCGCAACCCACATTCTCGCCATAAGATGAAATTTTAAGAATCTTGTTTATTTGGTCACTGATCCTCTCTTGGCTACAAGTAAAATTACAAGCATAAAACTTGGGTTGCTATGAGACACCAACATAACCTTCTATTAGACATCAAGACATAGATTTGGACACTCGTACATTTGTTTACATCTTGTGAACATAAAGTCTTAATACTAACATATAAATTTTTTCACTTGCACTTCCCAAAATATAGCAGTTTTATTGGTGCTTATCTTTCTGGCTTAAACGATTGAAACTGGAAAAAGCCATAATTGAAAAAAAGATTTTTAACAAGACTTCGAGATTTTCCTTTTCGAAATCTGGAATAGAAATCTGGAGAATTTGATTTTGATTCACTATTAAGAATTTTCTTCTTAAAAATCATCCGCGAATGTCTGAAAGAACAGATATTTTTAAAAGAAAGAAAGAAAAATGAGATCATTCATATGAAGCAAAATAAGCCTATTAGAAAATCTATTTCAGGAAGCGGGCTCTAATGACAGATATTTCATCTTATCTTAACCTAATAAACAAAACCTTAGACTAAAAATTTTCGTCTAAAATATAGTTTAACGTTTTTATTTCTCCTTTGACTAGGAACCGATGACCATTCATGTTCGATCAGGCACTAAAAGTAAAAAAAATAATAATAAGAAACTATGATATAAAATTAAAATGGAAGACATTATAAAATGAAGAAGGTAGATTTATCAGTCAGAATAAACTAAATGAAGCGACCTTCGCAAAGGAAGGTCTGATTAACGAGGGAAATGAATCTAAAAGATATAGATTTTTTTGGAATTGGAATAATATTTTTGGTTTAATAGAGGTAATATTGACGAGACTATTCATAGAAGCCTTTGGGATTGCTACGTAAATAAAGTATACAAGTATTAAAGTATTTAAAGCAAAGAAGCAGGAGATAATTATAAGTAAAAACTTCAGCAGGTTATAAGTCAAGATTTCGACATTGTACATATTATCAACTGGAGAACTAAAATCCGAAGGACAAAAATGAAAGTCGAGATCGAAAATAAAAATTTTCGTTCACAGCATCATTTTTCCTTTATATCTATTTACATAATAATCTTTGCTTTGTAATAAGTCAAATAATTTTTCTATTCGGCGAGATGAAGTCATCTTCATCCTTGTTTAACTTTTACGTGGTCAACTTCTTGAAGTTTTTTTTTTTCGGAAGAATTATTGTCAGTTTGTTTTGAGTGAAGAAGAATGGCACTGAAAGTTGACCAACAACAAAAAATTACAAGAAAGGACCCTTTGCCTTGTTCTGTGGCAGTGTCACCACTCAGTCATTTACAATATTCCCCAAGCTCAACTTCGGGATTTTTTCCTTAACACAACTCTCCTCCCCATTTGTTGGGTCACTTCAACTACTTGGAGGACGACTGGAGCGCTTGGTCCTCCTCCCTTCGTCTCCGTGCTGAGTTCGACGTCTGTGACTCAAGGACTTCTCGAAATGTTCTTCCACTGACGTCAGTCGATCTAAAATATCGTTCAATTTTATGTCGAGGGTGAGGTGCTGCGTGCGACACTGGGCTTCTGAGACTTCAGCCTCGAGTCTCTGTCCTTCAAGATGAGCAGTCTTGAGGACGAGTTGGTCGAGGTGTTTTGAAACAGCCTGAAGGTCGGTCCTCAGAGCCTCAGTGTCGTCGTGGACCGTCTGGTCGTCCTTTTCCTGGTTCTTCCTTTCGGCCGAGGACTGGGCAACGGAGAATTCGAGCTTTGCAACTTCTTGCTTCACTTCTGAGACCTCCTTCTCCACCCTCGCCTCTAGGGCGTCGAGGGCGGCCAGGAGCTGCACCGAAGAGGTCTTGACCTCGCCCAAGCCTGTGGCAGCTGCCTCCACCCGCGTTTCCAGCTGCCGTTCCGATTCTGTCAGTTCGGCGAGTCTTTCGTCGTTGCTGGATACTGGAGCTATGAGGGACAGCTGGAAGAGAAACGACAATTTCTCAATTTTCATTTGCAAGGCCTTTCTTGAAAGTTGAATTGTTCATTACGCTATTATCGCTATTACTTTGATCTAAGGGGTCCACGATAATAATTTGGACTGAAGATGAACCCAGGGAAGGGTTCGAAAGCTTTTATAAAATGTTTATAAATTATACACGAACTTTTAACAGTCGTATTATTGTGGACCCCTTAGAACATTGTATAAGATCTCGTGATAGAGAATTTTTCCCCAGTGCTATTATTATTATTAGTCATTATTATTATGAAACATTCACTCAATTCTTACCTGCTTCTGTGTGTGGCTCAGAGCAAAGTCAAGTTGATCTGCTTTGTTTTCTACGGACGCTATTCTGTCGATAAGTCGAGCCTGGGCTGCTTTGCCTACTACCTCGGCTATTCCGGCACTTATGCGTCCCTTGCTCTTCTCTGGGGCCTTCTGAGGGTGAAAGAGGAAAAGACGTTAGTGAAGGCATTTGGTATGAATCCATGACTTGTTAGATAACTAGCTGTATGAGATAAATGAGATTAGAGACTGATATATATACATAATATATATATATATATATATATATATATATATATAATATATATATATATATATATCATAATGTATGTATGTATGTATATGGTGCATAGGGCGTGTGTTGTTTGTGCATCTGCATATTACAGTTTCCAGCATCCGTTGACATAACCTACCGGTATGTGAACTCCTAAGTTAAGGCTTCAAAATATTTAATTAAAACGAGTAAATTAACTGTACATGTATTTTGAAGAAAGAACCCTTTTGTTATAACCTTTCTCTTTGCCTCTAATTTCATTCGGAATTATCCATTGTCAGGACTTACTAAAAGATTTAGTGGGTCCTGCCCATTGTATACGGTTCTCCCCATCTTTTATTTTACGTCCAGGATAGCTACGGGCATAAAACTAACCGGCCCATCGGAATAAAACAAAATCCGCTCTCAGGTTTCAGTCGAAGTCGCAATGCTCTCTCTAGTGCATTGCTAGCAGTGAACGTAGCAGTTAGCAACAATAAGCACTGGTCTGTAACTCAGACCACGCCCGTTGCCATACATAACAGGAGGTTGGCGTCTTCAGTGGGCTCCCAAGGGCACAGAACCATTTTTATGGTTGGAAGTGCTACTATAGATAACACCAGACGGAGGCTGCCAGAGAGAGAGAGAGAGAGAGAGAGAGAGAGAGAGAGAGAGAGAGAGAGAGAGATGGTTAAGTTTCTCCTTAATCACCGTCGCTAATCGTTGGCCGAAACTTGCACCTGCAGGGTTTTGCAATAGTCAGTCATACAGACCTTTCACCCAGCCTCCTCTTGTCATCCTTTTAAGGACACGTCTCAGTCGTTGCAGGTGTTGACCAGTAAGCTCTTTCCCGTCCATACTGATTTACGCTGCTCTCATTTCCAACCATTATTTTATCCATTAATGATTTTCACAACGTTTATTGTACCGTTTTCATTTTATGGTATGAGTTAAATTGTATTGTCGTGTATGGTTTTAGATAAATTGGTTAACCTTTGTGGACTTAATAAAATCCTGGTTAATGCTGTTTTATCAAAAGGGTTTTGCTGTGATGAAGCGTTTGATTATTGAGAATTTTCTTTATTAACATTATTGTGTTGTTGAAAGTTCCCTTCCCTGAAAGTTTATTTTCCGTAGAGTAAATTTTAAGTGTTAATTCCTATTAATGACTGTCCTTAATGATAGCTTTTGATAACAAGACGGGTTCAGTGAGACTAGATCAATTATATTATTTTCGTCCAGTAGACTTGGCGTGGGTCTTTACATCGGCGAGATCTTTGGCCGATGAGACGTTTTGTGTACAAGACCTTGTATTGATTAGACTTTCTGCGGAGGTCTAATGTTGATAAGACTTTTAGGTAACGAGATCTTTGTTGATGAAATATTTTGTGGGTGAGATCTCTTGTTAGGGAGCCTATGCTTTGACGTGAGTAATCTGGTGCTCTTAACTCGATTTTGGCAGCGATGATAATAATACCAGCTTGTAAATAAGCTACCAGAATTTTCCCTTTACGGTTATGGCAGAGATGACGAAGATTGCAGCATCTTAAAAATGTATAAGATACGTTACGAAGAAGCTTCCCCGTTATTATCGATATTAAAACTCAAAACCGCTAAAAGCACAATTCAGGAAGATACTCAAATTATAATGAACAAAAGAGTGCTCCTCAGAGCTTTTATAAATAAACTAAAACCATACTCGCATCTTCGATAAATCAGACTTAAATCTGTAAAATGCAACACAGTAAGATCAAAACAAATAATGCGAAATTCAAAACTTACAATAAGTTTTGTGCTTTAGCGTATTGTGCGCATGAAATTTTTAGTCTCGTTATAGTATGTTTGTAAGCGTAGGCGTCTTATAATGTTGTGTTAAAAAAAAGGGG
>NC_087217.1:16277149-16279649 GCF_015104395.2 Macrobrachium nipponense
ACATCGGTCGGCCTATCGATGGAACAGACAACCGTAACGATTTACGGTATTAGCAAGACCTCGAGTATTAGCCCCGAAGTATTAGTTACTTTTGCGGCTACCCGGCACTATTGGGGGGTTGGGGGGAGGGGGGTCATAGTTTTTTTTTTTTTTTTTTTTTTTTTTTTTTTTTAGGGATATTAAGAGTGGATGCTTTCATAAGTGCCAGAACCAGTGAGTCGTTTGATACGATTCAAGGTAGCTGCTTATAGCTTGTACGTTTGTATGAAACATTTTTACAGGTTTAAGTGCATGTGTATATATATATATATATATATATATATATATATATATATATATATATATATATATATATATATATATATATAGTATATATACTATATATCGAGCTACAATGTCCTTTAATATCTAATTCGCTCTACCTCGGAATTAAATATATTTTCATATATGCTTAACCGAAGGGGAATTTTTTCTCGATAATAGATTTGCCTGGACCAGGGCGCGAACCTATGGATCCTTTCAAACCCAGGAAACGTCAGTGAAGCTTTTCCTACTACACCACCGCGAGAGGAAAAAGCTTCACTGACGTTCCTGGGTTTGAAAGGATCCATAGGTTCGCGCCCTGGTCCAGGCAAATCTATTATCGAGAAAAAAATTCCCCTTCGGTTAAGCATATATGAAAAATATATTAATTCCGAGGTAGAGCGAATTAGATATTAAAGGACATTGTAGCTCGATATATGTATATGAATCACGGAAATGTGATATGACTTATATATATATATATATATATATATATATATATATATATATGTAATATATATATATATATATATATATATATATATATATATATATATATATATATATATTTGTGTGTGTGTGTGTGTGTGGTGTGTGTGTGTGCTCAAACATATTTATGTGTGCATGTAGTATTATGAACATGTGATCTGAAGCACGAAATTTCATTTTAGAAACAGCTGCAGTACACCCCATTCTAAAATCTCTCCATTACAACAAATCTCCGCCCGAACGAACTCATTGGTGTGGGAATAGACCTTTTTCATCTTTTTAACCATGAACCTCGACGTGATAACAAAAGATCTCAAAAGCAATTGATGAAAGTAGCATGGCCTTTAGAAGAATTTGGTATACCTCCAGATCATGATGAGGCGACGATGGCGAAGAGATTTCAACGCGTTTTAGATAGTTATACCATTCGCCTTAAAAAGTTCTCTCTCTTTCTCTCTCTCTCTCATCTTCAAAAAAATTGCTCTTCTCATTTCTCTCTATCTCTCTCTCTCTCTCTCTCTCTCTCTCTCATCTCTCGGCTCTCTCTCCTTGCGTTGTTTTTATTGCCAAAAGATATTAATGATAGCAAAATTTTCTGATGAACTTTAAACTATTTACATCATCGCTTTTAAAAATGTTTTCATTATCATCAATACAAACTGTTTAAACACAACAACTGTTTTGATGACGATTATTATTATTATTATTATTATTATTATTATTATTATTATTATTATTATTATTATTATTATTAAGAGCAAAGACATCTTACGCCACTCTGCGAAGACAGCGTAACTCAATTATCCCAAGAATTCAGCTTGTACAAAACTCTATTAAAAACAGATAATCTTATATGATTGGACTTCAATAACGCCTGTGTGGGCCAGGAGCTGTAGCAATCATGCTGTAGCCTAGCAATTATGAGCAGTTAATTAGGAACAATATTTTGGGAAATTATTGTTTAATTGAGCAAGACGCACTCCATCGCCGACCGTACATGGATTGAGAAATACTCCTAATGTTTCATTCTTACTTAAGGATAATCATATTCGGTTAATGAATGTCCAAAGTAATTGCAAAATAGTGTAATTTGGGAATAAAGGTTAAATTTCCCTTTTAATTACCGTATACCCTTACGAGTTAAAATTTTATTGTCTTTGACTAGCCGATCATGAAGAATTTTTTTATCCTGTTTAAAGTCGTTGCTACAAGCTGCTTATTAAAATCCGAGGTGAATATGTGATTTCATTAACTCCTCAGTAAGTTCTGATAGCATTGAATTAAAATTTGTAATTAGCTTAATCAGAGTCGGGACATATTAAAAATATATATTGAGAATAGATTGGGGCTGGTAATTCGATTAACAAATAATTATTGGGTTGGGGATAAGGAATGTAATTGTAGATGTCTTGAGCAACAATGGAAAGCTGTTGTTAATTTTCAATATCTACATATTTATTAATATTCCTTTTATATACATTTTAATTATGCGAACAAGACGTTTTGCTTGTCTTCACTGGAGATTTGTTTTATATCAAGCAGTGAAATTTAGTGAATTGGTAAGAAACAAAAGAAAATATTTACTGTATTAACAAAGACAAAGCATGATTGACTCCCAAATGAAGCACAGTTTTTCATATTCAACTAAAGAAGTTCGATACTCTGTAAAGATATGGTTAACTTCCGTAGAGTTTTTACAGTCTCTCGC
>NC_087217.1:16284649-16294649 GCF_015104395.2 Macrobrachium nipponense
AGGAGGAAAAGAAGCAGGAAGAGAGAGAGAGAGAGAGAGAGAGGTGGAGGAAAAGGACAGCCAAGGGGGGAAAGGCTCATTACCGATCTTGTAGAGCTGTAACGCGGGATGTTGTTCCACACAATTAGGTGATATATTTCAGAGGGGGTTGGGTGTTAACGCTAAGGCGGGGAGTAAAAAAAATAAAAAAGGCAAAACGTTTATGTCTGAAGACATTGGAACCCTCTCCCTCTTTCCCGCTCTCTCCCTCTCCCCCTTCCCTCCCTCCCTCTTCGAAAAATAGTCCTTATGCAAAGTGATGCACTCCAGTGGTAGCGTCGGGTCCACTGGCCATCTGGTTAGCGAGATTCTAAAGGGCACAAGGCTTGCAAGGCGGAAGACTTGCTATACCGAAGGCTAGCAAATTCAGAAGTTAATAAGTTTAGTTGAAAAAAAAATGTGTAGATTTATACCAATTTGCATAATATATTTTCTATTATTATCAGAACTGGACAGAAATAAGAGCCTTTGCGTATCCGATCCGAAAGTTGGTCTTTTCTGATACCTATTAGGCATTATGGAGCGACACTTCCATGGAAGTGGTCTTTAGTACTTGGACCCAGTCAACCATGGAACGACCAATCAAGAGAATTGCACTTCGAAGCCCGTCGATGTTCGAGGACCACCGGGCGAAGCGATCTCCATATGGAGGGCATCAACACAGCCTTTAATTAATTTAATTACAAGCTTTTGACGATGAGGTGCCCAAAGTCAATAATAAATGATATTACAGCGAAGACCTCGAGGACTCTCGTAGTGTCCTGTAGGCTATTCACCGCTTGGATTAAAGTGAAATAAACGAGAAAGATATAAAAGACAATCTTTTTATAATTAGCCTATACCTATAATCATTGTGAGCTTTGTAACGTTACCTTCGTTGCCAATTGCCACAAAACTCTTAATCCCTCCAAAGCCATGAATGGAAGATCACTTAGGAGGATACATCCAAGGAGGATATGATTTCGGAGAGATTTATCGAGTGGGAGGAAACTGATTATGAGTATTCAGCACGAAAGGATCTGTATATTAGGACATAGGAAGTGCTAAGTAGTTCGAATCCAATAGCAATGATAAGTTACAGTCTGCAGGATACAGTACGTAAAGGTATGGGTTTGTAGGATAATCTGTTGAAAGACTACATTTCAGCTGTAATACGCCTTTTATAGGATACAAGACTGTATGGAGTACAGTACTGTAGATACAGAGCCTACAGCTATACCCTGGGTGTATAGAAGTTGCAGGTCATGTCCAGTAATAGCCAATCAACGAAGCTCAGTCGCAACCAAGTCAGTCTGATTTTAATCCGCAGAAAACATGCGACTTGTAAAATCCAGTCAATTAAAATTATACCCTTTGTCATAAAACAGCAAAAAACCATCTTTTTAATTCAAGATAAATGTTTGAAAGGAGAAACAGAGTAGGATTATGTTTTGATAAGTATATTTGAAGGAAACTATTATGTAGTCCTTACTTCTACTTTTACTTTGTGGTGTTCAGTGTTTTGTTTGTTTCTTCTGTTTATGATTTCTTCGATTTACGCGCGCATGAAATTGTCTCATTAAGTCTTGATGTCGAAAAATAGCTTGGTCTCTACCTTTTTGACTTTGGCAACAACAACTGCGATATTATTAATGATGTCAGAGACAACCCAAACTTTGAATAATTGACTAATCTTCAATCATAATTTTGAAGGTGAAAAAAAATCAACAACCAAATACTCAGTGAGATTCTTGTCACTTCGGAGACAAAGCGACAAAAAAAAAAAAAACTAAGAAAAAATTAATAAGAGTAAGGGACACCAAGGAAAAGGATGCCAGGTACTACCTGGGATATAAAACAAAATTCTAATCCCGAGTGGATCGACGGCCAACCATGTAACAACCTTCCACCTCTTGCAATACCAGATTAATTCATATAAATATATAAAGATCACAGTCATTTCGCGCCATTCGGGCTCCTCCATAATCACCGTTAAGTATCCGAGAGTAATGCTGCGTAATGGAAATCAAAATTGCCCCCTTTATGATTATTAGCATAGTCCCCAAAACACCAAGTAGTACCTGGTGCGTCCCTCGAGACGGATTGGAAATCGAGGCTCCGGGTCTCCCTATCTCCTTTGCAGGATCCTGCTCCTCCTTGCGTGCCTGCGTGGCGTGCGTATACGTATACTTGTGTGAGAAAAGACTGTCTTTTTAATTTCCTGTCTTTGGTTTTCGTGTTCAGACATTATTTCTGGGCACTGGATTGTTTTTCCTATTCATTTTGCTTCGAGTTCGACGTTACTGGCGCATCTTGCCTTTCTTCTTTTTCTTCATTCGTCTCAGTATTTATTGGTGTGAATTTTGTCCAGGTTTCTTCAAGAACTAGAATTTTTTGCCTTTTTTTAACGTTTAGGAAATACAATTATGTGAGTTCAAGGCGTGGCGGTATTCATAAAGTGAAATACGTGTTGGGTGAGCGAATATTTACGAAAGGCTAGATTCTGCAATCCGGATAATATCCAGTCAGGTACATATTTCTGTCACTGATGACCGTCACCGTTGTGACGCCAGACAACGTAAACAAAACAAAATCCGTTTTGTCTCTGGTGTTGTTGCAACTCTTTTCCTCCTCCTCTTCTTCTTCTGCCCTTTCCATAATGAAAAGTCAGCACCAAGAACATCGGAAAACCAGGAGATAATCATGGCCATTATGACACACACCGCGTCCTCTTCCTCCTTTCCTCATTATGGTATTCGTCAAAACAGTTTCCAATGGGCTGTTCGTGGAATGTAAGCGGTGTCTGTCATCACTGTTTATTATGTATTGTTAAATGGACTGGGGAAAATTTATGGGAGTTAGTGATAGTCATCCTGCGTTTTCCATGCATTGAGCAAAAAAAAAAAAATGAAAAGTTTAATGCGAAATGGGTAGGTGCTCTTGTTAACAATACTAGGTTTGCTTCAATTTACAGAGTGAAAATTTAAGTAATTAAAATGGATAAAAAGTAATGGATGAATAGACGAATAAGCATAAAATGGAAAAAAGAAAAATGGTGGCCTTTTCCCAGCTCGGTTTCGCCTACAACGCCAGTAAGTTGAAATTTATAAATTAATAAATTTTAGCATACGGTTATAAATGTTAATGCATGTAACCACAACCATATAAGCATAAAACGAGAGAGAGAGAGAGAGAGAGAGAGAGAGAGAGAGAGAGATTGGGCTCACAATATTCAAAATTATTTTAACGTCCTATAAATGAGAGAGAGAGAGAGAGAGAGAGAGAGAGAGAGAGAGAGAGAGAGAGAGAGAGAGAGAGAGAGAGAGGTTGGGCTTACAATATTCAAAATTATTTAACGTCCTATAAATGAGAGAGAGAGAGAGAGAGAGAGAGAGAGAGAGAGAGAGAGAGAGAGAGACAGCGAGGATGGCTCACAATATTTAAACTTATCTAATGTCCTATAAATAGAGAGAGAGAGAGAGAGAGAGAGAGAGAGAGAGAGAGAGAGAGAGAGGAGCGCGTGACAAGGAAACAAAAGAGGAACGAAGATGAAATGGTCCGCATCGGACCATGAAAACAGATGCTGGGGATCCCACAGGAAGATTCCCCTTTTGGGAATCCTTCCTCACCTGATGACGTCCGCAATGTATTACCGCTATCGATTGAGCTCATCAAGCACGTTCCGCTCATTCCAGAGAGAGAGAGAGAGAGAGAGAGAGAGAGAGAGAGAGAGAGAGAGAGAGAGAGAGAGAGAGAGAGAGAGAGAATTCATTATTATTTTTTTAGTGTTATTAATGTTGTCCCTCATTTTTTTTCTCAAAACTCATGACGACAACACTTGAGAGTACTTACTACAGACAGAGAGAGAGAGAGAGAGAGAGAGAGAGAGAGTAATTTTGAGTGTTATTGGTGCCGTCCCCCATTTTATTTTCTTAAAATTCGGGACTCACTATGGAGAAGAGAGAGAGAGAGACAGAGAGAGAGAGAGAGAGAGAACAAGGTCACTTAATTGTATGTCACACCAAAGGGCCGGGAACCAGGGGGTCGAATTAACCAGTATGCCTCGTGATCCACATCGTACCCCAGGTGTCCAGCGGGACACCTGCCTTCTCCGTCGAATGCTGGCGTGGGGGCTTTTTGTTTACACCAAATTCTGTAGAATCTCTCGTACTGTATACTGTATAGTCCCTAGTTTATGTTCTAGTTCAGTGGAGCTCGGTGTAAATCTACAGAACTGTTCTGTTCTATTCAGTTTGGTTCCCGTATGGGGTTAGTCTCTTCAGAGCACTTCATGTGGTGCACTGTAGGCATTACTTAAGAGTCTTTTGCGGCGTCCCTTCGGCCCCTATTTGCAACCTCTTTCATTCCTTTGAATGTACTTCCGTTCATATTCTTTTCCCCTCATCTTGCTTTTCACCCCTTTCTAACTATTGATTCATAGTGTAATTGCGAGGTTTACCTTCTGTTACTCCTTTCAAACCTTTTGCTATCTATTTCCTTTTCAACGCTGAATGACCTCATGGTCCCAGAGCTTGGCCTTTGGCCTAAGTTCTATATTCTTTCCTCTCGATTTGATTTGGTCAAAGGTTCATTCATTCCTCTGCATATTACAGTTCTTGGGTTCATGCTCTATATAAGAATGCAATGCAATCGTTCTTTTTATTTGAGTGTAGTTCAAATTTGACACTAAAGCTGGAATTCAAAGCCATATTTGTTTGTATAAAGTTCCCTTTGTTTTGTTGTTATTTTGTTGTTGTTGTTATGTATCATTCTTAGATGTTGTCTGCCTTATTTCCTTAGTTTCTTGAATTTTGTCTATTTATCTTTCTTCATAAGTTTAATTTTTCCCTTTCGTTACGTATTCACATTTTACAGAATTCAGTAACGTTTCTGTAATAGGTTTTACATTTCATTTTCTATATCTAGTTATCCTGACTACTACTAAGTTTGCAACCAGACCAATTAGCATTTTGTATACTGAGGTATTTTCCTGATTACTTGTGACTATAAGTATAAACTAATACTCTTTATATATCGTATTTATTAAGAACAGCTTATGTTTCAAAAATCAAAGTGTATAGCTTCCACCGATAATAATGGTAGGGTTAAGAATAATGGTTGGAAAAATAATTGATAATATAGTAATTGAAAGTTTAGAAATCGACAATATGATAAGGATTTTATGTTTAGATAGATATTGCTCATAACTATTAATAAGATGAAGGGCACATGCTGCTGTTAATTTTATCATTCAAACCCATGTTTTGAACAAAAGAACCACAGGACAAAGTAACATAAATGAAAAATGATCCGTTTTCCTTCAAAGAAAAAAATTGCTCATTCTGTAATGCAGAACCAAATGAAACCGCACTTTCTGTTTAGTGAGCTCAGTGGTGAGCCATGAGTCAGGACATAAAAAAAATCACTCATTAACCATGCTTCTGAACCGTGACTCGGGGTTATTCTACAACAACAAAGATAATGGGACTGATCAATAAAACGATGAGCCCTCACAAAAGGAGTGGGAGTGGCTGCTCATAAAAAAATGGTTATTATTCAGAGTTAAAATCAATAATCATAACTCACCTTTGGGGGCCCTGCTGCTCTGGGGATTGACTTCGGTAAAAAAAAAAAGGAGAGAAATTCAAAAACAGCGTCCCTTGAGGGCAATCTAGGCTTATCTTTGTCAGTATTTTATAAGCAACCCCTTGGGGAAATAGCACTTGCTTTTATTTTCGTTCCAAGTTCATCAAAGAAACACAATGATCCAGTTGCCATGATATTTTGTTCTCGCCTAAGTTCACGCTTCGGGTGACATCTGGCAACTGCTTCCATGTCAGCCAACCAGCTGCTCATCTGTGGTCACGTGATTAGCCTGCAGCGGTTGGCCACCTTTTGTAATTGAGAAAACATCGATTATTGGTGTGGTTTTAGATGGCGCTCCGGATGCCATGATAATTTCAGAGGGCAGTTGTGAATATGCTTAGTCCTCGAGACCGTATTGCATTCGCTAAATCACTTAGACGACGTTCTGCAAATTAAAACATTTCAATATTCTCAACGTAATGAAAGTAAGGGGTATCTTACTCCTATTTAAGTAAGACACTCCAATATGCCACTGTTCAGCGAGCTTGAAATTCAGTAAAATTGGACATATTGTTATGTTCACCACCACTGTTTAGATTTATCTGTAAGGGCGGCACGCGTGTGTTTGTGTGGTTGTAAGTGTGATGTTTACAAACATGAGATTTGCAAAAATGGAAAGCATAATTTCATACTTTCATAGGTTTGTAATTTGATAGGATAAAAGATATTTTAGGAGTGGCAATATTCAGCAAAGCAGCAAATGGCATTGCTCATATAAATAGTCAAAATAGGTAAATAATAAAAGGAAGTAAGGAAATTGCCATCTGGAGACAAATAATTCTAGCGCTGAAAATATTTTGTAATTATAAGAACGGCGGAATCGACGCCCAGTTTGAAATGAAATGTGAAAAAATTGGAATTTTAAAATGAGAAGTTTATCATCCGACAGATACAAAGAGAACTCTTTTGGTAGAAATTCAGTAAAATTAGGAAAAGCAGATTAAAACGCAACTCTGATAAATATGAAGAAAAGTCATAATGAATTAAGATAAGCAAGAAAAACTAAAATGGAAAAACGTTTAGCAGTTTTTCCAAGTTGTGAGGAAAAACAAAAATTTTTCGGATATGCGTCGTCTCCAACAAATCTCAAAACATCCAACAACCGGAATGAAAATTGAAAGAAACAGCGGCGGATCAAATGAAATTTTCATCTTAATCTTCCCTCCCCCACTCCACTCTCCCCTCTGCCCTTCCCCCCTCTTCTTCTCCCAACCGAAACACCCTCAGCTGAGTTAATGAAGGAATAAAGAAGATAGAGATAGAGAGGATAAGTTTAGGGAGCTGAAGCGGCCGTTGACTTCTTGGTGTGATTTTACTCAGGTTTTCTGTGATTAACTTCCTCTCTGTCTCTTGCTTTCTCTTTCTCCCTTCTCGCTGTATATTATATATATATATATATATATATATATATATATTATATATATATATATATATATATAAATATATATATATATATATATATATATATATATATATATATATTTAGATGTGTATACATAAATATATATACTATGTACATATATGTAATATATATATATATATATATATATATATATATATATATATATATACCATATATATGTTATATATATATATGAATTGTCTTTGACTGTAACACAATCCAATATATAATAGAGATAAAAGGCCCATAAAACACTGTTTTATCATTGCCAAACCATATACCGGTATTTCATTCATATTTTATTCGAGCACTTACCTTCTGTGCTCCTGATCACAGAAGGAAGTGCTCGAAATATAAGGTTGCAACGTTCAAATAGTGTTTTATGGACCTTTTATTATATATATATATATATATATATATATATATATATATATACTATATATATATATATATATATATATATTATATATATATATGAGCAGTTGAGAACTTTACGTATATTGGTTTGCTCGTGACTTCGGAGCAGAACTGCAGCACAACCCATGTTTCGGGAAATCAGGTGGTAAATGATACCACCAGACAGCAACTGCATGTTGCATCTGAGTTGACCCAGAGCTCACGAAAAGCAGCGCTGATATGTTAATCAATTAAGCATAACATCAAAGGAAGAAGTCGTTGGGCGATTCCCAGCCCGCTATGGAAACCATTGAGAAAGTCACCTAAAGAAAAGAAAAGAAAAAGAAAAAAAAATATCCCCTTTCCAGGAAAGGAGTCGGACTCTAAAACCTGTTTTGTAACATCGTTGAAATTCAGGAAGCTTCTAGTTTGGTGGTCGCTTCCTCAAATTACTCTTCCATTAATAATTAAATGATCTGGGAATGTAGTGATTGGACGTAACGCAGGCAGAGGTCTTAATTACGTGGATATGGATCTTTGCCTGATGTTGAAAACTCAATAATTATATTCAGACAAAGATATTATACACCTCAGACTTCAATACAAAAAAAAACTGACTTTCTGGTCTTGACTTCTGGCCAAAACAAATGGCGTTTTATTCTATTATTATTTCTTTTTTTCTTTTCTTTTTCTTTTGCTCGGCAAAAACCACTTTAACGGTTTGCTGAATACTTTATAATTTTTCCCTTAGTTCCAGCTAACAGTGTGGACGAAGTTTTTTCCTATAATTTCCTACTCAGAACCGTCTAGCAAATTGTGAAGCAATTTTCTCTTGAGTGCTCCGTAATCATCTTCTCTTGTATAAGCTATCCAGCATTTTACCCATGAGGGCTATCACACTGATTTATTGACAAGTATTATCTAACAATATAACCCGAAAATTTATCGAAGAACTTTTCACTGTACAAAAGTCATATAAATCTATTATAAACCATTTTTAACTGGAATATTAAAAATAACTTCGGCAATACTAATTAATTTTATAAGCGTCTATTCAAAAACAAAACTTGAAAATTAATTATATCAATTTTCTTTCAAGGCTTACCAAACAATTTATTAAAATATAATTATCCTGAACTACTTACTCCCCACAATAAATCCAGATCAATCATGGCAAAGTCATACGGTATTTACAGATGTCTGAAGATTTCGAACAGTGGTCAGGAAGGGATAGGAGGAGGAGGAAGAGGAGGAGGGGTGAAAAGGTGGGTAGGGTGAGGTCAAAGGAGCATGTTCCGTTGCCCGGGAGTATGGTTGGGGTCACAGGTGGGGTGCTGGGCCTCCCGGGGCAGGGGGCATCCGGTAATTGGGGACCTTATGGTCAAGAGGGAAACGTCAGCGAAGGATTATATAGTAAGAGGAAATGGGAAAAGATGCCGGGTTGTCTTGGAGTATATAATGTAGGGTATGCATGCGGTGATGTGTTTCTGTGCTTCACTCGAGCGTGTGCGTTCGCAGGTATACACATACACTATATCTATATATACGTATATGTTCACGTGTGTGTGTGTTGTGACCAGTAGATTCTATACACACGCAAATATATATATATATATATATATATATATATATATATATATATGTATGTATGTATGTATGTATATATGTATATAAATATCATTTTTATCTTATACATATGTATGAAGTTATGAATTCAATTACATGTAAACGCACGCACACATTACACAATGAGAGAGAGAGAGAGAGAGAGAGAGAGAGAGAGAGAGAGAGAGAGAGGCAGCGGATGTAGGCTGGGCCGTAGACGAACAAGAGGGGCGTTGAAAACAATTTAGAGTAAGATGATGTTGTAGAAGGCGGATGTTGCCACACATCATTACAGTCGCGGGGAAAAAATAGTAAAGAAGAAATATATCTTTTGACAGCTCGTCCCAATTTTGCATTTTACGCTGAGGGCCTCCATTACGCGAATGAAAATCCTGTGGAAAATGCGCACTTAGGCTGCAGCAGCCTTGTACTTTGACGCTTTAAACCAACACTTTTCTCACCTGAAGACGTTCATTTTGAACGGCCAACTTGGCCACGAGGTGAAATATCAATAATAAGAGGAGTCATAAGTCATGGGACGTCATTCTGTGCAGAGAACAACTTGGAAATTATTCAGGGTGGAAAAAAGAAAGCGAATATTAATAGAAGAAAACCGTGGCAGTGTGAAAAGTCCCTCTTACCTTCGTCGACGAACGTCGATTCCCACAGTGCTGGCTTCCGTAGGGGCTACGGTGCATTGCAACTATGGATTTAAATGAAGCCAATAAAATGGGGGTGGGGGTTTGGGTTGGGTTGGGTTGGACCGCTTGATAATGGTCGGTTAAGAGGGGTGATGGGTTATGGGCAGGGGGCGAGGGTTGGAAAAAGGGAACCTCCTCCAGCCAGCAGAAACTGGAAGAACGAGAACGGAGAGGTTGTGAGAAAAGAAATTTTTAAAAGTTTGTATATATATATATATATATATATATATAT
>NC_087217.1:16297149-16339649 GCF_015104395.2 Macrobrachium nipponense
GGAGTAATTGGTTTTGATCGAATGACAAACAGCTTACATATGTTATTGTCCAAGTAATTTGTGGTCGGAGCAAAAACGAAATTCGTCTTATTTATGGCCCCACAAGTTGCTGGACTTATTTCTTCTTCATCATCTTCTTCTTCTTCTTCTTTTTCTTCTTCTTCTTCTTCTTCTATTCCGGCTTTTCATTAAATATATTTCAGTTATTTCTCAAGATCAATAGTTTTCTGCTATAGATTGTGTTAATACTCTTACATGAATGTTAAAAAATTACATTTTATATTATATTCCATGCGTAGAGGTCCAGTAAGCCATTCAGCAAACCCTAAGTGTATATATTCTAATCCTTCTCAACTGATTGAAGCTGTTGCATGCTTAAAATATTTGACAATATTTTATTATTGCACTTCATGTTTCTGGGTTATTTTCGGCCATTTATAAGCAATACACGATATCGGGGACGGTCTTTGATGTTAGAAGTTTAAATGTGAGTAAACCAGTAATCGAAATGTCCATAGTGCTGATTCATGACATTTTCACACTTGCATAGAAAAGAGGTAAAAAAAACCGTATCACAATTCATAATTTATAAGCTACGTTCGTTTACAAAAGATGGCCAGTGCTGTCTTGTACTGCATCGTCTCAGTTAGTAAACTTTGATGTGTAAAGAAAACGGCAATTTAAAAAATGCATTTCCTCCCAATTTATACTTTGTAAAATGTCCCTGCGCTCACCAATGAAGCTTCTAGGCAAAGTTAATAGTTGGTTCACGTACGATTGTCGAAAATGAACGCTCTCCTTTAAACAGTATTCCCGAGGAATATGAGCCATGATGGAGGGATGTGTTTCTAACTACGAGACGGATGGGCGGTTCATTTGTAATTTATTGCGGAGTTTTGATAAAGGAAATAAGGAGGATTGAGAAGATGGGTTATTACGATTAGCTCCGAGGAAGATTGAGAAGCTGGCTATTACGTTTAACTACTGGAATAGACCAGAATCGAGAGGAGCGATGCTACTGAAAATTTTGTAACCTTCGCTGTAGTGAAGAAGAAACTCTTGAGAAGTTTTTTTTTCTTATCGTAAAGATTGTAATTTCTTAATCATAGAAACGCGAGAAAGAGACGAGTGGCACTTTTGGAGATATATTTCTATAAAGGAAAGAAATACCGGTATTTTTATCACGAGGAGACTAGAAAAACGGAACTGCACAGTTCGAATATTGTAATGGAGAAATGAATATTCATAACGAAGAGAGAGGAATTAACAATATGTGCTTAAGATTCTTTGAATAAATACGAAATGCAGAGAGAGAGAGAGAGAGAGAGAGAGAGAGAGAGAGAGAGAGAGAGAGAGCTCTGATTGCTCAGCCTGAAACAAAGTTGTCTAGTGAGGCGAGTAAGTTGTGGAGAAAGGAGAGAGAGAGAGAGAGAGAGAGAGAGAGAGAGAGAGAGAGAGAGAGAGAGCTCTGATTGCTCAGCCTGAAACAAAATTGTCTAGTGAGGCGAGTAAGTTTTGGAGAAACTTAAGGAGGAGAGAGAGAGAGAGAGAGAGAGAGAGAGAGGAGAGAGAGAGAGAGATGCATGTTAAGGAAGACTGTAATCAGAGACAGAAGTTAGCTAATCAGACAAGTCTTCAGAAGATAGAAAAAATTCTGCAGCAATGAAGAACCAAGCCAACAGTTCGGACCAAGAAATCTTCAAAAGAGGGAGAGAGACAGGACCCTGTGTAACCAGAGGATCAAGTCTAAAGAGTCAAGCGAATAGTAAGTAGGAGGCGCAAAGAGAGCCCTGGGAAGAGACAAAGCTGAGCGAAAAGAAGGTTGGAGGGGGAAGGACAAAATTGACGTGATAAATAATATCGCGAGAGGGGGCAGCGCCAGAAAGAAGGGCTGGAAAACTATTGGTTAATTACGGGTTCCGATGGAACGGCGGGTGGAGGGCAAGGGATTAAGGATATGGATTAAAGATAAGGTT
This sequence comes from Macrobrachium nipponense, assembly GCF_015104395.2. Lineage (NCBI taxonomy): Eukaryota > Metazoa > Arthropoda > Malacostraca > Decapoda > Palaemonidae > Macrobrachium > Macrobrachium nipponense. The sequence continues at coordinate 16,299,126 of NC_087217.1, forward strand.
TCGCTCACTAAGAGCCTAAAGATAGGATATGCTGGGAAGTGGAGAGGTGTCTTGCCAGCGTCCAATTATTAGATCTGGTTGGAAGTAAGGGTTTCATTTGTGCTGTTTTTCTATCTAAGATGCCTGAGTTCGCTTCTCGCCGCTGCCAGCACGGAACCAAAGGAGTTGATTTCTGGTGATTAGAAATTCATTTCTCGATATAATGTAATCAAGGCAGAGGAATCAAGTGGCTCGCAGCCTCATCCCAGAATGGGTTGCTCTGAGCATGAAGGACATCGCCTTCTGGAGCCAACCTTTAATGACAAAGACACACTCATACACACACATATATATTGTGTGTGTATGAATGTATGTATGTTTAACTAAATCACAAAAATATGGAACGTGATGAATATAAGAAAAAAGACAAAATCCACGTTTCTCTTTCCACCGTGGATTTTGTTTGTTTGTGTGTGTATGTGTGTGGGTGTGTGTATAAATCACTATTCTGAATCTAACTGGTTATGCATTCCCCCCCTCTCTCTCTCTGCGTTGATATCAACAACGCCAGTAGCGTTCGCTCCATTAGCCTTGACTTGGAACATAAACTTCGGGAAAACTGTGACGCAACAAAAGCCGAGAAGCAAATTTATGCATAAATGCCTTTATCGACTTCCTGCATCGCCCCGTTTTAATATTTCCTCTTCAGGCACGTAAAGCTCGCCTTGATAAGCTTCTATTGAAACCCCTCTGGCTTTGGAGACGTTTGTGATCTTTTTAAAAATATATGCTGGGAATATTGACGTTTTAAGTTATATTGAAAACTTTTTTTCCTAGTATTGATAGAGGTTTTGTGTGATGCTTTGTGAAGTTTTTGGAGTTTTTTGTAGAAATCTGAAGGGTTGTAGAAGATTTTTAGACGGTTTCAGAAGGTCTCAGATGCTTCAGAAAGATTGCAATTATATTTTACGGTTAAGAAAAGGTAAATACAGATTTGGCAGGAAGCCAGCATCCGACTCGCTATTCTACACATGCGCATGGTTGAAATTAAAACCATACCCCACAAAAAAAAATCATTCAAAATTCATTTTACAATATGTAATTAAATAGACGAATGGTAATTCAGTTGTTGTTTCAGTACAGAAAAGGCCATTTACTGAATGGAAAGCCATTGCAACATATGAAACTAAGTTTCTTGCATGACGAGAACCAGGTCCCACCTAATCTCTGTAAGCCGAAAAAATCCTACGAATATTATCAGGTTCTCTTTACCCTCAACACCTGCAATTTACTTCTTATATTCCTCCGTGCTTAAATATTCCCTGTATTTTCAAGTTTAATATCCTCATTATCCATTTAACCTTTCATCCTGGAAGGACTTTAATGAATACTCTCTGCCTCTGTCAAACTTTTAGTAAACTGTACTGCACAGTTTCTTTCTTTCGCGGCTTCTGTCTGCCTGTCTGCCTGTCTTTCTGTCCATCTGTCTCGTCTTTCTTCTCTCGCCTTTTCAACATTGCAGAGTTACCTGTCAATGGACATCCTGTCCCTTCTGCCATTTCCTACCAGGTCTTCTTCTTCTTCTTCTTCTTCTTCTTCTTCTCCAGAAGCTAGACTTTCCCACTTACTTTCTCCCTCTTAGTATAAATTTACAGTTGCTTCTAAACAGTCTGTATGTTTTTGTCTGTTTTTCACCTAATACAGAAAACTTACTAAGCTACTACACGTCTACTCTCTCTCTCTCTCTCTCTCTCTCTCTTATACACCTGGATAAGCCAACAGCCTCTTAGGCCTGATCTAGCTATCCTATTGATAAATGCCTTCATTAAGGGCTTAAGTGGTCATGGGAGAAAGCCACGGCAGGGTGATTTCCAGGACATGCTAAGAGCTCAAGCTGTCTCATTAATCCTGACGTTATATATGTTGAGACGCAGTCCACAGAATCTTTCTCAAAAGGGCTACCAAATATCATACGTGTAGTAAATTTGTCCGTTTGCCTGTCCACCCGTCCCCGTCTCTCTCTCTCTCTCTCTCTCTCTCTCTCTCTCTCTCTCTCTCTCTCTCTCTCTCTCTCTCTCCTGGTGGACACTTCTGCCGGATACCCCAGTGAGACCCTTCACGAAACTTTACACCCAAAGCCTCAAAAAATTACACGCAAATCCTCACCCTCCTTCATCTGGTCACCCACCAGCCTCGCTAATGAAGGGGGATAGGTTTGGGAAAGACAGAAAGAGGGCAGGGATGAGAGTGAGAGAGTGAGAGAGAGAGAGAGGGAGAGAGAGAGAGAGAGGGGGGGGGGGAAGGAATGCATTTTACGAAATCATAATAACGATAACAATAATGTCGATTTTACTGAAATTATTTAATCAGGTAAAGCAAAAGGAAGATGAATAATATATAAAATCATGAAAATGGCAATAAAAACAATAAAAGTAAGTCATGAAACTAAAGATCGCGTATTTCATGAAAAAGCATACATACAGCTAAACAAAACGAAGTTGGAAATGAAAATATAAGAACATGCAGATAAAAAAATGAAAAAAAGGGGGGTTCCGTGGTTAGTAGTGAGGGATAATTATGAGAGGAGCAAGGTGGCAGAAGGGTGCAATAAAAGAAGAAGAAAAAGAACGATAAATGTAAGAAGCAAGAAACGTGGAACGAGGAAAACCGAAAGGGATTAAGGAAAGGATGTTGTGGAGGGAATGTATGAAAATTTATTGCTCACCTCCTACTCTTCCTTCTCCTCTCCCTCGTAAATAACACAGCCCCCTCTCTCCTCCTCCTTCTCCTTCTCCTTCTCCTCTTACTACTTTTGCCACTACTACTACTATTAGTACTTGGGCAACTGAACTCTTCCCCCTCGTAAGACGCTAACAATAGGATGCATTTAATATTGGGAGTTGACGAAGGTACTTAATGACGGAAGAAGGCCCTGCAAGCTGATGGGGGAGGGGACTAATGCGGGGTGGGGTGAGTCGCTGGGAGGTGGGAGAGAGGGTGAGAAATAGCGTTAGGAAGGGTGGAGGCTGTTCGGATGCGTAGTAAGCATAAAAAAACTTCAAAAGAGTGCATATTTATAGGTGAGGGGGCAAAAAAAGGATGCTAGCAGGAAGGGAACCTGGGAGTCCGTGGTGGACTTTGTACTTTAGGGAAGTTTTGTAGGATATGGGTTGTTTTGAGGATGCGTGTCGTAGAAAAATCCTATTATTAATGATGCAACCATTCAACATTACAACTATTGTTGTTCCTTGTTACTGTTAATATTTCCTTTACCACAACCACAACATCTATGAAGGGTCGCTTGGATACGTATTTACTGTTATGTTGAAATCACCAAGTATTAGTTGCAAGTTATTGTGAGCCCTCAACAACCACTCGGAACTCGTAAAGTAGTGCTAATGATAATGGAAGAGATTATTTGTGCAAATTTTTACCAATTTCGTTTTCTTTTCATACTGATTTGCATAATGAAATGTTGCGAGCATGTAATATATTAGCAGTGAACCTTTGCAAACTCAAGTAGATTTTGCATAAAGGTTTTCGCTGTGTATCTTGAAAGGAGGTTATTTTGTAAGATTTGTTCGCTTCCAGAGGTAACTTGTTGATTAGCTTTTCCAGAGGATAAATAGCCATAACTTATCCCTCACTTGTTTGGGACCCAATTGCATTTCCTTCTTCAAGCCCCAGTGGCATTTAGTGCTGAATTTAGTGCTGACTTGTGGGTTGTGTTAGTTCTTCATTTTGGACAGTTTCTAGAACTTTTTATAAATGACTGGCAAAGTCTCAACCCCGAACCTAAACTAATTGAGCTAAACCTGAACTTACCTAATCAAGTCTCGATATGTAGGTGTATATAAGTATTGATAAAACGTCGATCGTAGACATTTTCCATCTCACGAGTAATAATCACAGTCAAAGATATTTTGGTTAATTAGAAAAATATAATGATAAAAATGGTAATTTTCCATGATAACGATAAACCATGTGCATGAAATATTTGCTTATCATACACATGCAGACGTGGCTAGGTAGAGGAGAGAGAGAGAGAGAGAGAGAGAGAGAGAGAGAGAGAGAGAGAGAGAGAGAGAGAGAGAGAGTCCAGACTAGTTGCCTATAGCATTACCAAAAATGCAAAGTAATATCTATGAACCCTTACAGAAACAGTTTGACCAAAAACAGGAACACACACACATACTTACATACACATCATTTTACAAAATCCATGGAACAAATTAATCTCTGGTTGCTTTGTAAACCTTGAGGATATCAGCCTCCTGAAGGCCAAATAGGATAAGTCGTCTAACGTACAGTAAGCATAAACGCAATCCACAACGAGTATTTAATAAACAATCTTACGTATTGCGCTGTTCGTGCACTAAATATTCGTTCTGCCCGTGGCTAAGACTAACGTTCACCCGATGCATAGAGTTACAGGGATGCCACTGTCAATCCCGGACGAAGCATTTTGAAATGAAACACTGGAATGTAAAATCGGCGTCAGCTGGAAAACGGTGGGCGACATGTGGCATGCGCTACAGACGTTTCTCCGCTGTTTTAGTTTTTTATTCTTTTTCATGTTATTGCTTATATTCTGCCTCTTTTTTTTATCAGAGAGAGAGAGAGAGAGAGAGAGAGAGAGAGAGAGAGAGAGAGAGAGAGATTTTTCTTTGAACTGCACGGTCGGGCAGATGGAGTGTGAAGGAAGCTGGTATATAAGTGTCCCTAAGGAGTTCAGCGAAGGCCAACTGTTGCATACTGACTTTGGCTTGCAACAGAATGATTAAAATGATCTCGATAATTTATCATGAATCGAGGCTGCGCAAAGAGGAGTTAAAACGTGCCCCTGTTTTTCGTGGAGCGAAGGAAGTCGAGGGCAAGAAGAGAGACGGAGAGAGGGAGAGAGATGAAGGGTAATGCTGAAGAGAATGACGAGTAAGAGGATGGAGAATATACTGTATATAACAGCAAGTCATCTCGTCAGCGTAGGGAGAAAAGGGTTAGGATCTGGGGTTAGGCAAGAGGAAGAGGGCGGAGAATGTAGTCAAGGGGGCAAATTGCGAGAGTACTGCCAGCCTCCAACAGTCTTTGGAATGAGTAAACAAAGTCTTCTTCTTTTTAAACAACTGTTTGCCGTTCCATTTTGAAAATTTGGTATCGGAAATTTTCGCGACTTTTGAAAGTAAGTAGTTGAGGAGGAATAAGTGAAGAGAAATTAAAGAATATATATTTGTTAAGTTATGTTATGCTCTGCAGTTACTGAACTGCATAAATCTATGAATCAGTCTCAATAGTACAGAAGTGTTCATGTGAATAGAACCCTATTTCTGGAAGTTATTTCCTCTCGTCGTAAAGGTAATCTGCCGTAAAAAAAGGAGGGTATTTCTTGAATCCAGATCCATGTGAGGGAGTGACATTGTCCGCGTAATATCCCCATCAAGAAGCTGAATAGAAGGTATACCCGGGTGTCCCTCCTAGTCTCACTGGCGCCCCTGGGTATTAGTCAGGGATACAAAAGCGTCCCCCGAAGTCTCCTGAAGGACGTAGCTTTCCTTTCGGCATCAGGAACTTTTTTTTTTCAGTGCGTGTTCCATGAATAGTCGCCTAAAATGAAGCTTGACGCAGATGGCTTTGCAAACTTGAGGCTATTCCAGACTTGTGGTTCAATGATGATATTTATCCTATGTTCGGAATCGTTATTTTATTATACCAAAGGCCAAACCGTCAGAATGATAAGGGTAGTGTGTGTTGTATGTGTTTCAAAGATTATACTAAGATCTATCAACCCACGAATTAATTCTTGTTTTCGCTGATTATTTTTATATTCGCTTATCGCTGAATCTAATTCCATTCTAAAATCTTTTCGATAGTGACTTTCAGGGTTTTTTAATGTTTGGACCGCATCGGAATAACTTTGCGAATTAGGAACACGCGGCGTCATTCCAGTGGGATTTAGCATAAATGGATCAAAGGTCTGTCAAATAATCAGACCGAATGAATGGCCAGTCGAGAATAAGCGCCCCTACAAGACTACACCCACCACCCACGCCCCACCCACACCCAATCCACATCCCGTATCCTACCTCCCCCTTGCTTAAAGGAAATCTAGATTCAAAATCCATCAATCGTAATCCACAACAGCTATACCATAATAGAATACCCTGAATGGCCATCAAGATGCTTTTTAAACCAATGCTACCCTGTTGCTCTGACCGAGGGCAAAAGGAGCCCTACAGTCACTCGTATTTCTTTTGATATACCCTCTCTCCCAGCTACCCAACTCCAGCAGTAGCTCCGTGCGACCTCCCTCACACATACACACTCTCTCTCTCGTTTTCCTCATCTTTGTAATCGGATTAAGTGGCCACTGGATCCACTCAACACCTGGAACCGCATCGGCACTTTCTGGACAGCTCTGGGTCAGACGAGACTTTTGGGTCTCCCTTCCCTCCACAGACCAGTCTCTCTCTCTCTCTCTCTCTCTCTCTCTCTCTCTCTCTCTCTCTCTCTCTCTCTCTCTCTCTCATCATCATCTTACACGACATTATTGCCATTACAGATCTTGATTCCTGGTTACATATAGGCGTAAGTCACTGTCTATCTGAATGGAAGAAATGAAAGTGTCAGTGATTGATTTGTTACATAAACATTATATATTATGAGAGAGGCGAATATTTAACTTAGTGTATAGAGGGGGTGGGGGGAGGAGTGGAATCTCAGTACTAAGGAAGTACTCTGAATGTTGAAAATCAAAAGGTGCAGTTATATTTCCATCCATCATCTTTGCAGTATGTTTTTCCTTTTCTTCTTATATATTAAAGTAAAAAGACACACACACACACACACACACACACATATATATATTATATATATTATATATATAAACATAAACATAAACATATATATATATATATATATATATCTATATAGATATTATATATATACATATACAATATACAATATATGGTATATATATATATGTATATATATATATGATATATACTATATATATCTATATATATATATACATAAAATATATATATAGATATATATTATACTTATATAACTACATATACCTATACAATATATGTTATTATATATGGAATATATAATATATATATTATATATATATTATATATAATATATATTATATATATATTCGATATATATCCATATATACATAATTTCTTCACTACCCAAAGAGAAAGATGACAGTGATGAGAGACGATTCTTATGTCTTATGACATTCTTATAATAACCAGGGATTGGATTAGTTTGACATAATAATTTTGTTTTTATATCCATGATTATTTATGCGCAGCTGAAGACTGCATTAAATAATAAGTATATCAGTGAAAGTTAGAATAATTATCAATACTGCTCTTTTTCCTGAAGATATTTTTTCTTAATCATGGTGCATCTGTAAGTCTCTCACATCTGACGGTAATTCCTGTGCATATCACGAGATTTCAAAGCCATATATTACGAAGCTTTTAATATCAAATCTTCATTTAAATTCAATTTTAAACAGATTTCCATCGGTCGTTAATCATCCATTTTTAAATTTTCCAATTTTATCCAAAATGTGGAACCCAAAGAAGACATTAATTACCCGAAAAGAATCACCAAGTCATTTTCCTTTTTCGTTTTCAATTACCTGCTTTCAATGAAACGCCCTTTCCTTCGCGAAAATTAATTGGACGAGAAATTGGATGCTGGAGTGTCCCAATTCCCCAGTGCCATTTGCCGAAATTGGCTGGGTCCTTTTAAGGTCAGGTAACAAGGTTCAGTATCTATCTTAATTAGATTTGCTGGTTTCTTCTACCAGGTGTCTCTTAGATGACCTTTCAATGCCTGTCAATAACTCCAAGAATTTCATTTATCATCTTTGTCCTTTTTCGAAGGTTAAATTATTTCTTCTTATTCAGATATTATGTTTGGTAGATTTGGTTAGTGTGAATGAAGAAAGTTCGTGGGAAATTATTTTTACATGCAGCAAATAAATATGACATTAGGTTTTGAAGGCTAAGATAGCGTAGGAATGGCAAGAATATAAGGTTCTTGATACATGAACGGGGGTCAAAGTTCCAGAAATCCAATGCTGAGGTAAATTAATTAGAGCTATTATTATATATAACTGATATATATATATATATATATATAGTCCTATATATATAGATATATATATATATATATCATATATATATATATATATATATATATATATATATATATATATATTTACATTTACAAAAAACTTTTCCGCCTTTCGAGCTGCATTTTATCGCTTTCCGAATCTTACAAGGGATAAGTAATGGAATCCAGTCAGTTTCTCTTAGTGGTTTTCGGTAGAAAATCAATTAGCAGCCTGACACTTCTATCTTAGGCTCACGTCAAGGTTTGTGAAAAAGGCCTCCCACACAACCGCCGCGGTCTCTCTCTCTCTCTCTCTCTCTCTCTCTCTCTCTCTCTCTCTCTCTCTCTCTCACTCACCTTCCCACGCTGACGCTTGAAAAGGAGGACATATGGATACGTAGATTTATTAAGACAAATCTTTTTTTTTTTCAAAGATGCACTTTCTGTTGAAAATAAATACTAAAAAACACTGAAATTCCCCGGTGATTAGATCAGATTAAATGTATTTTTCCATATTAAAAATTCTAATCTAAAATTAAGTACAGTCAGAGGAATTATAATTATTAGTGTTTTGAATTAGCATGTCAAAAACAAGAGCCAAACCAAACCAAGTGAAGAAGATTGTGAAATACAAATGATGATTGGTAGAAACTAGCGGGATGTTAACCAAGAACACTCATCGATGATTGATGTTTTATTGACGGCATAAAGACTCGTTGATAAGTCAAAATGACGGGATGTATTGCCATTGTCGATCAGACACCTGAACACAGATGTTCCGAAGGTAATTAGTCAGAGGAGGAGGAAGGAAAACAAGATAGGGGTGGGTCCCAGTTGTGTGCTAGAAGATGCAAAGGTTGGAAGTTCAATCAAGATGAATATATCACGGATGGTTGATTGGGTCCTTGTGTTGGCTCCTGGTAAATTATTGTGACCCGTTGCTAAAACCACCATTTCCCTTAAGATCTCTTGCAAGTTTCTAATCTAAAATGTTATGTTACGGTGCTGCGAATAGGTCTAGTCAACTACAGTACAAATATTTGATAGATATATGCATGCATGAGCTGAACCATAAAAGCGTATCCAAATGTTCGGAAAGTCGAGTAGGTAAGAGGTTATTGGGGATTTTATATATATATATATATATATATATATATATATATATATATATATATATATATATATATATATATATATATATGTATGTATATATATGTGATATTATATATATATATATATACATATAATATATACGTACATATATGTATATCGTATCATATATATATATATATATATATATATATATATACTTACATATGTGTGCATATAAATATATAAACACGTATATATATATAATATATATATATATATATATATATATATATATATATATATATATATATATACTTATATTGGTAGATAAACAGGGAACAAACCGCCAAACCAAACTTCAGGTACAACCTGTAACAGACCACCCACATATGAAAGACCCCAGCCAATAAATAATCCTCTCTCTCTCTCTCTCTCTCTCTCTCTCTCTCTCTCTCTCTCTCTCTCTCTCCACGATGAAGTTGTCAAACCATAAACAAAAGCAACTTCTCTTCCCTCCCTGTCTATTCCTCAAGGTTTGTTGCCCAAGGGAGCGGCGAAACAAAGAGGCCATAAACAGCATAACGATAATTCGGACTATGGTTTAACAAACCCGATGTCAATCCGTGACGTCATTAGGCTCCTGCTACGTCACTGGGACGCGACGGCGCGATGTCAGAAGTGAAGGTGGGCTCAAAAGCGTGAGAGAGAGAGAGAGAGAGAGAGAGAGAGAGAGAGAGAGAGAGAGTTACAAGGATTAGGATGTCTCAAAAAGACTTGTTAGTCCATCCGAGGAGACATCGTGCGCTCACTTATCTGTAGGAGCAGGTTTTACTGTGCATTCACAGTGTCCTTAATGATTTTGTCTAGCTTTCTTTTAAACTCTTCTACACTGTTGCTGTTTACCACTTCTGGTGAGAGAGAGATTTGAGTAATCATGTAGTAAATTTTTATGGTTTTATTTTCATTAAAAAAATTTTATTAGTCGTTCTCATATACCTGCAGCATCTAAAAAAAAACAAAGGTTTTGTAAAGAAAAGGTTGATTTTATCATTAAAATTTTTCAAAATTTCATTCAGGGAATTTTGGAAGGAATTTTAGAGTTAGGCAAATAATTTTTGGATTATTATTTTCTAATCAAGTAAGGGGTTTTCAGTTTCAAGAAAAGGAGATTATAGAAACTGCTTCTTTCACAATATACGAAAAACAAGAATAACAGGGATTTTGTTTTACTTAAAAAAGACAGACAGACAGTCAGACAGAGATGCTAAAGCTTTAGAGTTACAGGAAAAGAAACAGATGCGAATAATCAATGGTGCAATTTTGAAACCACAAAGATGATTTCGTTCGTATTTCCTTTATTTGATAGATGAATGTTCTTCATTAATTTTGACGGAGCTTGGAAAGGAATCTTTAGGCGATATCATGTATTATGGATCTGGTATGTACAAAAATCTTGTATTATGTCATCCAGAGGAATGTACTCTCTCTCTCTCTCTCTCTCTCTCTCTCTCTCTCTCTCTCTCTAATCTCTCTCTCTCTCTCTCACACAAATTAATGTTGAATAAGAATGCGATGCTTTCTTTCTTCCCCGCCCTGCGCGCCCCGCCCCCCCTCATATTCAGAGGTGAGAGGAAGTGAAAATCCTTCCTGAATTGTGGGAAAATCCTGAGATTACCACCAACTGACCAGTTTGCAATCATAATGGCGGAGAGGATGAAGGGAGGCCACTGGATGGTTTATAGTGGGAAGTGCACAGGAAGGAAGAGGCAACGGCGATGAAATTGCCCTTATCTGATTGTGTATGCATGGCGGAGGAAGAGAGAGAGAGAGAGAGAGAGAGAGAGAGAGAGAGAGAGAGAACAGGAGAGTAGAGGAGTAGAGAGAGAGGAAGGAAGTAGTTCATGTGTATTGCGTTCATTCATTTTTTGTGAGGTTTTTTCAAACACGAAACGGATAGAAATCCTGCTGTGCATCTATCTCATTCAAAAATTTTACGAAGCAAATTTACACAAATTTTGTCCCATTATGGAAAATATAAAAGCCCAGCGTTTGAAAAATGTATAACTGATGGAATCGATCGTCCCATCTACATCACATGTGTAGATTGAATCGTTGACTTTATTATGTTTTTATCATGTAATTTAAACACGTTAAAATACAGTATTATTTAGCTAAAACATTCTATACATTTCATTAGCCTTATACAGGGTGTCCACAAAGTCCCAGTACTATTAAATATTTATTGCTTAGAATGGTACTGGGACTTTATGGACACCCTAACAAAGAAATGTAGATATTACAAAAGGAAATTCATTACATACCTCCGTCCTGACAGCTGCCACTTGACCCATGGCGTGGTGCAGATCCTCCGAATTTCTGGCAAGGTCCTCCTGAAGGGTCTTGGAGGTGGCGGCCGCAGCCTCGGCCTTCGAGGTAACTCCCGCCATAGTGCCCCTGAGGGCGAGGACGTCCTTCGTCACCGTCAGAAGGCGAGATTCGACCTCCTGAGGAGGAATGATTGGATTTACCAATATTATATATTAATATATATATATATATTATTATATTTATTATTAATATATTTATATATATATATATATATATAGTATATATATATATATATATATATATATATATATATATAGATAAATATATATATATATATATATATCATATATATATATTATAATATATATATGTTATATATGAGATATTATTCTATAATATATATATATATTAAATTATATATATCTATATATATATATATATATATATATATACTATATATATATATATATATCTGATTAAATTAACTTTTTGAAATTATAAACTTTTATTGTGGAAAAAGAACAACAATCGACGAGTTTCTCCCAGACAGCCTACTAATGATGGTCAATCATTTTTACAGTACATATCATTTTTATTTAAAATTTTCACATCATTCTCCTAATGCATACGTTGCAATTTTGTAGTCGTTGATTTTTTCACGAGCACGTCAATTTTTAGAGAAGGGGGGCCTTCAAAGAAGAATATGAAGAACACAAAGCGAGAAAAAGATAAGTAGTTATCAAACAACGAGCGTGATTTATCTCGATTAAAGAACAACTTCTCAAAACTAATATCTCCGGTAATATTCTAACCAGTCTTACCGCCTAGTTCCCTTTGGCACAACTCCCCCTCAGGATAATTTCACACTTGTCATGAATATTCAAATTCTACCCCACGGTCATTTGACAATCGACCGAACGAAGTAATGGGTTTCAAAAGAAGCTTATTCTTTTTTTCACTTTCAACTTCATAAACATCCAGAACTTGTCCCCGGGGTATATTTTGACATCTGAAGTTGCCGACGACTCGGCAGCAGGAAGTAAGCAACGTCATCGGTGATTGCGGGTCGTGTCAAACAAAACAGCCTCGAAATGCGCAACTGGGGGACAAAAACATTCTTTCTTTTTCTTTTGGTCGGTGTTATTATTTTGAAGTGTTGCGCGTTGAGGGAATAGTTCGTACGATGGCATTCTCTTTTGCAGAAACTGAATATATACTCGTAAGAGGCGTTAGTTGTCAGAGTATCGTTTTTCGAACTACATTCGTTATTGGTCTAGACCAGTGTTTCTTAAAGTGTGGTCCGTGGAATGTTCCAAGGGGTCCTCAGGATAATGTGAGGAGGAAGCGTTTCTGTTAAGTTCACTCAAATTTATGTGCAAAATTGCGAAATTAAAAATGTTGTGAAAGCTATTTTAAGTAAAATGTAAATATTTATGACGAAGACAAGCCATTAATAGATAATTCAGTAGCAATTTTAGTACTATATATCATACCCTGAAAACACTTCTAAACCCAAGAGGGAAATGATCATTATAAGGGGTCCGCTACATGAGTCATTATAATAAAAGGGATCCGCTGCACAAGGAAGCTTAAGAAACACTGGTCTAGACGGATGTCAATCAATCTCATTACCTGCGAAACGCATAGCTGAAAAATCCTCTCACCTGTTTGTCGTTAAAAGTTAAGTATATCTTAGTTTTACCAGACCACTGAGCTGATTAACAGCTCTCCTAGGGCTGGCCCGAAGGATTAGATATATTTACGTGGCTAGGAACCAATTGGTCACCTAGCAACGGGACCTACAGTTTATTGTGGGATCCGAACTACATTATATCGAGAAATGAATTTTTATCACCAGAAATAAATTCCTGTGATTCCCCGTTGGCTGAGCCGAGAATCGAACTTCGGATTGGTAGCCGAGCGCGAAAATCCCTCGTCCAACGAGGAACTTACCTGTTTGTCGTGCATAGCTTGCGTGACGTTGAGGGACTGCTGCAGATCCACCACGGAGTCCTGAAGGCGCTTGATGTTGTCTGCGACCCAGGTCGCCGTCACCGCCTCCCTCTGCTCGTGGGCCTTGACCTGGGCTGCGCTGGCTTCGCCCTCGGTCGCGCGCGCGCTCTTCAGGCGCTGGACTTCGGATCTGCAAGTGACACAGGAGAGGAGAGTGTCAGGGTTAGCTTTATAAGTGTGGTAACTGATCTCTTTCAAGAGAGAGAAAGAAAAAAAAAGTTTGCCATATGTGATTCTGTTCTGAGAATTTATATGATACGGCTGATCCCAAGACCAATCGAAAGTTCTTTGATAGAGCTACAATAAAATTTGCATGCACAATTGTTTGTTTGTGTGGTGTTTTTGTTGCGTGGAACCAGTGGTTATTCAGCAACGGGACCAACGGCTTTACGTGACTTCCGAACCACGTCGAGAGTGAACTTCTATCACTAGAAATACACATCTCTCACACCTCAATGGAATGCCAGAGAATCGAACTCGCGGCCACCGAGGTAATACGTCAATACCATACGATCACGCCACTGAGGCGCTTGCACAATAACAAAATTCCCTTCAAACTCCATCACAATCTTTACAGATAGCAAGTAAATCATCCTAATGTATTTAGGGGATGGGAAATAATCCCATTTGATGGAAAAAAAATTCTGATTATGACAGTTTAATCACAGGAGAAAAGAATGTCAAGTTAGCTTTTTAAGGGTAGAAATTATTCTCATTCAATATAAACAAAAAAATTCTGCTCTGACCCTACCTCTGGTAACAAATCCAACCAAAAGTTCTTTGATAACTATAATACAATTTGTACCCAGGACAAAATTCCTTGTAAACTCCACAACCTTTGAAAAATATAAAGAAAACCAAAATCACCCTAATATTTTCAGGGGATGGGAAATAATCTCATTTCATAAAAAAAAAACGCTGATTATGACAGTTTATACACGCTTGCTAATCCCAAAAGCGATTAGAATATCTGATGAACGGAGGAATTACTTTATGCAAAATAGTAAAATATAATCTTGTATCCTGTTACAGTCTTTCTAAAAAAAATAGGGAGGATATTGTTTTAAATAGAGTTTTCCTGCTTATTTAATTCTGAGTTTACTACTTCTTTCATGTATGAGGCGGGAAGTCTGAGACCATAAATTCTAATGAAGTAATAAAGGGAGGTTTTATATTCTGTAATTCAGGGAGGTAATCATGAATCTCATTTTCTGGATTTGTTATTTGACGGCGTTTGGGTCCACTTATCTTAATTTGATATCTTGTCTTTACGTTCGTGCGTATGTTTCGTTATTTATGATTGATATTGTATTTCATTTTAGTTTTCTCTTAAGTTTTTCTTCTCATACCTGTTTGCAAATCTTCTTTTTCGTCATATCCTTTCATTTTTAACGTTAATTATTCTTTTTCGCACATTTCCTTTTATTTATTCATTGCCATTGCATTCTCCGTTGTTCTGACAAAAGGAATTAAATAAAAATTGTTGCCATATTGAATTCATTCATTCTTCCCATTGACATGTTGAGTTTTGAATAACTCCATTATCTGAGGTAAAGAGCTGTCACTTTGAATTCATCCATTATTATTATTCCAAATAATGAGCAGATTCTGTATAAATGGAAATATTATCGCCATTTTGAGTTCCTTCCTTTTTTTTTCCTTGTCACAGTCATTTTGAAATGCACGGCCTTTTTTTAACCTTCGATTTGTTTCTCTCACACCATGATCTTTTAAGGAGTGGGGAGGGGAAGACGTCGTCTAATGTTCCCTTCACGCCCCCCCCCCCACCCATCCCCTTAACCCCATCCCAACCCCTCTCACTCCCCCCTTCTTTGCCGCCCCCAGCGCCCCGAGGGGTCATCAAGAAACCTGTGAAAATTCTCGGTCTAGGAAACCCGCTTTAGAGGAAAACTGTTTAGGTGGTCCTCGAGGGGTGTTTGAGGGAGACCCTTCTTCCTTTAACCCCTCCTCACTAATCCTCCTCCTCCTCCTCCTCCTCCTCCTCCCTCTCCCTGAGCATTTCTAAAGTTTCCCCTTATGCAGTAACTATTGCTTTGCGGTGTGTCAGCCTCCAGGTTTAAATGTAGGCCTAAAAGCCCTCATTAGGCCTAGGGTATCGATTACACGTCCTTAACAAGAGCTGCGCAGGACACATGGCGTCAGGGAAAAAATAAAAAAATCCTTCATGTACTTGTGGGAAAAGGAGTTAGGGCTGTTTCAGAGATTGGGAGAGTTCTAACTATATTCGATTCTTTCGTTGTAACGCAAGATACGGCCTTTTCGCTAATCGATCAATCATTTATTTGATGGGTAAAGGAAGGTCAGGGGATATTCATTATTTTGAACTTCAGTTTTAGAGGTTTTAATTTTAACCTGTGTTTAATAAACTTGATCGTACAAACAATAGAATATTTAGAATAGTTAGAATAGTTGGCGGATATTATTTTTTACGTTCTACGTCTATCTAATGCGATACGCGAGGCTCTGTTCATATTATTATATATATATATATATGTAAATATATATGTATATATATATATATATATATATATATATATATATATATATATATATATATATACATTAAGCTACAAATATCCCTTAAATATCCAATTCATTCTACCTCGGAATTGATATTTTTTTCATACATGTTAACCCAAGGGGAATTTTTCAGTCGATGATAATTTCGTCCTCTCGTGGATTCGAACCAGCGCACAGAGGGGAAATGAGGACTTCAGTGACGCCTAAACCGACCAGGTTAGCATATATGAAAATATATTAATTCCGAGGTAGAACGAATTGGAGATTAAAGGACAGTTGTAGTAGCTTAATATATATGTATATATATGTGTATATATATATATATATATATATATATATATATATATATATATATGTATATACACATTTATATATTATATATATACATATATTATATATATATATATATATATTATATATATATATATATATAATATATATATATATATATATATATATATATATATATATATATATATATATATATATATATAGTATATATATATATATATATATATATATGTATGATATATATATATATATATATATATATATATATATATATATATATATATATATATATATATATATATATTCATTTATTTATTTATTTATAACCGGAGTCGCATCAATAATTTCAAAGTTCTACAAAGCCGAAACCATTAACTGGATCAAAACGCCGCTGACAGTTTCAGTGAGAATGCACCCAAAACCAAACGAATGATGCGAAACTGGTCATTATCGGATGAAACATTAGCCATAAATTTAGTCACGAAGACCTTTTGGTCTCTCGACCAGAAAATACCTAGTTTCCTGTCCGTGCTTGCGCGCACGCACATGCAAGTGCGGTACGCTTCTTCATCTATATCACTTCGTCTGCGTATCCGTAGAAAATGGGGAAATGTTCTTTTCAAATACGCTGAAAAATGGACACATAATTTTTGCGCGATTAATTTGAATTATATATATATATATATATATATATACTATATATATATATATATATATATATATATATATATATATATATATATTACGGGAAATATGGATAAACGTTAGTCCCCAGTTACTATGAAAAATAGATAAATATGTTTTTCAAGTGGATACCTCTCTCTGAAAAATTGATAAATATATTTTCAAACTCTCTCCTTCTCTCTCCTCCTCTCTCTCTCGTCTCTCTCTAATGTTCTGCCTCCTGCTGTCTCTTCTAGTCTCTCTCTCTGTCTCTGTATCAAGTAAGCACCTTCTAGCACCAGCCCTGAACTACTACATCCAATTTTTCAAGGAACATAACGACATTCATTGTTTTGAAATTATCCAAATCGAGTCTAAAGTGTG
Organism: Macrobrachium nipponense; assembly: GCF_015104395.2. Taxonomy (NCBI): domain Eukaryota; kingdom Metazoa; phylum Arthropoda; class Malacostraca; order Decapoda; family Palaemonidae; genus Macrobrachium; species Macrobrachium nipponense. Next base: position 16,316,550 of record NC_087217.1, read on the forward strand.
CCCTCCACCAGTCACTACTTGTAACTGAACTCCTACTTTAATTATTCTTATGTATCTACTATCACTCTGCATATATGAATGTATATATATATATATATATATATATATATATATATATATATATACATAAATGTGTATATGGGGGATGTGTTGTGTTTTTTTCATTTTTACTTTGCTTTTATCTATTTTTTTTTTATTTCTGGTCCTTTGGATTTTATTGAGATTTCATTTTGGATATATGCTATATATATATATATATATATATATATATATATATATATATATATATATATATACATATATATATGTGTGTGTGTGTGTGTGTGTGTGTGTGTGTGTTCACGAAAGAGTACCCCCGCCCGTACGCATTGCCTGCTAAGGTCATCTGAATAAATGAACGACTTTTGGACCATTCTTTCAGCGACTTTTTCAGTCTTGAATCCAGTAGCCCGATTAAACGCCTGAATCCTTACGCTAACGTTAGCAGCGTGTCTTGGCAGGAGAGGACTGCGAGGAAGTGGGGTCGACATGGTCGAGCTCCCCATCCAAATCATGCGCATTGTGACCTTTAATGCATGCTGGGACATAGAAGACTGTCATTAAAGCAGGCGCGTAATGGTTCGTCAGACCGGCTAAATGCAGTCGCCGCTGTTTGGAAAGTGTTTGTGATTAAATAACTATGGAGTTCGAGATTCGGTGTCGAGGAAATGCAGTACATGGTAAGTGGCCGGCCCATTATCCGGCCCTTTTTCGGATCCTAGAGCTGCAGACTTGACGCTTCCTGTGTACCTATTGTTTCTTCATGGGTCTGTGTACGACTATTTTCGATGATGTGACATTTGTTTATGGGTAGGGGATGGTGGGTGGGTGTTGGTTGTCGTCATTAAGCAAAGGCGAAACTAATCAAGAATGAAGGATTATATTCCATTTTAGTCTTTATTTACAAGGAGTGATAAGGATAAGGATGTCTCAAAGACTTATTAGTCTATCCGAGGAGACATCGTGTGCTCACTTATCTCTCTCTAGGAGCAGGTTTTACTGTTCATTCAGTGTCCATCTAATGGTTTTGTCTAGCTTTCTTTTAAACTCTTCCATAATGCTGCTGTTTACAACTTCTGGTGGCACTTTATTGCATGTGTCACATATCTTGTAAGTGAAGAAGTTCCCGCAATGGGATGTGTTGTATCTCTTCAGTTCCAGTTTCCATTCATTATTTCTTTGGTGGAGTGACTGAATGGGGCAAATGCAAAGTGTTGTTGCGATACTTTTACCATTTTTGGTCTCTTCTAGTTACCAATGCCAGCCAACCAGTCATCTGCAATAATTCGTCACTGGAACAAGGAAGCGATTGAGGCGGCAAAAGTCGAGACATTCATAAGGTTAATCAGCAGATTAAACTCCGGAAGTTCTATTCATGAAAATTCATCGCTAACGCTTAGGACTGTCAGCATTCCCCCGCCCCACCCTCCCAACTTGACCCTGACCATGATGCAGAGGTTCTCGTCCTTCTTCTTTCTGTCGTATCCCACTTTTATTTGTCCCTTTGTCTTCGTCGCAACTTCCTTTCTCATCTGTTCCCATCTCGCCCTCGTCACTGCGAGACACGTACGACTCACTTTAATTATGAAACCCTTCCCTGCCGGGGCGCCCCGAGTATCACCGCCGTCATAAATAATTCCGCCTCACACCGTGAGATCAAAGTGTCACCAAATGTAGTAATGTTTCTCTCTCTCTTTTTTTCGTCGTCGAATTGCGACAAACACTGCCCTCAACCCTCCCTCCCTCCCCTCGCATCTCCCCTCCCCCTTCAACGCCAGTAACCTCTTCGCTCCCCCTCCCTCCCTCCCTCCCTTGCGTAAACAAGAATTCTATGAAATATCTCCTCTTTTCCCCTTTGAAGCATTTTGTCTTTCGGGGGCGCTTAATGAGTACTCCATCTTCTGTATCACGTCATTGATGAGCCGCCAGACGAGGGACATCGCTCGTGGACACCGCTCGCGACATCACTCGCAGGAAATAACTGTAGTCGAAGGCATTTGACGTCGCCACCGTAACTACCACCCCATCACCTCTTCTATATGACGAAGCACCGTCGAAATTGTCTGTGATTTCGGTGGCCAGGGGACCAAAAGGATCACTTGGGCCCGCGGAATGGAAGGGTGTCGTTGCCTAAATACAGGGAGAACACTTTGGTGGTGGGGTCCATTTTGACTCGCCACCGCAACGATGTTTTGAGTCTCTTTTTTTATTATCTGTTTTTTCTTGGTGATTTCCCGAAGGACGTTGCATCGTTATTGTGAGGAAAGTACTGAAGGCCCTGCTGATGGGACGTCTTGTCAAAAATTTTTTTACAGTGACTACCTTTCCCTCTTTCATTTGACATCTGTCTGTCTGTATATTATAATTTACAGATATCTGTCTATCCACGAAAGACCTTGCAAGTACTTTAATATAACTTTATAGTTTTGAAAAAACAAAGTATTAAAGATACAATGGAAGATTTACGGGTTCACCCTTCGGAACAGTTAACGTTACTTTGGTGTAAGAAGTTCTCTGGATCGAAATGCAGGTTTATCACTGGTTGGTTGTTGGTAGTAACACAAATGACTTGAAAGACAAATAAGAAAAAAGTAAAATAAAAAGGAAAGATGAGGTAGGCAAGCCCAACTACTCGTCTTCCTGTTTTCGACTCCCTACTTCTCTGTCTATCCACTTAGTTCTAACTGAAATTCCACTCGTACTAGAATTTGGGATATTTCCATATCTTCGTTCCTGTTGCATTTGATTCAGGAAAAGAACATATTTTTGTTTTACTATGTGTTTGTATCCATACAAGCAAAAGCTAATAATATAAAAGAATGAGAGAGAGAAAGAGAGTGCAGAGGTCTGTCTATCGCTTCCCGTCCTTTTTGGGTCGTCTCGAATGTTTCCTGGGCGTCAGTTTTAGAGAGAGAGAGAAAAAAAAAAGGGTTTCAACCTGAAGGTCTTTTTGGAAGGAAACCAGTACCAGACTTGGTAATTTGGAACACGAAGGGCACCGAAGGAAATATTATTTATGATTATTATCATTCAAGATGAAAGCGCATTAATTCAGAAAAGCCCCAGAGATGTTGAATTGCTCAGCAACTCCCAAAGGAGTGAACATTATGTAAAAAAAACAAAGGCAAAAGAGATACACCACTTACCAGGGAACAGTTCAACAATTGTACAATAAAGCTCGTATCGGATGGTTGAATTGTACAATAAACTTGTATCGGATGGCTGAATTGTACAATAAAGCTCGTATTAATGGTTGAATTGTACAATAAAGCTCGTATCGGATGGTTGAATTGTACAATAAACTAGTATCGGATGATTGAATTGTACAATAAACTTGTATCGGATGGTTGAATTGTACAATAAACTTGTATCGGATGGCTGAATTGTACAATAAAGCTCGTATTAATGGTTGAATTGTACAATAAAGCTCGTATTAATGGTTGAATTCTACAATAAACTAGTATCGGATGATTGAATTGTACAATAAAGCTCGTATCGGATGGTTGGATTGTACAATAAAGCTCATATCGGATGGTTGAATTGTTCAATAAAGCTAGTATCGGATGGTTGAATTGTTCAATAAAGCTCGTATTGGATGGTTGACTTGTACAATAAACTTGTATCGGATGGTTGAATTGTACAATAAAGCTCGTATCGGATGGTTGAATTCTACAATAAACTAGTATCGGATGGTTGAATTCTACAATAAACTAGTATCGGATGGCTGAATTGTACAATAAAGCTCGTATCGGATTGTTGGATTGTATAATAAAGCTCGTATCAGACGGCTGAATTGTAAAATAAAGTTCGTATTGGATGGTTTAATTTTACAATAAAGTTCGTATCGGATGGTTGAATTGTACAATACAGCTAGTATCGGATGGTTGAATTGTACAATAAAGCTAGTATCAGATGGTTGAATTGTACAATAAAGCTAGTATCGGATGATTGAATTGTACAATAAATCTCGTATCGGATGGTTGAATTGTACAATAAATCTCGTATCGGATGGTTGAATTGTACAATAAAGCTCGTATCGGATGATTGAATTGTACAATAAATCTCGTATCGGATGGTTGAATTGTACAATAAATCTCTTGTCGGATGATTGAATTGTACAATAAATCTCGTATCGGATGGTTGAATTGTACGATAAAGCTCGTATCGGATGGTTGAATTGTACAATAAATCTCGTATCGGATGGTTGAATTGTACGATAAAGCTCGTATCGGATGATTGAATTGTACAATAAATCTCGTATCGGATGATTAAATTGTACGATAAAGCTCGTATCGGATGGTTGAATTGTACAATAAAGCTAGTATCGGATGGTTGAATTGTACGATAAAGCTCGTATCGGATAACTGAATTGTATCATAAAGCTAGTATTGGATGGTTGAATTATACACTGAAGCTAGTATCGCATGGTTGGGATGAAGCAAGTGGTGCACACCAGTCCTCAGCTCCCCTTTAACGCCTCATCAAGCTTACAGGACGTCCTGAGGCAAGGTCCCCCGTGAACTGAATATCAGAACTGGGAGTATTGCTGGTTTCGACACCATGTTTCCACTCCGTTTTTTTTTTTTTTTTTTTTTTTTTTTTACCCCGTGTCCCTCCGGTGCAACCGATACCCGAAGGAACCGGCAGTTTTAAACCGGCTAATCGGTTAAGTCGGAGGAGGAAAAGTGACAGGAGAGAGGGATATCGAGGCTTCATCCTGTGTCATTTCCTCCTGATTTTCCTCTTCTTCTTCCTCCTCCTCCTCCTCCTCTTCCTTCTCTTCCTCCTAGTTTTACTATAGGTCTTTCTCCCTCTTCCGTAGTTCTCTCTGGCTATTGCAGTCCTTCTCAGCCTTATGTTGCTTTTTTTATTTATTAATCTCTATTTCCATCTTTATCTGTATCTCCCTCCATTTCATTCTACTCCTCTTTCCACTTCCGGTGTCACCTCAATACCTGTTTCCACTTCCCTCTCATTTACTTCATGTCTCCCCGGTTTATTTCTCTCTCTCTCTCTCTCTCTCTCTCTCTCTCTCTCTCTCTCTCTCTCTCTCTCTGTAACCCTATAACCATCATAGATGAGAGACTTTTAAAAAATGACGCGGAAATTGCGCTACAAATATTTCGTTAAAGGGAACTCCAAGGAAATAAACACGTAAAGTGAACCTCAAAGGCAAAAATAAACACGAAAAGGGAACTCAAAGGGAATAAACACGTAAATGGATCTTAGAAGAAATAAACACGAAAAAGAACTAAAGAAATTATACACTTAAAGGGAACTCAGAGGAAATAAACACATAAAGGGAACTCAAAGAAAATAAACGTGTAAAGGAAACTAAAAAAAAATAAACATACAAAGGGAAATCTGTAGAAATAAGGAAATAAACTTGTATTGGGAACTCAGACGAAATAATCATGTAAAGGGAACTCACAAGAAATAAACACGTAAACTTTATAGGAGGTACCTCCGAACATACCTCGAGTTTTTGAGAACTGAGATTCCGGAAATTGCATCATGGAGAAAATGCAACGAAGATGGCGGAAGTGTTGCATATGAAGAGGGAAAGTGGTGCTAAGATGTTAGAATGGATATTTATTGTAAAAAAACAGATAGATAGGTAGATAGATAGATAGATAGATAGATAGATATTAGCACGTGGAAAGTTATATACACTTTGAAAATATGTAGCGAAAGTTTAACGAATTACAATTGAATAGTAAAGTTAAACCAAAATTACACAGACACACACGCACACACACACAGATATATATATAAATATATATATATATATATATATATATATATATATATATATATATATATATATATATATCTGTGTGTGTGTGCGTGTGTGTGTGTGTATGAATAGATAAATAGGTAGTTAGGTAATTAGATAGTAAGTATATATATATATATATATATATATATATATATATATATATATATATATATATAAATATATTTATATATATATAATATATAAATTATATTATATATATAATATATACATACACATATACGTACAGTATATCCACGTGTCTATAAGAACACGTCACTCCCTCGAAGACACAGATTGAGATTGCAGTATGAAACGAAGCTACTGATAAATTATCCAGAGCGGAAAAACGAACAGATACTTTTTTATCTCTTTCTTTCTTTCTTTCTTTATGCTCCTTCCGTTAAAAATGTTCATTTTTTTTTATTCCCTCCAGCATATCAGTGACCATTCGGTTCCGGATGTGTTCAATTATAATTATCGCTGTACTGCACTCGGTCGAATAGGAGGAGGGAGGAGGTATAGGGAGGAGTTGGAGGTAGGAGGTGGAGGGAGAAGTGTGAGGTGGAAACACTGAAGTGTTAGGCGGAATTGTAAGGGATGGAGGATTAGGATGAATGAGAAGTAGGAGAAATGTCATGGAGGGAGAAATAGGAGGCGGAATGAGGTAAGGAGAGATATAAATAGTTAGAAATATATGTAGGGATGAGAAGTAGGAGAAATGCAAATAGGAAGAAATATGAGGAGGAATGAGAAGTAGGAGAAATGCAAATAGTTAGAAATATAAGTAGGAATGAGAAGTAGGAGAAATGTAAATAGGAAGAAATATGAGGAGGAATGAGAAGTAGGAGAAATGCAAATAGTTAGAAATATAAGTAGGAATGAGAAGTAGGAAAAATGCAAATAGGAAGAAATATGAGGAGGAATGAGAAGTAGGAGAAGTGTAACTAGGAAGAAATATGAGGAGGAATGAGAAGTAGGAGAAATGCAAATACTTAGAAATGTAAGTAGGAATGAGAAGTAGGAGAAATGTAAATAGGAAGTAATATGAATAGGAATGAGAAGTAGGAGAAATGTAAATAGGAAGAAATATGAGGAGGAATGAGAAGTAGGAAAAATGTAAAAGAACAAATATGAAGAGGAATGAGAAGTAGGAGAAATGTTAATAGGAAAAAATATGTGAACGAATGAGAACAGGAGAAATGTAATGGGAACAAATATGAGGAGGAATGAGAATCAAGATGAGAAATTTATTAGAGGAAGAAGTATGATGAGTAATGAGGAAAGGAGAAGTTTAATAGAGTGAGATATAAGAGGAATTAAAAGCGTGACGAGAACTTTGAGAATGGTGAGATATCAAGGGACGGAGAAGTAGGAGGAGTAATGAGAACTAGAAGGAGGGGAGAAGGGAAACTATGATAAGAGTGGAGCAAATGGGTAGGAATAGAAAGATGAGGATAAAGGAGGAGTAAAGAGAGAGATGAAATGAAGAAATTGAAGTCAGGAGTTTTAGTATTAATACTTTTAACAATTCAGCTGCTACTAATAAAATTATTTTATGTAAAGTAGTGACACATGCAACAAGTAGCGGAGTTTCTAATCAGCTTATATGATGCTCACTTGATTTCATCTCAAGGTGGCTCATATTGTTCGCGTCTCTCTGCTATGATTGATGTATTTGATTTCACCTTTTTTCTAATCATTCATTTTTTAATCTGTTCTGCATATTACTCTCTTTCTCTAATGTTTTTTTTCTCATTTGTCATTATATGAGCATTCTGTACGGGGAAAAATTTGCTTTTAACAATAATAATCATGATGATGATAATAATAATAATAATTGATGCAACCCAGAACCCCACAATATAGTAAATACCATCCAGTCTAATTGAGGGATTGTGATAGACTCCCCCCCCCAAAAAAAATAATACAGTATACATATATTATATATATTATATGTGTTTGTGTGAGTATTTACACACAATATTTTATATATATATATATATATATATAATATATATAAGATAGAGAGAGAGAGAGAGAGAGAGAGAGAGAGAGAGAGAGCTAGATATAGTTATATGTGTGTATGTATTACATCATTCTAACCAGCACCGAACATGATCTCCTGTAATATCGAACACAAACAGAAGGTTATCTGCTCCTTTGTTCCCCCAGAGCACCAAAGGGCTCCGAGGGACGTGATTCCCTGGCGATGGTCGATTCATGGAATCTCTCTCCTGGGCAGGATATCACCCTTAAACTATCATGCGCACCCTTGGCTTCCTTGCGGTCCTATCGGGATCCTGCGCATTCCTCCGTGGCTCCTTTCCTTCTTCTCTTATTCTAGTTTTTTTTTATCCTTCTCAATTCTGTTCTTGTCCTTTAGTTTATTGGGTTCAGGTCTCTCCTTGTTATTTTAAGGTTTCTCTGTGAGTTGCCATTATCTCTGTTCTCACGTGGAGTGAGGTTGGCTCTGTCTTCAGTGCAGTTATTGTTGTAGTTTTTAGTGCTGCTTTTTTCTTATTCCCAACTTCTTCTTCTTCTTCTTCTTCTTCGTCGAATTAGTTTGTCTTTGTCTTTAACGCTCTTCGAGTTTTTCTTGTCGGTCCTTCTACTTTTTTTCATCAAGTCCCATCGTTTAATTTTGTTTATTTTCGTCTGTGATCAATTAGCTTTTTTTAGCCGTTTTTTTATTCTCTGTTTTCCTCAAACGTAGAAATCCACGTAGATTAGTTTGGTAAACATTGAAGCATGGTTAATATGCTTGAATGTAAATAGATAAATTGCTCATAATTTTTGTGTGTTTTTTTTAGTCCTCCTTACATACCCTTAAATTCTCTCTCTCTCTCTCTCTCTCTCTCTCTCTCTCTCTCTCTCTCTTCTCTCTCTCATCAAGGTAGCTATGTCCTGGTCGTAGTTTTACGAAATCTTGAGCAATATAATTACCGACCATTCTGCGAAATTTAAGCACAGAGAGAGGAGAGAGAGAGAGAGAGAGAGAGAACGGGAAAAAACGAAAATAAAAACCCTTCTCTGACTCAAAACCAAATTCCCAGTGGCCTGGTGGGGTTTCGTGTGTGCAAGGAGGTCCTCTTGCGTGGGAGTGTGTGTCCTGGGGGGCGGGGGTTGGGGGGGGATGGGGGGGGGGTGTAGGGAAGGTGGGCCTGGTTATTGTTGCGGGGGGGGGGGGGGGGGGGGGGGGAGGTGAGTCGTAGTATTATTTGCCTATACTCAACTCGACCCACTCTTGGATTGAGGACCTACATCACTGAAACGTCTCACAACACTTCAATTAAGCGGGAGGTTTATTGACCCTTTGTGCAATATATGGAGGGATGTTAATTAAGGCTTTTAGAACATTAATTATGAGCCGTAACGACCTACGGGGATTCATTGTTTGTGTCCCCGTACCCCTCCCTCTCTCAACCGCGATTTACTTCCCTTTTTTTTTTAGTATTATTTTTTCTCTTTGAAACGAACGCAACCACATCAAAACGACGAGGGTCTGGAATGGGGCGAATATCCACTAGCGACATCTCTTGGTGTGTGTGTGCGTGTGTGAAACAACTATTCAAAGGAGGGAAGAGGACTTCCTTCCTGCGTGTCCTCTGGAGTCCTTGCATTGTCAGGGATGAGAAGGATCTCTCTAGTCTCTTCTCATTAAGATTGAACCCCACCCCCACCCCCAGCACCCCCGCGTCCTTTCTTTCGTCCTTCTATTGTTATTGCACTGGAGAACTTGTTGGTTCTTTGTTGTTTTCTAGAATGTGAGGAAAATAAAACGATCTGAAATGTTTTAGACAAAATACAAAGACATGTTTCTTTTGAGTAGGCGATTGAGTTAACTGATCCTATGATAAGATGCTCTGGTTGTCATCAAATTCAAAAACTGTCTTAAGCTTTGATAGCCGTAATTTCAACACTTTCATCAGTGCGTATTGTAGTTTATCCAGGCTACTATGAAAAATTATCATTATTATTATTTTGTTAAACGTTCATGGCAATTGTGACAATACCAGTACCAAGATATGATTTTTCTTCGTTTAACGTTGTCTATAATTTCTGCTTGTTCGTGCAAGCCTGGGTGAATAATAGATTATATCTCCTATTACAGGGGTAGGTGATAGCTGTCATTAGCCTAATATCATACAGATAATGTTAAAAGTAACATGGAATCGATAGCACGAAATTATCACAAACGACCTCAATCTTTGTCTCTTTCTCTCTGCCCTCTTGTCCAGCATGAAGCTTTCTTTTGCCTTGTATTCATCTGAAAAGTTATCTAAACTATATATAGCTGTGCATTGCTCCCTCTCTCTCTCTCTCTCTCTCTCTCTCTCTCTCTCTCTCTCTCTCAACCACTGGCCAAGGAAACCGATGGGACCAAAACGCTAGAAGAAGAAGAGGGTCCGAAACCGAATTCGTTTGACAGGATGTGTTTAAGAGGGCTGACCACATGCCCACAAAGCCCTAAAGAGAGAGAGAGAGAGAGAGAGAGAGAGAGAGAGAGAGAGAGAGAGAGAGAGTTGAATGTCTGCATAGGGGTGTTGATGAGTTGGGAGGAGATGAGTGAGAGCGGAAAAGTCGATGAAGGGTGGATACGAGAGATGATGACAAGGATCCGAAGGGAAACCACCACCACTGCATCAGGGGAGGGAGGGAGGGAGGGAGGGAGGCGGTCATTGCTATAGGAGGATCGGTTGCCATTCCTGGTAACAGTACGCTAAAAAAAAAAAAAAAAAAAAAAAAAAAAAACTACGGTGAAAATAACAAGAGCAACTAAAACAGTAACAATGTTGACTCGAGGTCTATGGTACAAAGTAAACCAGCAAAAGCCACAACCAAAACAGTTAGTTATAATGTGAAATAAAAGATTTTTGTTGTTGTAATAATAATAATAATAACAGCTAATAATAATAATAATAATATTAACAACTGCGTTATCTTAGAAGTACTACATTTATCTTTATCTGCATCAGTCTCTCTCTCTCTCTCTCTCTCTCTCTCTCTCTCTCTCTCTCCAACGACTACGACGAAAATACGGTAAAAATAATAATAGAAATATAAAAGAATCTTGGTGTTTTTGTTACTAAGTTGTATAATAATAATAATAATAATAATAATAATAATAATGACAACAGCAGCATCACGTAATATTGGTATCGTCGAGCATTTTGCATATTCCGCATCTCTCTCTCTCTCTCTCTCTCTCTCTCTCTCTCTCTCTCTCTCTCTCTCCAGATCCATTTAAGCACCCAAAGCACTGCGTATTATACCAAAGCAAGCGTCATGCTTAAGGGAAGGGAGCCATTAGTGTAAAAAAAAAAAAAAAAAAAAAAAAAAAAAAAAAACTCGTTTTCGACTGCAAACTCCCCAGTTTTTATTTGACCTTCCAAGCGCTGCTGAGTTTAAGGGTCCTGTGTTATTGCGTGATTTACGGATCGGGATCCACGTTATTGAGGTGATTTAGTGGTTCCTACAAGGGCTCCGTCATTAGGGAGTTTAGCAGGCGAATGCAAGTAGGGGTTAAGCAATGACTTATTACTCGTTTCGCATTGTTGCGGATTATTTCTTATTGTTTTCATTTCTTATAAAGTAATTTTCTCGCGAGCGGGACTTATTCAGAAGTAAGAAGGGGTTCAGGAAGACTTATTACTTATTGTAGTTATTACGTATTGGCGTGAAATGTTATTTCGTATTGTTTCTCGGTGTGGTGACGCATATTTTATGATTGATGATTTTCAAACTCGTTCGGGAGTTACAGTGTTCTAGATACCGAGGTTTTACAGAGCAGAGCTGAACTAATTCTCTCTCACCTTTTTATATGTCTGTTTCAGCAGCCTTGGAAGTTCATTGGTCTCTTGAATGTCCTTTTAAAATGTGGCGTCTTTTTTTCATTTGAGCTCAGAAGACTGATTAAAATAAATAGTAGTGAAAAACAGATGGAAAATGAAATGTTTAGAAATAATGTACTTATATTTCCAATCTAAGGCTATTTAATTAGAATGATGTATATATATATATATATATATTATATATTATATATATATATATATATATATATATAGAGAGAGAGAGAGAGAGAGAGAGAGAGAGAGAGAGAGAGAGAGAGAGATGATTCAGCAGACAAATTTTCGACCGATGAAAAGAATAACTAATTTTCAATATCTCGTACCTACCACCAATATCACATATTATTATTATTATTATTATTATTATTATTATTATTATTATTATTATTATTATTATTATTATTATTATTATTATTCATTATTATTATTATTATTATTATTATTATTATTATTATTATTATTATTATTATTATTATTAATTTTTCATGCATTTAATATATTTTGTACTGTCCTTTATTCGTATGCATTTTGGACTCTATATAATATAATGGCTAATATTATTCTAATGAACATTAAATAAACCAGTTTATCTGGGGCTCTTAATCCCAACTCTCTCTATCTATAAATTTATCCCATGATAAGAGAGACGACAATAAGATCACCCCCGTGATTAGGCAATAATGCGGCAGCCGTTTCGAATCGCAAATGGCGCATTTAGATTGCTATTTCTCTTGTTCAATTGCTGCATCCACCTTTTATAGAGCTCATGCCAACTTTCCTTCGGCCTTCCCAAATTGCTAAAACACTTGCCAACTCGCCACTTTCCTTGTCAGCTTGCAATGCCCTTGGCAATCTGCCATTGCCCTTTGTAGTGCGTTACTGATCATGCCAATTCGCCAGAGCCTTTCCCAATTCCCCACTCCTTTTACTAACCTACCACAACTTTCCGGGTAGTGACTTGGCTTCCAGTACAGGTCCCTCCGTCATCCAAGGTTTTGGGCAGTCCCTGAAAGGGCATAGCAATCAAAATTCTTCTTGGAGGGTATCGGTCAAATGACGGACTGAGGTTGCCTTATATTGCAGCACTTCCAGGTCACCTCTGGGCAAGGCGTTGTTGATGCAAGTTGTAAGCCTCCAGTGCAGCTCTGCAGATCTACTGCCTAAAAAAAAAAGGAGCAGATGTGGGCGCATCAAGAGCCCAGGAAAGGATTTCAAAATTCTCCAGTCTAAAGGTTATTTATTTCCCAGTTTATTTTGCCTCTGAAGGAGGTGATTCATCCTAAAGGTTGGTCTTACTATAGTGTGGTTGTCGCCACTTTGGAAGATCGACAATAACTCCCATCCGATCTTGCTGAGGCAGCTAAGTTGCAGGCAAATCATGAGCAGTAATGCTTGATGAAGCCCTTCATTCATATGAATAGATAGAGATATTACTGTTCCAACAGGTGTAAGTTGCGAAAAGTGACGTTATACCAACTTCTTTGTGCTTCATAGATCAATAGGGTTGTAAGAATAGTACTACCGTAGGTCCTGCGTGTCGTAAAAGGCGACAGAAAGGACTGCTGCTGCCTTGCAGTCTCACTTTTTAGTAAAAGGCTACGCCCACCACTAATAACTGTGGAAACTGCTGCATTGCAGGTGGACTTTTCTGTCAAAGGCTAGGCCCACTGCCAATACATTCGGTCGTAAAAACCCCTTCGCCAAACAATTAACCATCCATGATGATGCCTTTGACAGAGGCAGTGGAGGAGAAGGCGTTATCCCTTCATGTAGGGATAACGGTGGGAGGGAAGAAGATAGATAGATAGATGTATAGATAGGTTGAAAGACTGCAACAGGTGTTGGTCGTAGACATCAGGCAAGATATGCGCCTTATATGCTTTTGCTAAGATGGTGAGGAGGATGCAGGAAGCAGAAGGCAAATGAAGAGTGGGAGGAGGAGGAGGGAGGAGGAGAAGGAGGAATGCAGAAGAGAGAAGGAGAAAGGAAGAGACGCCGAGAGAAATAATTAGGGTACGAAAGAACCCTGAGTAACGTTACAAAGAGAAAGGAGAGCAGGGATAAACAGAGCGAAAGAAAAAAAAAAAGTGAAGCAAGAAACACAGTAAGAGAGAGGGATGGGGAAAGACAAAGAAAATGAGTCGAGGAGCCAGATGCTAAAATTAGAGAGAGAGAGAGAGAGAGAGAGAGAGAGAGAGAGAGAGAGAGGATATTGAGTAAATGAATGAAAAAACGAAAAGGGAGAGATAATGTGACACAGGGTGGAAACGGGTGGACGTAAGGGAGTGAAAAAAAAATGCGAAAAAAGTAGATGAAGCAAGGGTGAGAAACGAATGGCTGAAGTAAAGCAAAGGAAGTAGATAAAGGGTGGAGATGAATAAGAGAATGAAAGAGTAGCTATGAAAGGAAATTGAAGGAGGGTGAAACAAGCAAAACGGAAAGAAAGGAATAAAGAATAGGACATAAATATGGTTGTATACTTATTATCTCTATCTCACTTTACACTTCGCAATGTAATGAAAATAAAAAAAATGAATCGAGCTTATCTTGAACATTCTCTCTCTCTCTCTCTCTCTCTCTCTCTCTCTCTCTCTCTCTCTCTCTCTCTCTCGTTTTACAATGTAATGAAAATAAGAAAAAACAAATCTCCCCATCTTGAAAAGATTCTCTCTCTCTCTCTCTCTCTCTCTCTCTCTCTCTCTCTCTCTCGTTTTACAATGTAATGAAAATAAAAAAATAAATCTTATCTTGAAAAAAGTTGAAGTACTCTCTCTCTCTCTCTCTCTCTCTCTCTCTCTCTCTCTCTCTCTCTTACAAGAAAAGCACTCGGTATCACAAAAGCCTCTGGGAAACCGCAGAAGAAAACCGGAAATTGGAGAAGAAAAGACGAGAGAAAGAAAGAGACAGAAGACCAGAGAGAGGACGGGAACTTGGACATTGCAGCTTTTGTGATGGACGGAAGGGTTACTGTCGAGTGTGACCCCTGTTCTGCAGAGGGGGGAGAAAGGGGGAGAGAAAGAAACATAGAGATAGAGAGAGAGTACTTTATTTTTTCAAGCTTTTCCTTATATATTTTTTTCATAACTGTATATAATATATATATATATATATATATAAATATAAGATATATATATATATATATATATATATATATATTCACTTGTTGCTAAAGTAAAAAGAGAGAGAGAGAGAGAGAGCAGAGAGAGAGAGAGAGAGAGAGATACTTTACTTTTCCAAAGCTGGTCAGTATATATATATATTATAATATATATATATATATATATACGTATATATATATATGAAATATATATATATATATACATATATAATGCTTGTTGTAAAGTAAAAGAGAGAGAGAGAGAGAGAGAGAGAGAGAGAGTACTAAAATTCTTTTACTAGACAGGTCTCATTCGTTTTCTTATATTTTCGTTTCATTGTAGAATAAGAGAGAGAGAGAGAGAGAGAGAGAGAGAGAGAGAGAGAGAGAGAGAGAAGAGAGGCTGCAGTTTCTTTTTCAAGATAGGCTTGATTTAATTTTTTAATATTTTCGTTCACATTATAAAGTGAGAGAGAGAGAGAGAGAGAGAGAGAGAGAGAGAGAGAGAGAGAGAGAGAGATGTGGATAGACAAATTATAGGTCTTTTATGACACTGTCAGTGATCCTATTTTTTGTGAACGATTAGGAAATCTTAAACGCACATTAGTAGTATTAAGAACGATGGATAAATATTCGGTATATTAAATGTATATATATGTGTGGGTGTGTATTTATGTGTGTGCTTTAGTATGTGCATACTTATATGCAGAGCCAAGAATTTCAAGGTAACTACCATAATATCCTAATTGCTGTACCGAGTACACCTCACCCCACCCCCTTCACCTTCCTTCTCTCTCTCTCTCTCTCTCTCTCTCTCTCTCTCTCTCTCTCTCTCTCTCTCCCGCAGTGGAGAGAAGGAAAAGCCATCATAAGCGACCGATTGGGACTTAGAGCGTAGATAGTCTGACAATTATTGAAGGAAGATGATTACCTGCAGGAGGGGAGAGATAGAGAGAGGGAGGAAGTGACATTAGTCATGGAGGGGGAGCGGGAGGTAGGGAGGAAGGGAGGGGGTTAAGGTCAAAGGAAAGGAGGAGGAGGAGGAGGAGGAGGAGGAGGAGGAGGAGGAGGAGGAAAAGAGAATAGGAGTAAAATGGGATAGTGTAGGAGAGGAAGAAACGAGATAGATTTTAAAAATGATTTCGTTCAGATCGTAAATTGGCGTTATTGTCCTTGAATAAATGCTGTGATGTGGTTATTTCTCATTATATGCTTTTGTAATAAGATCATCACTGAAAAATTACATGGACATAAAATACTGTTCAGTTTATATTCCATTTGAAATAAATATTTGTACAATATAGTCGAAATAATAACTTTTTCAATATTTACGTAGCCAGCCTATTAATGTTGAACTTTATATTTTTAAGCATTCTGAAAGTGATATAGTAGGAAACTACTGTATTTATGTAAGGATCTTTCTGTCAGTCACGTGCACCATGAGTTTATAATTATAGCACAAAGGAAATATATTGACATTGCTTTTGCCTCACCCCTCCTACCAACACACCTGACAGATTCCTAAAACATTTTATAAGTCTGTATGGAAATGGAAAAGGGTGAATTTGAAACGTACGCACACCAGGAATATTTTCTTAATGGGATAGTAAGTTTCAATTTTCATAATTAAATAAACATGATTAATTTGTACGCGAATAAAATTTAGCGTAAAGAAGTCGGTGTTCAGGTAGTATTTGGTAATTGTGAACTACAAGAAGAACATTGTGGGGTTATTCATCGTCCTTGGCTGAGAAACTTCCAGATTTCGTTGGAACGCTTATAAGGTTTAAGCACCAGTCTATTGCTGGTTGGGTTGTGAATGTTTGTTTAGTGGTGTTTATTATTTCCCTGAACATCATACTGTCTGCCTACTTGTTCTGGGGTTTCATCAACGTAAGTGTTCTTTTACCTTTGGTGTTTTCTCAGAGGTTAACTGACATTATTTGGTGTCTTCTTGTGTTTTAGCTGATCTTTAAAAGTGAAATAGGCTGGTTGTTGTTTATGTGGTCTTGCATGTTTAATTGGGTATTTTAGGCCAATCTTCGTCTTTTATCTTGTGTTTCTTTACAGGAGCCGCTCGTAGACGTGGAGGGACTTCCAACTTACCAAAGAAAGTCTGTTATAGTAGACAAACATAATGGTGAGTATTTTTCGATTTCTTAATACTGCAAGCTAATCCTCCCCCATCAGGGGCGGGGCCCCTGATGTGGGGAGGATGTCTTTTCCAACATACAGTAATTTTACCGTATGTTGGAAGAGAGCTTGCACCTTTTTTAAATTTTTTTTCGATTCCTTAGGTTTAGTTTTAGTTCTAGACTTGGTTTAAAGTTATTAGTTTCTTTAAAACTTTTTAAAGCCGTTAAGATTAGTTTTGCTCTTAATCTTCATGTTTAAAAATATTTATAGTTTGTCTTTTAAGATTTTTAAAGTAATTTTTCTGAAGATCTTCATTTATTGCTGGTCTTGACGTGGCACTTGATCGATTATCTATAGTTTTAACTTTGCCATTAAAACGTAAATTTTAAACCACCACGTCTCTAAAAGCTGTAATATATCACTTAATTTTTATTAAGAAAGCTTATTTTTTTCGGAAGCTTAAAATTTTCTCTAAAGAATTCTTGTTGGTTAGGAACTCTGGGATCTGGAAACGTATGAACCAATTGCTTTAGCTGCCATATTTTCTCTGCAGGTCGAGTTTATTCGAGATAAACTTGCCAATGGACTACCTCAGTACGATTTCTACACGAGAAACATCCTGTCTAGCCAGCTTAAGGTACAAAAGTTCCATATTTAAGAAAGTTTAAACCCACGGATCCTGCCCTGGTTTCGAAATTTTGGAATATGAAAGATGACTGGAAAAATACCCATGATGTACTGTAAAATATATTTTAAATATATTCAGACATGGAAATTCTTTGCTTTCATTCTCGCCTTGATATTTTGTAAAAGTATTGGTTTGGGGGAAAGTTGAGTAGAAGCTAATTAAAAGTATTGGTTCTGAGTAAAGCTGAGTAAGCCAAGCTGATACAGTGCATCTGTACAAAAGGATGCTATATAAACTAGTATTTGGTTCAGCTGTTTATTAAAAGTAGATTTGAAGGGTATCTTAAGGGGCCTTAGTTTGTAAGCTTATCAAAAGGTGTTGTGAATGATGGAAATTGAGTAAGAGTACGCTAACGGAGAGCGAAGTAGTTTCAAGTTTTGAAAAATTAATGTTGGCCGATTAACATAAATTTTTAAGTTGGACTGTACACCAGATAGCGAAAAGCAGAGAAGTGACTTGATTGAAGGTCTTTGTAGCCCATTCGAGACAGCAAGAAAAGAAGGAAAAGTGAAGAAACGCATAGCTAGGTCGAGCGCCTCAGTGGCGTGATCGGTACGGTCTTGGCCTGCCACCTCGGTGGCCGCGAGTTCGATTCTCGGGCATTCCATTGAGGGGTTAGATATGTTTATTTCTGGTGATAGAAGTTCCCTCTCTACGTGGTTCGGAAGTCACGTAAAGCCGTTGGTCCCGTTGCTGAATAACCACTGGTTCTTTGCAACGTAAAAACACCATACAAACAAGCATAGCTCGGTCGTGTCTCATTTGAACTGGTTTCATTAAATTGCTGTACTTAAGTGCTGGCATAAGGATGGCTTTGTTTGAGAGTTGTTTGTAACTGACTGCAAGACTGGGTTCCTTACCAACCCCACCCCCCTCCACCTTACAACTCCTGTCATCTGCAAAGCAACGAAGAAAATCCTTCAGAAAAATGCATAAATGCTCATCCACGCCGATGATTTTTACAAACACGCATTCACTAAATACCAACCCCACATTCCCTCCCTCCCATAAAAACACACCCACACTAATACCAGGCACAAACGCCCGCGCTAAAGCACAACCCGACGTGTAACCCAGGAAGCTCCGAGGGCGTTTGAAGCGAATGATGACAAGTGGTTCATTTACGCGCCGGTTAGCTTCGCGGGACACGGGAATCCCTCACGGTGTCGCGGTCAGGCGCAAATTTTCGCCCTGAGTTGACGAGCGTGAGAAAGGAGGGAGGCTGGAGATGAAAAGGAGTGAGAAGAAGAAGAAGAGAGAAGAGAGGCGATAATGGCAGAGAGTAAGAGATAGAAGGATAGAGATGAAAAGGCGTGAGACGAAGAAGAGAGGAGAGGCGAAAATGGTAGAGAGTAAGGGAGAGAAGGATAGAGATGAAAAGGCGTGAGACGAAGAAGAGAGACGGGAATGGCAGAGAGTAAGAGAAAAAGGGTTAGAGATGAAAAGGTGTGAGACGAAGAAGAGAGGCGAAAATGGTAGAGAGTAAGGGAGAGAGGGATAGAGAGGAAAAGGCGTGAAACGAGGAAGAGATGAGAGGCGAGAATGGCAGAGAGTAAGAGATAGAAGAAGAGATGAAAAAGCGTGAGATGAAGAAGAGATGCGAAAATGGCAGAGTAAGAGAGAGAAGGATAGAGACGAAAAGGCGTGAGATGAAGAAAGAGACCAGAGGCGAAAATAACAGAGTAAGGGAGAGAATGGACGAAGAAGCGCTTGAAGATGGAGATGAAAAGACGTGCAAAGATGAGAATAGGAGGAAGGAGGAAGAAAAAGTGGGACGAGAGGAACACAATTGAAGAGAATCGGATATGAAAATATGAAGAAAAGGGAAATAACTTGGAAAAGAAGAAACGTAAGTGGAGAACAGGAATGAGGGAAAGGATAAAAAACCCTAGTTACCAAGTAGTAATAGTACCACATTTAGACATGAGAGAGAGAGAGAGAGAGAGAGAGAGTTGAATAGCGGGCGAAAAATGCAAGTACTGAGAAGTAATAGCAAAGGTAAAAAGTGATAAAATACCAAATTCTCCCAAATTCTGGTGGAACAAACCAAGACGTAATTCCTCGTCTGTCGATGCTCCCGTCAGTAGCCGGAAAAAATCGCCTCTTCAAACAGTTTTACTGTTGCAAATGCCTATCTTTCGGTTACCGTTTTCCGGTACGGTACGCGTTCTGAAAATTCCGCATCTCGAAAGAAGTTCGCAGTGTGCATTTATCACTGTGATTTCGCGGTCTCTCAACCTTGCATTAATCTTTTTTCTTTCTTTCTTTTTTTTTGCTTGAGAGTGCATGACATTGCTAGCAAATTGTTGTGGAAGTTGTTACGGTGGCTCGTAAGTTTTGTATACGTGTGTGAGTGTGTGTGTGTGTGTGTGTGTGTGTGTGTGTGTACGTACGTCTGTGTAGCTTGCAAGTGCTTTCACGGTTGACTGATCGACTGTCCGCTGCTTGACCGTCTGTCTGGGAAACCAACGGTAGATGAGGGTTTTTTATTTTGATGGATTAATCAAAGGAGTGTAATAATTGTAGTCATTTGTCTACACGAAGGTATATGTTTGTGGTGAGCTCTCTCTCTCTCTCTCTCTCTCTCTCTCTCTCTCTCTCATACACTTCAACTGTCTGACGAAATGCTTGGATTTTTTTTTTTTAGAAATTTTGCTTTAATTTACTTAAATGGTATTTTGACGACTCTTTGAAAAGCTAGTTAGTCCTAGATAACAGAGGAACTGGAAATTATATATATATATATATATATATATATATAATATATAATATATATATATATATATTTCTATATATATTTTATATATATATATATATTATATATAATATATATATATATACTATATATATATATATATATATTTCCATATATATATCTATATATATATTTCTATATAAGATTATACATTATATACATATATAGAATATAATTTCAATATATATATTTATTATATTAGTTATATATTATAATAGATTAATATATATATGATATATATTATATACAATATAATATATATTATTATTTATTTTTAATATATATAATATACAATAACTGATTACAATGTCGGGGGGTTGGGGTGTGGCGGAGACAATATAGGCTCATTTCCTGTGAAATTCCTGGTGCTGCTAATCCCAAGCTGCAAATTATGAACGTGATAGTTAGCCGCTGGCTTTGGCAGCTCGAAGCCTATATAGGGGAGGAGGTGGGGCCAGCGGTACCATCCCAAAATGTAAAATTCGAAAACCGGAAGTCACACGTGCCAAGGTGCCATCCTTCTAGAGGGAAAGAATTTAGATTTTTCCACCCCGTAAGGGGGTAGCGCCCACAGTGCACCTCACGCCGTGTGCTGTAGGCATTCCTTAAGGTTTTTGCAGCGTCCTTTCGGCGCCTAGCTGCAACCCCTTTCATTCCTTTTACTGTACCTCCGTTCATATTCTCTCCCTCCCATCTAGCTATCCATCATCTCCTAGCACTTGATTCATAGTGGAACTGCAAGGTTATCCTCCTGTAACACCTTTCAAGCCTCTCTTCTCTCTTATTTCACTTTCAGCGCTGAATAACCTCATAGGTCCCTGTGCTTGGCCTTTGGCCCTAAATTCTATCGTCCATTTCCACATCCTCCAGAATCTCTTCGCTCCAACAATTCCTCAAAATTTTAAGAAAGTCAAAGAAAAAAAGTAGTAAAGATAGTAACAACATATGGTCTTAACCTGCCTCCTCGGTGGCCGCGAGTTCGATTCTCGGGCATTCCATTGAGGGGTCAGGATGTGTATTTCTGGTGATAGAAGTTCACTCTCGACGTGGTTCGGAAGTCACGTAAAGCCGTTGGTCCCGTAGCTGAATAACTCCTGGTTCCATGCAACGTAAGAACCATGTAAACAAACACGACTACAACAACAACTCTTTTTATCAGCTAAACAACAGACACAACAAAGAAAGAGCACTGTGGTCATACACGCGATAAGAACTTGGGCATTATTAACGGTTTTTTTTCATTAACCTACAACGTAATTGGGTCGTTTGTGACAAAGAGAAATTATCAGCGTTCGCTAATCTCTGTTGACGATAACACAGGTCATAATGCTGATAGCAGCTGATAAGGAAAGAAAGAGCTGGGGCGGTAGTGGCGTTACTGAAAAAAGTGCATAGGCAGTGCTTATCTCGTGTACACATGTACATACATATAATTATATGTATGTATTTGTGTGTGCGTACTCACATGATCATCTAAAAACAAGAAGATTGCGTTATGTGCTTTATGCAAGTAAATGATATGCATATATAAATTGTTAAGAGGAATATTCACTATAATACTTATATATATATATAATATATATATATATATATATATATATATATATATATATATATATATATATATATATATATAATATGTAGTATATATTATATATCTACGTCTATATGTATTTAGATATATTTGATATATGATACTATGTAGTATACATAAATATACGTATGCATATATAAGCTAATAGGTTTATACACACACACACACACACACACACACACACACATATATATATATATATATATATATATATATATATATATATATATATATATTATAAGTACATATACAGGGTATATGTACTTAAATATATAAAGTACATAAAATCCCAGTACCATTGAACCCATTCTGAACAACAAATACTTGTAATGGTACTGGACACCCTGTATATATAATATATTTATATATAATATATATATATATATATATATATCTTAATATATGTGTATGTATGTATGTATGTATGATGTATGTATAACTGAATCACGAAAGTTTGGAACGTGATAAATCCATAAATAAAGGTATAAACCACGAAAGAAAAATAAACAATGGAGTTTCTTCAATATCTTTCGACTTAACGTCCTTTACTCAGCAGATAAAGGACGTTGAGTCGAAAGATCTTGCAGAAACTCCGTTGTTTATTTTTCTTTCGTGGCTTATACCTTTGTTTATATATATATATATATATATGTATATATATATATATGATATATATATATATATATATATATATATATATATATATATATATATATATATATGTGTGTGTGTGTGTGTGTGTGTGTGTCTGGTATAAATAATGGATCTCTATTTTACTTCCCTGATCAGCCATAAATCACCAACAAAATCACGGGGTCACCTATCGACAAGCATTCTCGTCAACGCTCGCATAGCGCAAAAGAGCTTTGAACAAAAGGGGAGCGAAATGACTTTTCTCTCTAACCTTCAAGATCAATAAGTACTCATAGTTCATGTGGTGACGTAACGACCAACTCTCATGCAAGGTTCAACCTGCACATGGTGCGTTCACATGAAAACAACTGAAATTCAGCTGTCAGTCATAGTTCGTAGTTTTTATTTTATTTATCACCACTTTGGAAGTTTGGATGGTGATTATGTAGATAGTCGTGTCTGTCAGTCAGTGTGCTGTATGACGTATCAGGCATTTAACTCAAAATGTATGGGCCAAGTTCGGTGGAGTT
>NC_087217.1:16342149-16372149 GCF_015104395.2 Macrobrachium nipponense
TTCGAGCCACCTAGCTGTAATCCCTTTCGTTCCTTTTACTGTGCCTCCTTTCCTATTCTCTTTCTTCCATCTAGCTTTCCACCCTCTCCTAACAGTTGATTCATAGTGCAGCCGCTTTGAGGTTTTCCTCCTGTTACACCTTTCGAACCATTTACTATTAGTTTCCATTTCAGAGCTGAATGACCTCATAGGTCATAGTGCTTGGCCTTTGGTCTCAATTCTGTATGCAATTCAACTCGTAATAAGCTTTGCCTTTTTAGATATTTTTCAAGACTAACGAGTTATGATAAATTGATAGATATTGTTTTGCCTGAATATGGCGGTGTGACATATTATATCACTATATCATTGTTAAATTACAGCGAATTCGCAAGTATTATTTTGCGACATTTTTGCAGCCAAAAGCGTCCAGAAGGAATTTATTTACACGAATACGGTATCCTATAATGATAGCTTTATTTCCTCATTATATCAGCCTAAAATGATTCAGAAATTGCATGCAATTTACTATGGCAATCTGCAAATGACTTTATCTATATCATTTTACCTTATTCTGGCAGCCTACAGTGGCCTAGAATGTTTCATTTCACCAGTTTTATCACCATCCACTTACGCGTTTTCATCTAGGTATCAAGGCATCTAATTGCAACGGTATTCTAGACACAGGGCTAATCTACACACCTGGATATGCACGTAACTGATAATTAACGTACCAAGCTTTGGCGCATGTGCTGTTTACGGTCATTACAAAACTTAAAAGCAAACTGTGTAGATATTTGTACGTTATTTTATATGATATGGTTAAATTAACGGACACACATGAAGATGTATGTACGTGCGTGTATATATACGTAAATCTACAGGAAGACGCAAATTTCAAATACAAAACAGTACAAAGTGAAAGATATATATATATATATATATATATATATATATATATATATATATATATATATATATATATATATATATATAGTCCCGACAGGTTTCCGAACCGTATCTTTCATTTACGGTTCGGTCTTTCAAGTATATATATATGTATATATATATATATATATATATGTGTGTGTGTGTGTGTGTGTATGTGTGGTGTGTGTGTGTGTGTATGACGTTCCCTATTGTTACATTGATATTGTTATCGTCACATCCTTACTTAACTCCTACAGAAAAATCATTACAAATTGCAATATTATTATTATATTATTATTATTATTATTATTATTATTATTATTATTATTATTATTATTATTATTGTTGCTTTTGTTGTTGTTGGGGGAAAAGGAAATCCACAGTAGTTTGCCTATTTGATTTTGTTTTTTTTTAAATATATATTTTATTGACTGATGTAATTATGAGTTTTATTTGGAATTATATTATTATTATTATTATTATTATTATTATTATTATTATTATTATTATTATTATTATTATTATTATTATTATTATTAGCAGCAACAGCAGCGTGCTTAATTTATACCGAATGAAACAGTAGAGAAGCAAAAAACCAACAAACAAAAAATAAAAAAAGGAAAAACATTCTTTTCCTCGTCAACCTCAAGCATCCGACCAGCTCACTGGATCACCTTGAAGAATACTCGCGGGGTCCACACGCTTATTATTCGTTTACTTTTAGCGTCTAATACGATATGATTAAAAAATAAATAAAACAAATGAAAAAAAGAGCTCATTTGGCCCTAAGCACAGCCCACGAGGAGGTGCAAGGTTCGTGATCATTGATATGTAACAATTTGATTGGATTGAGACTTGTCGATATGATTAAATAAAAAAAAAAATAAAAAAAAAAAAATCAAAAAAAAAATTCAAATGAATATATATAAAAAAAAAAAAAAAAAAAAAAAAAAAGAGTTCATTTGCCTCTAAGCAGAGACCACCAGGAGTTGCAATTTTCATCATCGTTGATATAAAAATGTGAAGTGACTGAGACTCGTGGTATTTCGCGATGTTGACGTTTATGTTGACTCTTGGATAAAAAAATGTCCTTCGCCTCTTCATTTTCCTATTTATGTTCTATTCTTCTTCCTTTTCTCGTTCGTTTGCTATTTCTTACGTGTTTATAGGGGATGTTTTCTGTCTTAATGGCGTGTATTTCGTGATACTGATGCATTGGTTGAATCCTGGTTAAATGAATTACATTCTCACTGTCATTATTTTTTTTATTTATGTTTTATTCTTGTTACTTTCTTCGTTCATTTGCTCATTTTTACTTGTTTATCTGGAGGGTTTTCTATATTATTGGTGTATATCCTTTTTTTATTTGTCTGTCTCCAATATGCTTAAGAATATTGGAAATTCAGGTGAAAGAAGCAGTGGTTGGATCTAAAGAATATCCTGGTAATATAAATTTAACAACATGAAAGCTGGTAAATGTAATTTTCAGCGAATAAGTACGATGATGCTAAGGATACAACTGCCGTACTGTAAAGCTGCTGCTACTACTAACGATAATAACTATCATTAACAACAATAATGATCACAATAATGGGAATATTATCTGGGAGTTATCTAGTATAATAAATGTATATCGTAGTCTGGAAGAATATTACAACACATGATGAAGCGGCAGGTGTTGGATCATCATATCAATTAAATTATCCATGAAGCTAATTTTATCTCTCTCTCTCTCTCTCTCTCTCTCTCTCTCTTCTCTCTCTCTCTCTCTCTCTCTCTTGTTTATCTTCGCCGGTACTTTTGTACGTTATTAAGAAAAACTATTTTTTTTTTACATCGAGGTCAAATTGCGTGTCATCTTCCCTTTGTCTTATCTCCCAGAGCGTTATAAACAGAGGTTTTGTGTTAACTGTGAGATTTTAACATTTGTTATTAAAGTTTTTTTTACGTCAGTATTGGTATTTGTTTTTTTACTTGTTAAAGAAATGTCATGCTGATTGTGCACAGAATGCGAATACATATTCATACATGTACACTAATGCACACACATGTATCCATTTATATGTATGTATTGTATGTATGTATGTATGTATGTATGTATGTATGTATGTATGTATGTATGTATGTAAAATTTACTAGTCACTTTATTGCCCGATACATATATAATTGTAACAAACACAATGGCCACTTAACTTATAGCTTTCTTCTTATTTTTTTGGGGGGGGCGATGGGATACGTGAGTGAGTTCCACAATACAACATTTTATGACTGTTAGTGTAGTTATTATTATTATTATTATTATTATTATTATTATTATTATTATTATTATTATTATTATTATTATTATTATTATTTGTCCCTGTAACCCTTACCTTAGATACGCCAACTCTTGTCTAAGAATGGTTATGTCGTCTTGTCTTTCCTCGGCCTCCAGCGCCTCCGTCAGGGTCCCTCTCATTTCCTTCATCCGATCCCCAAGGGCACTCAGCACGAGTCCCTCGGCCTCCACAGAGGCCAGCACTCTGGAGGTCTTTGGCAGACGACCGCCCTCATCGCCTCTTTCCTGTGAGGCCGTCTCCTCCTCTATCTTCCTGTTCTGAAGTTCCTGCACCGCCTTCTGCAGGTTGTTCAGCAAGATGTGGTCTGTCTTCTGACGGAGGAGGAGCTGGTCTACGGTATCCTGCAACCTGGCGACATGCCCTCTCGTTCGGGGGTGCCTCCTGGCATGGAGAGAGGCTGCTTGGGCACCGAGGTGGCACAGTGCCAACCACAGGAAAAAGCAGGACAGCAGGGTCGTGGCACTCTTCATTGTCATTCCGCTTTTGTTGGTAAACTCGAATTAAAAAAAAAAAACACCGATTGTAATCCCCAGACACCACCTGCTTAACTTTTCAAAAACTCAACAACACATTATCCTCTCGATGCTTTCATTCCCGGAGTGTTACTCCTCCACTCGAACTTGAGTTTCGGGAAGAGCTCGATCTCACACACGTCTCGTCTCACTACGTACACCATGCGTACACGCACCACATGAGTCGTAACTATACGATATATACGCTGCCATGTCTCCCGGCACGCGCGATCGCTCGGGCGTTTCGTTTTTTGGCCGCTGTTTCGTTTTGATTCGGACGGTCGGCCAGACTGAAGTCCTCATTCGCCGGGCGTATTCGCTTCGCTGGTTTTAATACTCTCTCTCGAATCATTCAGATAAACGTATTTGATTTCAATGTCGATTAGTCAATAAATTTTCTTCTGTTATAAGAAAGCAAAAAGAAAGATTCAAATGTTTGCTGTTTTGACTCACTGGACTGGGAGGAGTCTCTGAGGAGGATGCTGCTCGGTGATTGGTCGAAATGCAGGTCTGGTCACTACTGAAAAAAAAGCATCAAAACGATTGTATTCCGGGGAGTTACAGCTCCTAATTTTGAATGCGTTTATCACAAATCAACTTAATACAGATACATTTGGATATTTTTCAGTCAATATGAAGTTAGGAAGTGAAGGAATCTAACGGAAACATGGGATAAATGAAACTTGGCAACTCGCTCAGATCCTGCATCGCGATTGGCTGACGGCGGCAGGTGTGCAGTGGAGCGCAGGTGGACACTCCTGACGAGACTGACCGTTCTGAACGAACAATTGAATCAGCATCTTTATTCACTTCAAGAATTGCCTTAAAGTGTTGAGACGCGAAATAAAAATCAGCAGCTGCCGCTGACCCCAAGAGCCCAATATGCGCGTTAATTATCGTACTCAAAAGGGAAGAATTCTGTTCATAGGAACTGAAATGAGCGTTCGGCGGAAGTGAGTGGATCTCCAAATATTAACGGCATCGAACTAAAGATTCTGAAACGGCATTCTCGATGCGGGTTGTGTGTCGGGGCATCGGGGTTATTTCTTTTAGGCCTGGCATCTGACGAAAGTGTCGGCCTTCCTTGACAAAAGTAAAAAAAAAAAAAAAAAAAAAATCTCGCGCAAACAAGCTACTTACAACTGACCCTTAAGCCTTGACCTGAGGCTGTGATTTCCGGACCAATAGTTTTAAGTAATACGAATATTCGGCAGAAGTTTTAAACGAGCTTCATAATAGAAATAGGAGGCTTCGACGACACCCCTTTTCAACATCCGAACAAACAGCTGCATTTTGAAGCATCCAAAAGAGCA
Source organism: Macrobrachium nipponense (assembly GCF_015104395.2). Classification (NCBI taxonomy): domain Eukaryota; kingdom Metazoa; phylum Arthropoda; class Malacostraca; order Decapoda; family Palaemonidae; genus Macrobrachium; species Macrobrachium nipponense. The sequence goes on from NC_087217.1 coordinate 16,347,223, forward strand.
GCAGCTGACGAGGCGATTCGGACACACGCAGGCATATCGTTAAGGCTTTCATCCTCATTACGAAGATAGAATAAAATCGACCTTATTGACACCTGTTGATGAGTTGATTCTGCCCTCGACAGAGAGATGAGATGAGATGCACAAAGACGGACATAAAAGAGTGAGAGGGAAAAAAAGAAGGGGAGGGTGGAATTGATGAGGGAAAATTAAGTTCGACAGGTGACGATGGCCATGTTTTAAAGGAATACACCGACAGCACTTGTCTCTCTCTCTCTCTCTCTCTCTCTCTCTCTCTCTCTCTCTCTCTCTCTCTCTCTCTCTCTCTGTATGTGTGTGTGTATGTGTAAGTGAGTCTATACGTCGCTGTTAAAATAATTAGAAATTCATTTGTTATTTTTATTTTAAAACATGACGTTTTCTACAAAACTCTTAATTTATTAGTCTATGTTTGTGTATATATACATACATACACATAGCTACATACTTACATACATAATCAGAATTAATAACTTACTCACTTTCACAAACCTACCTGTTTCAATAGAGAACGCTCAAGCATTTAAAAAAACTAAAGTTTTAATGAACTAAATTTTTAAGAACTAAAGCGTATAAAGTAAAGAAAGAGAGAGAGAGAGAGAGAGAGAGAGAGAGAGAGAGAGAGAGAGAGAGAGAGAGAGAGAGAGAGATTTCTCATTAAATTATATTTTCATTTCATTGATAAACTTAACCACTGTAATGAATGTTACTTTAGGTTATATTTTGAAGAGAGAGAGAGAGAGAGAGAGAGAGAGAGAGAGAGAGAGAGAGAGAGAGAATGTTAACTAAAGTAACTACGGTCCCTCCATTAGGCATCATCTTAATCCCTGCGACGCCAGAGAACACTCAATGGCTCGATCTGCCCTCTGCGTAATCCATGGCTAATCCATCCATTAGAAACAGTCATTAGTAGCCTCCAGAACGTGTTAACCTACCCTAAGCATATGCTCGCATCCTCTGTCTCTCTCTCTCTCTCTCTCTCTCTCTCTCTCTCTCTCTCTCTCTCTCTCTCTGTATATGCTTCAACTTACGATTACAGAACTCCTTCCTTCTCTCTCTTCTTTAACTTTTTATCTTTATCTTACTTACAGGGACCTCTCGCTCTCTCTCTCTCTCTCTCTCTCTCTCTCTCTCTCTCTGTGTTTTTGTACTTCTAGTTCTTCCATTATTATACATTTTATGACTACAGAACTCTTTCCCCCTCTCCCTTCATCATTTTATTCTTGTCCTACTTACATGGCTCTCTCTCTCTCTCTCTCTCTCTCTCTCTCTCTTCGAGATCTTCCATTATTATCCAATTACTACTACAGAACTTTTTCCCTCTCTTCTTCAGAATTATTGTATTCTCTCTCTCTCTCTCTCTCTCTCTCTCTCTCTCTCTCTCTCTCTCGTGTCCAATGGCATCCCTGAGTCCCAAGGATGGGCAGCTGTATGTACAAAGTATTGGCCAACCCATTACAGAGGACACGAGAAGGCGTTGGATGATTTGGGATTTTTTTTTAGTAAGATATTATCGTTGTTTTTTAATGATATTAATCAGGGAATGCCGCCTTTCTTACTACCGTTATTAGACTCTTTGTAATTTTTATGCTTTTTGATAATCTCTGCTTTGTACTACAGGGTGTCCATAAAGTCCCAGTACCATTCTCTGCGATAAATACTTGAAATGGTACTGGGACTTTCTGGACACCCTATATATTTCATGTATATGGCCCTGAGATGAAATAAAGAATATTATTATTATTATTATTATTATTTTGCTCTATCACAGTCCTCCAATTCGACTGGGTGGTATTTATAGTGTGGGGTTCCGGGTTGCATCCTGCCTCCTTAGGAGTCCATCACTTTTCTTACTATGTGTGCCGTTTCTAGGATCACACTCTTCTGCATGAGTCCTGGAGCTACTTCAGCGTCTAGTTTTTCTAGATTCCTTTTCAGGGATCTTGGGATCGTGCCTAGTGCTCCTATGATTATGGGTATGATTTCCACTGGCATATCCCATATCTTTCTTATTTCTATTTTCAGATCTTGAAAATTATCCATTTTTTGCCTCTTTCTCTTCAACTCTGGTGTCCCATGGTATTGCGACATCAATGAGTGATACTTTCTTCTTGACTTTGTCAATCAACGTCACGTCTGGTCTATTTGCACGTATCACCCTATCCGTTCTGAACCATAGTCCCAGAGGATCTTTGCGTGATCGTTTTCTATCACTCCCTCAGGTTGGTGCTCGTACCACTTATTACTGCAAGGTAGCTGATGTTTCTTGCACAGGCTCCAGTGGAGGGCTTTTGCCACTGAATCATGCCTCTTTTTGTACTGGTTCTGTGCAAGTGCCGGGCATTCGCTTGCTATGTGGTTTATGGTTTAATTTTTCGTATTGCACTTCCTACATATGGGAGAGATGTTATTTCCGTCTATCGTTCTTTGAACATATCTGGTTCTTAGGGCCTGATCTTGTGCCGCTGTTATCATTCCTTCAGTTTCCTTCTTCTTCTTCTTCTTCTTCTTCTTCTTCTTATTATTATTATTATTATTATTATTATTATTATTATTATTATTATTATTATTATTATTATTATTATTATTATTATTATCATTACTGGAGAAATAAATCCACAGTTAAGTTTATTGTAAATATATTTAAATCTAAAACTGTAAATATAATGTACAATTACAGAACTCTTGATTTGTTTCTTCATTTTAAGACTCGTGCTACTATGAGTACATTATTATTATTATTTATATTATTATTATTAGTTATTATTATTATTATTATTATTATTATTATTATTATTATTATTATTATTATTATTATTATTATTATTATTATTATTATTATTATTATAGTAATTGGAATACATATAAAAAATCACTTTCTGACAGAGCCCCTTCATGTGTGTATTTTATTATACAAATATTTATTCTTTGAAAATTTATACAAAAACGGTTTGTTTCTTTATTGATCTTTTTTATTGCACAGTAGCAAGTTCCTTCAAATACCAAAACATGTAAAAACAAGTTCAAATGGAAAGCAGGAGTCAAATTAGACAGAGACGCTACGAGATTATATCATAAAAGATAATGCCAGTTAAAGTCTGACTTATGCATCATTCGGAATAAGTAGTCATTAATTTATCCGGACAATCAAATGACTTCCAATCTGTTTATTTTTGAGTTAGTTACTCCCCTTACCCTTATCTCCCTCTTACTTGCATCCTAATGAACAGCATATTCTCTGGAAGCTTGAATGTCGAGTCAGTATCCCCTTTGGTTGGGTTCTTTCATATGAAAAGGTTTCATTGACTGAATAATTAATAATAATAATAATAAAATAATAATAATAATAATAATAATAATAATAATAATAATAATCTTCTAAGGGGTACACAATAACAAAAATTGTTAAAGTTCGTTATAATTTATAAACACTATGTAATAGCTTTCGAAGTGTTTATAAATTATACACGAAATTTTTACATTTTTATTATTATGGACCTCTTAGAAGATTGTATAAACTCTCGTGATGATAATAATAATAATAATAATAATAATAATAATAATAATAATAATAATAATAATGATAATAATAATAATAATAATAATAATAATAATAATAATAATAATAATAATAATAATAATAATAATAATAATAATAATAATAATAATAATGATCTTCTAAGGGGTACACAATAATAAAAAAAAATTTAAGTTCGTTATAATTTATAAACACTATGTAAAAGCTTTCGAAGTGTTTATAAATTATACACGAAATTTTTACATTTTTATTATTGTGGACCTCTTAGAAGATTGTATAAACTCTCGTGATAATAACAAGAACAAGAACAAGAACAAGAACAAGAACAAGAACAAGAACAAGAACAAGAACAAGAACAAGAACAAGAACAACAATAATAATAATAATAATAATATAATAATAATAATAATAATAATAATAATAATAATAATAATAATAACAATAATAATAATAATAATAATAATAATAATAATAATTTGTATCATAAAAATCCACAATTACATAGTAAAGTATATTGCTATGTGAGATGTCGATTTTGCATGATGATATACGTAACTGTATAATTGTGGATTTTTATGACACATTGTTCTTCACGAGATTGTGAATTTCTTAATAATAATAATAATATAATAATAATAATAATAATAATAATAATAATAATAATAATAATAATAATAATAATAATATAATAATAAATTCACGAATTCATCTGAATATTCAAGCGGCACTCCAGCTCTGGAGTTACGAAGCAGATTTTTTTCTTTTTAATTCAACCATTGCTGTTCGAAATCAAGGCTGAGTCCTTACTATAAAAAAAAAAAGCCGTGTGGATGGAATTATATAAATGACGAGTCACGCGCTGAGATTTTCAAGTTGCTCTACTTTATCGAATAATACTTCGATTCAAAACAAGTCTGTTATTAAGGATAATTCATTATGAGTTCCAGGAATAGCAGGATCTCCTTACGCTAGATATATCAGTGAAACATTTCATCATTTTACGTAAACTTCCATATTGTTTAGTTGATGTGATCAGACGACCTTCGAATGGAATGCTCTTGTCATGAACGTGTTTTAATGCTTTTCTCATTTTATTGTGCATTGAATCAATCGAGCATTGCGTAATTGGTTGATTCCATAAATTAAGTCATCGTGGGAAGTTCATTTTGTTGGTTGAATGGAGCAAGATTCTTGTTTATTTTTTCACGCTCTAAAAACTTTCTTTTCTAAGATTTTTTTTCTCTTTTTAAATAAATGCCTCATAAACATTTTTTGTTAAGATGATTTTCAACTATTTCATAATGTGTACATGATTAAATTACACCGAAAATTTTTGAAAAATAGTCTTGGAATTCTTGCTTATATTTTCACGCTCCAAAATCTTTTTTAAGATTTTTTTTTTATCTTTTTAAATAAATGCCTCATAAACATACTTTGGAATTAGGATCATAGTGAAATTTATTTTTCGAATATTTTCTGTCATATTCGATAGCTCGCATAACTATGATGAAGAAAGCTTAAATTGTGAGCTAAGTCAAACTCTCCTCAGAGAATTAATATTTACTTTATATTTCTTGCAAGCACAATTGTGCATGGTCCGATTCCTTCGCTGAATAATATTTATCTAACGCGCTCTGTAAACTTTTATCAAGCAGAGTTGAATAATCAAAGACAGTTTATTGAATAGAACATTCAATATAATAAAACTGAATTAAATGCAACAGAACAAAACAACTGAGCAAAGAACGGGGTTGAGAATATGCTCTCTCTCTCTCTCTCTCTCTCTCTCTCTCTCTCTCTCTCTCTCTCTCTCTCTCTCTCTCTCCCTCAGTGTTTGTTCTGTCTGTCTGTCTACTTGTCTGTTAGTATTATCTCTTGTCTGCCCTCTCGTCTCTTGTTTTTGGTATTATCTCTTGACAAATACCTTAATTCGTTTATATTTCTCGCTCTTTTTTTCCTGTTTACTGCGTTACTCCTCTCTAGCTCTCTCTCTCTCTCTCTGTCACTGTCTCCTTGGATGGACTAATAAGTCTTTGAGACATCCTAATCTTTGTAAATCTCTCCAACATTCTCTCTCTCTCTCTCTCTCTCTCTCTCTCTCTCTCTCTCTGTTCCTCGTTAATCTCTTTCTCAGTATTACTGATTGTTCTCTCTCTCTCTCTCTATCTCTATCTCTTTCTCTCTCGTCTCCTCGGATGGACTAATAAAGTCTTTGAGACATCCTAAGCCTTGTAACTCCTTGTAGCTTCTCTCTCTCTCTCTCTCTCTCTCTCGTCTCCTCGGATAGACTAATAAGTCTTTGAGGCATCCTAACCCTTGTAACTCTCTCTCTCTCTCTCTCTCTCTCTCTCTCTCTCTCGTCTCCTAGGATGGACTAAAAAGTCTTTGAGACATCCTAATCCTTGTAACTCCTTTTACCCCCCTCTCTCTCTCTCTCTCTCTCCCCACTCCCCGACCTGAGGCAGCTGCTGTTTCCCAGACACCTGCCTCCCGCCTCGGCGTCTTCCCAGCATCCCGCGATGCTAAAACCTGCAACGCAGCGCAAGAGATGAAAATGGCACGACAAAACGCTGCATTTTTCTTTGTGTGAGTTTCTGGCAGGTGCAAAGTTTGCACCTGCGATTGAAAAAACGTGATAAGAGCGTTTAAATGTGCATATTTTCAACAGCAAATGCCAGGGGCCAAGGACTGGAAAGGTACGCTGAAATGCACGTTTTTTTCTTTTTTTTTTTTTTTTTTTTTTTTTTTTTTTTTTTTTTTCTTTTTTTTTTTTTTTTTTTTTTTTTTTTTTTTTTTTTTTTTGCTGGGAGAGGGTGGGGTCTCGTATGCCTTGTAAGTTTTATGGGTTTTTGTCGTTATTTTCTTTATCAATTTTGTGTTTTCATGTACGAGAGTAATGTGTTTTAAGTGTGCGAGTTTTCTCTATAAAAATAGTATTCTTTTATTTATTCATGCCAGAGTGTTTGAGCGCATATGTATAATCCTAAGAGTTTTTAAGATATTTTTGTATTTTCGTTGGTGGATATATGATTATTATATATATATATATTATATATATATATATATATATATATATATATATCTATATATGTGTGTGTGTGTGTGTGTGTGTGTGTGTGTGTATGTGTGTGTGTGTGTGTGTATGTATACATGTTTCAGTCTTTTCTCTTTTTCACTTTTTATTTTGTTTAAATGAGCATTCATTTCGAAATTTTATCGGTTATTATGCCAGTTCCATGTCAAAAGGGCCCATCTTCAACAACAACAACAACAATAATAATAATCATAATAGTAATGTGTCAGTTTGAACTTGAAATCTGAACGTAAATGCAAAAGCTCTTTGATATGAAAATGAATGAAATAACCATTCAAAAACAAAACTAAAGTGAGGAATCAACAGCTGCTCTCCCCGTGGGAAGAGCAGCGAGAGATAACGTCTGCGTCTAGGGAAGGGAGAAGGGCCGATGATAATAGGGGAGATAGCAAGGAAGGAGAGAAAGAGTAGATTAAGAAAAAAATGTGTGAGAGAAGGAGATTAATTCTCCACCTCTTGCCAAGAGTTTTGTGCATGTTTTGAATCAAAGCACACACACAGATGCAGACAGTGTGGCTGAAATCTTTCTGGTGATCAGTTGATCTGTTGCATTTGTGTTGATGTTGTTCAGAGGAAAATACAAAACAGAGAGAGAGAGAGAGAGAGAGAGAGAGAGAGAGAGACTGTAATGATACGAAATAACCTGCCTTCGACTGTAATCGTGTTAATGATGTTCAGAGGAACTCACGCGAGAGAGAGAGAGAGAGAGAGAGAGAGAGAGAGAGAGAGAGAGAGAGGGCGTGATTGAAATTATACAAATTATTTGCCTTTAACTGTAACCGTGTTGATGTTGCTCAGAAGAACGCCGTACAAGAAGAGAGAGAGAGGAGAGAGAGAGAGAGAGAGAGAGAGAGAGAGAGACCAACTAGTGTGGTTAAAACAATCAAACCATCCCATTGTGTATTGCAAAGGTTTCTTTTTTTCGTGTGGGGTCGCGGGTTGATGGTAGGAGAGGGGGTAGGGGGGGGGGGTGTTGGGGGTTGGGCCTACCATGTTACGAGAATATCAGCAGGAAGTAACAAAAGACACCTTCCTTCTTGAAACATCGCCGAATTCCTAGCGTCCCGTAGAAAAAGAAGAAGAAGGTAATCTCGGCCACAAACCCCTTTTTCTTTTCCCTTTTTCCCGCGTGAATCGATCCGTCCCATCTGCGAAAGGGAGATCGATCCCATTGTCTGCCCGAACGGATAAGGGAGGTTTCGGAAGGCACCGTTCGTTTGTTTCGCCTTTGGTTGAGATTTTATCGCTGCGGAGCGGCGAACGTTTTGTCAGAGGGACGTTTCGCTATGTGGGACCTGATTATGAGATCTTTTGTGGATGGGATGGAAAGCCAATTCTTACGGTAAGATCTGAGGGGGCCAACATGCAACGTTACGTCATCAGCTGATAAGATAAAACAGATAATTCTATTGAGAATTTTATTATTATTATTATTATTATTATTATTATTATTATTATTATTATTATTATTATTATTATTAGCTAAGATATTCACAATATCTTGAAAAAAATGAGTAAAAAAACAATTATATGGATGGTAAAAGTTATTATTATTATTATTATTATTATTATTATCATTATTATCATTATTATTATTGCTAAGAAATTCACAATCTCGTGAAAAAAATGTGATAGTAAAATCCAAATTCCAAAAAAACATTATTCTATTATTATTATTATTATATTATATTACTGATTATTATATTATTATTATTGCTAAGAAATTCACAATCTCGTGAAAAAAATGTGATATTAAAATCTACAATTATAGGTACTGTAAAAATTATTATTATTATTATTATTATTATTATTATTATTATTATTATTATTATTATTATTATTATTATTATTATTATTATTATTGCTAAGAAATTCACAATCTCGTGAAAATAATGTGTAATAAAAATCCACAATTATATGTAAAGTAAAAAATATTATTAATATTATCATTATTATTGTAAGAGGACACTCTTTTAAACAAATTATGTGGAATAAAATGGCAGAATTCTGGGGAATAATCTTATATATCTTTTCTATTTTTCTTATTACTCTCTTCTTTCAATACAAGAGCTTCCCCTAAGTCAACCTAATGAGGTTGAGAGCAAAAAGGGTTTGAAGTCGTAACAGGAGGAAAACCTGGTAGTTGAACTATGAAACAATTGTTAAGAAGAGAGCATGAACGGAGGTGCTGTAAAGGGAATAAAAGGGGTTCCAGGTAGGGACTGAAGGGACGTAGCAGAGAACCTTAAGTAAAGCGTATACAGTGCACCGCGTGCGGTACACTGACGGTACTCCTCCATCCTACGGGGTGACAGAGCACACCTTTCCCCCGATGACTTCTTAGTACTTTCATAGTCCTCTGGCTGCATTTTCTAAGTATGAGGACAAAATTTTCTCTCACTCTCTCCATCCCCCTCTAATACACACACACACACATTTACTTTCAAGCACGAAAAACAAGATTAAGTGGCACAACCACTGTAAGTAACCGCAATCACAACATGTAGATGAATAGCATCATTACAGCCCGGTAGTTAAGAGGTAATGTGCTCATCCAGAGGTGTGGGTGAACGACTATTAACACCGTTGTCATTCGTGCCTTAAAAACCGACAGAAATGACAACAGCTGTCATGTAGATATAGACTTTTTTTAAATTCAAAGGTTAGACCTACCTCCGGTAACCGTGTTAGTCAACTGCATGGCTATGCGGTCGTTATACCATTAGACAGGTTTATTTAAAGCGTACAGGATGAGTAATGCCCGTCATGGAGACAAGCTCTGTTTGTTCTTATGGTTGTATCAGTCACAAACTTATAAGTTACGGACCATATAGGCAGGAACTTTCGAGTTTCGGACTGATCAAACCAGATTGTTACCAAGATCTTTAGACCAATAGACCAAGTGTCTTCCCAGTCTTTACGTCTCTCTCTCTCTCCTCTCTCTCTCTCTCTCTCTCTCTCTATAGTATACACACACATTATACACACACACACACATATATATATACATATATATATATATATATATATATATATATATATATATATATATATAGTATAGATATTGCGTGTGTGTATGTGTGTATACACCAGCCGCCACAAGTCACAAAAGAATCCTTTATCAAGCTATTACACATACATTGTTCACCAGTGTATGCACATTTGTCGTTGCATTTCTCTCGATATCCTATAGAGATCGATGAATCCAGATATCTCTATTTCTGATCGTTATCCAATCGCATTACTGGAATAAAATACACACGTCACTTCCTTCGGCGGCGAGTGATCACATACGACATCGGTCTAAATGAAGCGTTTCTCCCGTCACTCGAAAACGATCGCTTGGCGAAAATCACACGACGACAGGTATTTATTACGTTTTTATGACTCTGCAGGTTTCGACCCGTGTCCCGAAACGGCGTCAAAAACGTCGCATGAAATGTATAAAAGGCCCCAAAAATAGCCCGGGGCTCCTATTGCGTGATTTAGGGCACAGAATGTACGAGAGTGTATTTCAAAATGTTCGCTCTTTTCGCTCTGATTGCTTCGCTTCAAGACCCGCGTTATCCTGTACGAGTCTGTTTGCTAATGTTGGCGATCTGCTAACAGCCGCTTTTCTTGCTGCAGTATTTGCCTTCATGCATGAAGGAACTTTGAGTCATAGTGCCATTCGATCTCTCTATCTATCTATCTATCTTTCGCCTACTATAGTTCGTCTGCATGCCCGTTTGGCTTCAGATAATCAAGATCAAACATATAAAACGTAAGAACAAAATTAGGAAAACTAGCAGTTGAAGTGCTGTAAAATGCAGCTGACACAGATATTCTAAAATCATTCAGCCAATCAGATACCAGTAAGGCCATAAGGAGGGAAACTGTATAATGTATCAAGAACTTCAGTCTCCTTAGGACTGGACAACCATACAAGAAAAAAGGGTGCAAACTCTGGTTTGTTATCTACGCGTCACCTATTCTTCTTCTTTCCCACCGTTATCCCTACTCTAAGGGGTCGGTTGCCTGATGCGCCTTGCCTTACAACATCAGGCATGGTTTATTATTTGGCCAAGGGATTTTTACGACGCGTCACCTATTCCGAGGTATTAAACATGGCGGAAGCTCCTTGGGACGACGTGTTTAGTACCGGATATCGTTTATTAATATAATTTGTAGACCACGCACTTTAGAAATGGGTGTATAAAAATACTTTGATCCCCGAGGGGCTAGTACTAAACACGGTGTCCCAAGGAGCTTCCACCATGCTTAGTACCAGGATTAATCCTACTTAGTACTAATACCTCGGAGTAGGTGACGCGTAGATAGCAAGCCAGAGTAGCACTAGCACTGAAAGAGGTTAATGTGATCTCATCCTCCTAGAAAGAGCATCGAAGAAGGCTTTAGTCGATCACATCTTCTCATTTTGATAACACTTCGATTCGTCTCATAACGTAAGTGAGGATCTTTAGCTAGTCTCATTTCCAGAACAAGAGAATTACTGGGGGCTTCAGTGGTTCATCTTTACGTCTTAAGAGTAAAATCACCGCGAGGATTTCAGTTGATCTCAATTACTTAACAGGAGAATCACAGAGAAACATCGAGGATTTCAAATGATCTCAGTTGCTGAAAACAGACATCAGAAAATTACAAGATAAGGACTCTTCTATTGGTAGTACAGTTCAGTTTCGTATTATGGAAACTCCCGCTAAGGAAGTGCTGAGGGAACCATGTAACATAAGGCATTGAAACGACAAGACTCTGCGACTCAGAATTTCAGAATTATTATCTTTATTGTTGTTGTCGTTTGTGCTTGCTTATGAGAAGCCTTAGAGCAAGAACAAGTCTCGTATACTTTACTTGAAACTTATCAGTTAATCTAAAATGAGTCAGAAAATTCTCTCTCTCTCTCTCTCTCTCTCTCTCGCTCTCTCTCTCTCTCTCTCTCTAAATATTGTGACGAAGTGCCAAGTATCTGGTTACTACACTTTCCATTCATTAACTGATACCTCACAAAACCCGGAAATCTGAACCCTCATCACAGGTATTAAACGACTGAATGCTCTAAAGGCAACAGTGATCCCTTAACAACTTCCAGTATTGCAGTAAATCAGACTAAGTTTATCAAAACAGGTGTGAGGTAATCTTGTAAGTAATTAAATCAATCAAAGCGCATCATTCCATCAACAACTTTAAAAGTCTAAGTATTTCCCTGATTTCAGAAGTCTAAGTACTTCCCTGGTTCTAAGTCACTTCAAGTTAATTGAAGGAAAACAGATCAATTACCACTCTATGTTTCCACCTAACATCAATATAATCAAATGCAAATATACTGGCGTAAGACAAAGAAAAGACTTATAAAAATTTTAAATACAAAAATTTATTATTAAATTCAAAATTTATAAGTGAAATTCACAATATCAGGGAAAATTACTGTTACTTGAAAACAAAGTAAAGTTTAATTAATTCTTGAATCAAAATTAATTTATCATAAAATTCAAGAAAATTAATTCAATCAAAATTCAAAAGTGTTAGGCAATAATTGAAAATTTGAAATTAATTCACAAGTGCTAAACAATAATAAAACTTGAAAAGAATTCTAAGTAAATGCAAATTAATTCACAAGTGTTAAATTTAATTAAATGTGCAATGATTGAGCGTTGCAATGAAAATAACCAAGTCAATTAAATTGTGAATGCAAATGAAAATACAGAAAAATGTGGACAATATCAAAGTAAAAAGACACTTCAACAAGAAAATGAACAAATGCACAAAAATGAAACAAACACAAAACACAAAAATTTGCAATGTGTAAAAGTGCAAATCTTTTCACTCAAAATATTGTAACCATCAGTTCTTACCAAACCTTCGTAACCACCTGTTATTAGTTAACCACTGTTCCTATCAGTTATTAGTTGCAACTAATAAAAATATAACACACTTTACATTTTTGGTATACCAACTTCTTTCTTTCTTGCTGCAGCTCGTTTCACACTTACACAAGACCAGGCGCCATTACGAAACAATGTATGTTCAGATTCCACAAAAAACACTATTTAACACTAAATAAACTCTAAGAAATATCAAATATAAAATTCTCAAGTTACGAGTGACCATTCAATACAAAATCGTTACGTTACTTTAAGATCAAAAGTGCTATGCGATGGAGAGAGAGAGAGAGAGAGAGAGAGAGAGAGAGATGTGAATGCCTCGAGTCTCTAAGATCTAATGAAATTCTCTTCCTTATGGAAGCTGGACAGTGGATGACACAAAACGTTTTGAGATCCAATTCTTTCTAGAAGCTTCGAAATCTTACGCAACTTTACATACAAAATGTGCAATCTGCTGTGGCTTTGATCAAAGACATACACATACAAGACGATTCTGTTCAAAAAAGACACGTACTCGACTCGATCGACCGAAGCAGACGTCCCTTATCTTACTTGATGACAGAATCCCAAAACACACTGAAGATTCGAGCTCGCTTATCAAACGTGTTGACAGATTAAGAAAGCAAACGGAGATCTCAGAGTTCCTCTAATCTCACAGTGCTGACATAATAGGGAAACAATCGTAGTTTTGAATGGACAAAGAAAATCTCTCTCTTTCTACATTCTGTGTTATATATATATTCTTTTACATTATGTTATGCAAAATCTGAACACACATTTAAAACATTTTATCTCTAAGCTATCTAAGAATCTGAAAAAATGTTGCACAAAATCTTATATAGTCAAAGAGGAGATATATGCATTTTGAAAGTACCGTGGTTTTTTTAAGCTTATATACACGTACGTATTCATAAATATAATATATATAATATATATATAATATATATATATATATATATATATATATAATATATATATTATTATATATATTTATATATATATATATACTTCAATCTGGATTCGAATTCGCTTTTGGTGCAAATTATTTCTAGGATAATGTATATATAAGTATATATACATACACACACACACACACACACACACACACACACACACACACATATATATATAATATATATATATATATATATATATATATATATATATGCACCTAACTATGGAAAAATTTAAACCTAAAGCGAATCATCCATTATAAGTAGTTCCACCCTTGCCAAGGGTCGCAAACACCAGATAACTGTTCCATAAGATCTTTCCTTCCCGTTCATGAGCCATGTGCTAAAAAAAGATGGAAAGTAGATATACATATATATATATATATATATATATATATTATATATATATATATTATATATATTATATATAAGAGAGAGAAAACACATATGAAAATGTCAATACGAACAGAAAATGACGCACATCCAAGAAAAATTCTCACTTTTAATCACTGTCATTTTCTGTCTATAACATTTCGTGAGTTCTTGAGTGTTCCGTCTTATCCGCCTTAAGATGTACAAGCGTGAATTTCCTTCTCTCTCTCTCTCTCTCTCTCTCTCTCTCTCTCCTCTCTCTCTCTCTCTCTCTCTCTATTCCCAGGTCGGACAAAATACCAATGTACTGGAAATCGCCGTGAGATTTCGCACTCAACCTAATGCTAGCTTACGTGGTCTCTCTCTCTCCTCTCTCTCTCTCTCTCTCTCTCTCGTCTCTCTCTCTCCTCTCTCTCTCTCTCCGGCGTACGAGAATGAAAGGAATTAAAAAAAAAGTGAGAAGCATTATAATTTCCCGGTTAACTGAGCCCTCCGGTCTCTCAGTTTTTGCCTTCTTCGGAAGCCGACTGAACGTTACCTATACTGTAAAACAAAGTAGCTCACAAAAACCATCGCGACAGTCATCTGTAACACATTCACCTGAACTATTCTTATAAACGGGCTTCTTAGTTTTCTGAAAAGAGAGAGAACTATTTACTCGTCAGAGGGAGATCTCCTCGACTTTTGGCTAGAGAGTACTTCAGCCTCCATCGTTATAGTAACTCTTTAGCAACATTTATTTCCAAGGCTAAAGCCATTAACCCACGGCCATCTTCCGGTAGAGCAGATCTGCAATGATACTGCACTCCAACGTATTAATGAGTGCATCCATAAACTGATTGGAAAAAAAACCCGTGGTGTAAATTTAACACAAGTTTTACAGTTTAGAAAAATTTAGCTGATAATTTTCACTGCGCAGGAGTCTTCTCCACGGATCTTTTGACTCTTGAAACTGTGATAATAGTGGCCTACAGTATTTTATATACAGTACAGTAGTACAGTTCTTTCTGAGAGGCTATCACACCTTTGAATTCGAACAACCAAATTACGCAAGTCCACAGATGCCTGGGATTTCCGTATCATATAACCAGCTATTTTTGCCTAACGTAGTTCATATCGAGAGACTGTCACACCTCCTTCAGATTCAAATTTGTAAACAACGCATGTCCAGCTCGTTGGATCATCTAAAGGTGGCTGTCAGGTTAGGGTAGTAGTCGAGGGCTTCCAACAAGTCCTCTCTCGATTAATCACAGCTGTCAGCACTGGGTACCACCATTATTTAGATAGATGACCAGCGTGCCCCAGACACATGCCCTCGCGACATTTAGTGGGCCTGGACCTATGGAGCAGTTATTCCCAACATTTATATCTTCAAGGAACCCCTGAAACAATTTTTCAGATCCTAGGGAACCTTTATCTACAGGCACTATCTCTCTCTCTCTCTCTCTCTCTCTCTCTCTCTCTCTCTCTCTCTCTCCCACTGTATATATATATATACATATATATATTATATATTATATATATATATATATATATATATATATATATATATATATATATATATATATAATATTTCAAGACTTCTTGCGGAACCCCTGATGATGGAATAAGGAACCCCAGAGTTCCCCGGAACCCTGGTTGGGAATCGCTGCTATAAGGAACTTCATCCTGAAAATCAATGCTTAAAGCAAGTTTGATTTGAGCTACCCTTTCGAGTCAGACGTCAGGACAGAGAAGCCAAGCGAATTGGGAGAGTGAGATATTCCCTGATTACCCCGGGGTTAGATTCCCCGTTGCTGATTACTCTCCCTTCCGAGAATAACGATTCTCTTTTATGCGTCAGTTAGTGCATCCCAGATGACGACCTTCCAGGGGATACGAATAAGAAAGAGAGAGACTCTAACAAGACGTTATATATCGACCGCTGTCCATATGGGAAACTCGTGGACGCTAGCAAAAAATTTTGGAAAGAGCTGGAGGAGAGAGAGAGAGAGAGGCTCAAAGACATTTCTAGCCAGCGGATGTAAGGATGACTGCATACCTGGGAAAGAGATAGAGAGAGAATGGTACATCAATATCTAAACTGATGAAGAAGGAACTACCAAAAAACAGATACAGTTCAAAAACTTTCCCAAGAAATCGGTGAAAAAGCTGCTGAAATGTTGAGAGAGAGAGAGAGAGAGAGAGAGAGAGAGAGAGAGAGAGAGAGAGAGAGAGAGAGAGACCGTAAAACCCTCCAAGGAGGGAATGAGGAACTTGGCTGAATATCTAGGGGCAGTGAATTAATAAGACCAGCTTTTATGGTGTCGTTAACAGCGTGGTCGTTCGTCATAACTGCTGCTGCATGGATTATCACCAGAAAGACGAGCTCCATTACCTTCGCAGCGACGCCAGATAGGAGAAATGCTCCGCTTACTGAATTAGTCCTGACAAATACCACGAGGTTGATTATTGAAAGAAATTTATGAAGTCTGCTGGACGGAAAGTTCAAGAAGATCGAACAGGGATATTTCCCTGCTTTTTAAGATTGTAGAATGTTAAGTTATGCCTCATCAAGAACTTCGATTAGAGACCTTGACCCAAAGATTTCTTTTATCAGGGCGTTTCATCTTATCCTTTAATTGAGGTCCTATTCTTACGTATTGGCAGTCTTGTGATATATCTTCCCTTATTGCCATCGTGAAAGGCTTATTTATTAAATTGCTCCTAGTTTTATTTCGGAATAAAAAGGAAAAGTCTTGGAAAAAGCTGATACCTCCAGAGAATGGCATCAGGAAAATTCCTCTAGAGTGACTGCAATTGGTCAATTATGCTTCTAGTTCACTAGCCACATAAATTCAATTTAGGAACCATCGGAGGAATGGCCTCTCCAGAGGAATTCCCTTACATTCATTTGATTCATATAACGAATTATCTTCCGATTCGGAGACCTGAGATCATTTCACGATTCCCTTTGGGGGAACAGATCGAAAGACCATTGCGGTTTCAATGGTTTTCATCAGGAAGGATTTTGAACAGATGAGCGGAAGAGGTTTGACTGGGGTATATACGTGCTACTAGTAGGTGGCCCCTGGGTGGGGACTGGGTTGCCGTCCAGTTACCGTTATAAGATTTGGTTTTGAAAGTTCATCCGCGGGTAACGAGATCGCGGGGTGGTGGTGAGGGGGAGGGGTTATCGAGAGGGTGGGTGGGGGGGATACGGAAAAAAAATAAAGGCGCATTTGGTTCGTTATAAAGCCCCTGTTTTCTAAGAACTTGACGAAATGGAAATAATGTTGTTTAGAATTCGGATACCTGATGCCTCATTCAGTCCTTGTGTTCTGTATTCGTACTTGGAAAAAGAGGAAAAATTTTTTAGCTGATGATGATTAATTCATAATATTTTTGTTAGATGGATTCATATTCCCGGCCGAATGGCCATCTAGATTTGGTACAAAGGGTTGTTTGGAAGTTATTGTCATTATATCCCGTAAAGGTGATAAATAATATCTCTGAATATAATTTTTTTAAATCGTTTTGTTATTTAATATAAGGCTGAGAGTTAAGTTGAAACCGTTCAGTATCTGCTGTATATAATTATAACCATCAGCCTTTGATATCTGTTTTATGAATTTTAGCAATGTACGAATCAAAATACATTCAGTACCGCGCAAAATTTTATTGAAACAAGCGTACGTTAATTTATTTGTACCAGCAACTATTAAAGTCAAGCTACTCAGAAATTTATCGTTCAAACTTATTTAAATATATATATGTATGTATATATATATATATATATAATATATATATATATATATCTATATATAATATATATATATATATATATATATATATATATGTATATATGTATATATAGTATATACATACATATATATGTTTGTATGGTGTTTTTACGTTGCATGGAACCAGTGGTTATTCAGCAACGGGACCAACGGCTTTACGTGACTTCCGAACCACGTCGAGAGTGAACTTCTATCACCAGAAATACACATCTCTCACTCCTCAATGGAATGGCCGAAAATCGAACCCGCGACCACCGAGGTGGGACGCAAACACCATACCAATCACGCCACTGAGGCGCATATATATATAATATATATATATATATATATATTATATATATATATATATCGGCTACTGCAGGTGGAGGGAACAAACTGCAATCAAGCGTGCAGTTCAGTCCAGGAAATGTGTCGTCTATTGAGAGAAGAAACAGTATCCAACTCTCTTGATCCGCTCTTACTCATTTGTGTCTTCCATTTGCAGGTGTCAGCCATTTTGATGTCGAGAGTGAAGTTTGAAGAAAGGGCTGAAGATACGATGCTTCCTAATTCCGTAAGTAAAGTAGTGATATATAGCAAATTTCCATTTATGTGCATTGACTTATATAAAAGAATAAATCCAGTTTACGTTATTTGGGATAAATAATCCTTCTCGAGGAAATAGATAGTAATTGCATCAACACTTGAAAATTAAACATCGTTATTTTGCATTTATATATATAATATCGACGTTTAATTTTCAAGTGTGAATGCAATCACCATTTATTTCCTCGAGCAGGATTATTAGTCCCAAATAGCGTAAACTAGATTCGTGAAGCTTGGTAAGAAATATCTTTTGTGATTTGACACAATTGGTATTAATACTTTTTTTTTTTATTCCCATCTTCGGCTTTTGACCATATTTTGAATCTTGGTTTTTAGCTATACGCTTATATACCCTCATCTTTTTTTTTTTTTTTACTCGGTATCATCCTTTTACCCTTTTACGCAGGAATAGAAATCTAATCCCTGGCAGAAAAGTTTTGTTTTAACTTTACCTGGTCAAAAAAAAAAAAAAAAAAAAAAAAAAAAAACTAAAGCCGGTATCAAAAAGGAATAAGTCTTAAATGACGAAACAACACGCACTGCTTGGTTGCAAATTAAAACAACCCCCATCTGCCAAAAACATGACAACGAAAGCCGGTATCTAAAGGAAATGAGTCTAAAATGACGAAACAACAAATGAAAACAGCCCCATCTGCCAAAAACTTGACAACGAAAATCGGTATCAACAAGAAATAAGTATAAAATGATGAAACAAAAAATGAAAACAACCCCCATCTACCAAAAACATGACAACAAAAGCCGGTATCAAAAGGAAATAAGTCTAAAATGACGAAACAACAAATTAAAACAACCCCCATCTGCCAAAAACATGACAACGAAAGTCGGTATCAAAAATGAATAACACTAAAATGACGAAACAACAGATTAAAACAACCCCCATCTGCCATAAACAACGTAAGGTATAAATAAGAAATGTCTAAAATGACGAAACAACAAATGAAAACAACCCCATCTGCCAAAAACTTGACAACGAAAGCCGGTATCAAAAAGAAATAAGTCTAAAATGACGAAAAAGCAAATTAAAGCAAGCCCCATCTGTCTGCCTGTGCGTCTGTCTATAGCTGCCTGCCTGCATACCTCTCTGTATTTGTCTCAGCAGCGGCAGCAGCAGGAGCGCTGTTACCCTTCTCCAATCAGGGTTTCCTTTCCTAGAAGAGATCTACCTGGATCTATTTTCAGGTGTTCTGATGAGCCTCGTCTAGCCATTATCGCTTCCTTTCCCAAATGAAGATCGGAGTTTTTTTTTTTATTGTTTTTTTTTATTGCGTAACTTATCCAGGGCTTCTTAACTCCCGGACGTCAACGTAGAATGTATCCATTGCACTGGTCTGTCCTTGTGTTCGAGTTGGGTTTCGTCTTTCCTTCAGATTCCATTGGAAAGATTGCTGTTGGATTTTGTGATGAAGATTTTGTGATTTTGTTGTCAATATTGCTGGTTTTTTATATGGGAGTTTTAGGAATTGACAGGAGAGATTCATCTACTGTTTTAAAGCATATCATTGGGAATTTTTTTCTATTTCTTGTGATTTCTTTAAACCAGACCAGATTTTAGGTTCTGCCGTCCATAAATTGGGGCGCTATTTAACGATTATTTTTTCCTCATTCATAGGTAATATTCTCTTAAGCCCTTTTAAAAGAAGTTTTGGATTCTAACGAGATTTTTTTCTGTTGTCAAAATATTTGGATTCCCTCAAGAAGATTGGTTGATGTCAAGGTACTTACGGGGCAGTTCATGATAACAAGAGCGGTGCTGTCTGTAAAGTCATTTTAATATAACTAGAAAGTAATGAGTGAACGCAGATCACGGCGATGTGAAAAAAATAATCATAAACTTATAGGATCCCTATTGGAATCCATCTCGAAAATGGATTTATTTTTCTTCGGTTCACAGTCCACCCATTCACGGAATTTCACCGAGATCCATTCATAAAATTTTTGAGATAGTTTGTTGCCAAGCAGGAAGACAAAGAGAGGACGAGAAAACAGTACGAATGTTTGAAAAAAAAAATCAGTCTAACTTCTAAACGTGTTGATACATTGCTGAGAGTAAACACGCAGAAAACATATAAGCAAAAGTAAACTTGATCCAAGGAAACAAACAAACAAGCACGTAAACAGGACACTAGATACCTTTTATTGTTGTTTAATATTAAGCTGGTGTTATGCCAGCACGGGGTCTTGCTCATAGAGGAGCCCTTTAATAGAAGCCCAGAAACTGGCCCGTACTCAGTACAACTTGCAGCCATTCTACCCCTTTCAACAGGCACTGCGCATGTGCTAAGTGTTATTTATTTAAATGAAAAACGATAAAATGTGCTTCATATAGGCGGAAGTATCCAGTCCCAAAGACCAAAATATTTTAAGAGGAAAGGCTAATGAGAGACATAATTACATCACTACCAGTGAAACCAAATTAAAGATGTGGCTCTAACCTTACGATTGGTTACGAAAAAGAACGCAAAAATAAAAAAAAAAAAAATATTTAAAAAAAGAACACAGCGAGGTAAACACAAACCCCGCTCATCATCACTGAGCAAGTGTAACAAAAACAAACGGGTGAGTCCGCCTTTTTTTTTTTTTTTTTTTTTTTTTTTTAGTGTTTTCGAATATTTTGTCGAAATTCCCCCCCAAATCGTTTTATTTATGTTTACCATTCCAAGTGTTATTTATAAAGTTATTCCTGCTTTCCGGTTCTAAGTTTTCACAAAGCCTAATTGTAAGTTATACAACTTTGTCGGACGGCTTTGTGTAAACAAGCATTGATTAACTGAAGTACGTTGTATTTAATTGAATTGTTTCAATATATCATTCTTCCGCGTCAAACTTCATTGTTTGCATTACTTGAACTCCTTTGTGCGCTTTCATTTTGCCTGAATTGGTTAGATTTCCCTGTGCATAAATAATATATTTGTATTGCAGAAGCTAATTGTGTTCAACCAAATTGTTGGAATTTCCACGAAACTTTTGTTCGTAGCTAAATTGTTTGAATATCACATGCTTACGTGAATATAAAAAAAATGGTATCGATGAATTGTTTATTGTTGATATCCATTCAAACTAAAGTCCAGATATTGTGAGTAGTAGTAGATCAATTTTGTGTGCAATTGCGCGTGCGTACGTTTGTGTATGTGTGTGTGTGTGGAGAGAGAGAGAGAGAGAGAGAGAGAGAGAGAGAGAGAGAGAGAGAGAGAGAGAAATACAATGTTATATTTCCTATTAAAAGCAGGATCTTTGATAATGCAATTTAACTAACAAAAGATTGACCAAAGGTAGACCAATGCTACGTTGGATTTCTTATGCACATCCTTTTTTTTTCAGTTGGGGTTTTTGTTTTGTTTGTTTGTATGGTGTTTTTACGTTGCATGGAACCAGTGGTTTTTCAGCAACGGGACCAACGGCTTTATGTGACTTCCGAACCACGTCGAGAGTGAACTTCTATCACCAGAAATACACATCTCTCACTCCTCAATGGAATGGCCGAGAATCGAACCCGCGACCACTGAGGTGGGACGCTAATGTCATACCAACCACGCCACTGAGGCGCAATAGTTGGGGTTTTGGCAGGGGTGGGAGAAGGGGGGTTTGCATATGCAGGGGTAGGAAACCATTGAACCATGACATTTCCGAAGAGAGGAAAAACGGGCAGCGAGTATAAGGTCGAAAACAGCGGTGATGGAAGTTGGATGATTAGTATATACCTTTCGAGATAATTGGCAGGATAAGTCTCCTAGCTTGGGAGCAATGGTCAAAAATATGTCTCTATCGCAACCATCCTGTGTAATCAATGCCATTTTCTATGGGAAATGAATGGGCCGTTCCAGGAGGAGACGTGTATGTATGTATGTAGTATATGCAATTTCAGCTGATCCTAACTCTCTCTCTCTCTCTCTCTCTCTCTCTCTCTCTCTCTCTATAATCAAGGGTAGGAAATAAGTGCACAATTACCATATCCATGAATATTGGTAGGGAAAAACTCTCTATCACGAGAGTATATATAATGTTCTAAAGGGTCCACAATAATACAAAGTGTAAAAAGTCTGTATAATTTTGAAGACTTTACAGATCTGTAAAGTCTTCAAAATTATACACAGACTTTTTACACTTTGTATTATTGTGGACCCTTTAGAACATATCCATGAATGTTATTTTGCTCGTGTAAATTTAGCTGATTCTTGAGCTTTCTCTGCTGAATGTAATGAAAAAAATGTTCTATAGGAGGCGAATGCAGTATTACGGCAAAAGAAAATGCTTACTTGAAAGCACGCATGATGTATGTATGTATGAATGTATGTATGTATGTATGTGTGATTTCAGTTGATCGTTCTTGTCCGTCACCTTTCAATTATGAAAGCTACTTTCTATGGGAGGAACATACATAATTCCAGTTTACCTTGGATACTCATAATATATGCATATGTGTAATCATTACATTATATACCTGTGCTTATTTGCATGCATATATGCATAATTTCAACTAGTTCTTCCTCTCTCTGTCCACTATATATTTCTGTGGAAAAAGGTTTAATACTGCTTTTGTGTATTCACGCATACATATATATGTACGTCTGTCAGTTTTTCTAACCTTTTATATATAACGGACGGATCCTTCACCTCTTTACATTTATCCGGTTTATCTACTCATTATTTATTTCTGTTTTTGTCTTTCCACCACTGTCCTCATACCTCTTCTCCTCCATATTTCACTTTTTTGCTTCATCGTGAGCCTCACCTCTTTCTTTATTGCTTCCTCTTCCACCAACCCTTCTTTTCTGTCTTTTCAGATCTTATCTTATCTTTTCTCAACTATGCATTTTGCTCCATCAGTCTACTCCGTTTATTTTCGATTTTCTTCTGGACCTTCTAAATAAAGTCTATCCTATGAGGCAGGACAATTTTCTATTTCCGAAAGCTTTCTTCTTCTTCTTCTTCCCCATATTTACCTATTCTTCTTCTTATTCTCATTATCTTCTACGTCTTCTTCATCATATTTTCCTGTTCTTCACCTAATCTTCTTCTTCTTTTTCTTCTTCTTTTTCTTCTTCTTCTTCTACTTCTTCATATTTACCTATTCTTCTTCTTATTCTCATTATCTTCTACGTCTTCTTCATCATATTTTCCTGTTCTTCACCTATTCTTCTTCTTCTTTTTCTTCTTCTTCTTTTTCTTCTTCTTCTTCTACTTCTTCATATTTACCTATTCTTCTTTTTCTTCTCGATATCTTCTTCTTCTTCTTCTTCTTCTTCTCTATATCTTCTTCTTCTTCATATTTACCTATTCTTCTTCTCCTTCTTCACGATAGCTTCTTCTTCTTCTACTTCTTCTTCTTCTTCCTCTTCTTCTTCATATTTACCTATTCTTCTTCCTCTTCTCAATATTTTCTACTTTTTCTTCACCTATTCTTCTTCTTCTTCTTCTTCATATTCACCCATTCTTCTTATTCTCCTCCATATTTACCTATTCATCTTCTCAATATCTTCTTCTACTTCTTCATATTTGGCTCTTCTTCTTCTTCTTCTTCTTCTTCTCAATATCTTCGACTTCTTCATATTTACCTTTTCATCCTATTCTTCTCCTCAGTATCTCCTACTTCTTCTTCTTCTTGATATCTTCTACTTCTTCTTCCGCCAGCTTTTCCAGCAACTTCGCATAAACGAAGAGGCAATATTTCCGATCACCGAACGACCGCGAATAAACGGCCCCCGTTAGGAGGACGCCCAGCACCCTACAATAAAGGGCGCCCCCCAACCCCAACCCTGGGGCAGGGGAAGGGAGGGAGGGAGGGAGGGGAGGGAGGGTCGGCAATCTTCGGCGGGACGAACTCCGGTACTCACGCATAAGTAATTGCATCTTATTGTTACTTTGAGGAGTGCGGAATGAGTACTGTCGGATCTTGTCCCATTAAGGTAGCGTCATGAGGACGGGGGGTAGGGGTGGGGGAATGCTGTTTGGTGTGGGGTGGTGTGGGGGTGGGGGGGGGGATGATACCGGGCTTCGCAGAGGGAGACGATTACTCGTCTAAATTTCTGTACGCGTTCGCTTCAAGTATGGTGATTACGAGACCGCCACCCGACCCCCACTACCCTAGAGACGACCCGGCTCTAGTACACCCCCACCCCGAGACCATCTTCTTCCCCTACGCCTCGTCAGGAGGTCCTATACTCTCCTCCACTAACTACCCCCTCCCCCCACGTTCTGAAAATCATTGACGCGTTATTTTTGCTCTTCCCAACTTAAGTATCGGCGGAGGAAGTCCTTGCGAGAAATAAACAGACGAAATTAATAAGTGGAAGAAGACTTTGCGTTTTGCCAGTGGCTCTCGCTCGCTCGATTAGACATTTAACTCATGCAAAAAGGAGGGCGAAATTACAGACGGTACGGCATTTCATGACGGGGTATTTCGTGCCCTTAAATGCCCGTGCTTCAGGAAGGGGCGCCCTTTTTTCTTGTGTTTTCCAGACTGCTCTAAATGCAGGAAAAGGAACACGAAGGTTACTCCCAAGCAATCTCCTTAAACACACGTACCTAATGCTTGTAAGCGCCCCCATCGAAGCGAGAAATGGTCTTGCTTTTGTTTTTCTGCGCATTCTGTCTCGCGGAAGAATCCGAAGAAAAAGGTGATTGCGCTTCGGGCAGAGAAAGGAAATGGAAGTTCGTGAGTTATTGA
>NC_087217.1:16377149-16399649 GCF_015104395.2 Macrobrachium nipponense
ATTTCTTTATTAAATATCACTATCTATTTTAAGGCTACAATTTATTTTGATCTTTCTTCCTTTTTACCAATGATTGTCAATTTCAGGTATCTATTTTTACTGTCGTATTTGGAAGGTATACACATTTCAGTTTTAAGTCGCTAACTTAACGTAATCTCACTGTTTCTCCTTTTATACTTTTAACTAGTTTTAGGTCGAGAAGAGCGAGAGAGAGAACTCCATTCAACTGAGCAAACGTTCATCATGATAGCTCATTGGAGGAGCTATTTATAGTCATTTTATCCATTGCCATAAAAGAAAATCAGCCAATAAAGACAAAAGAGAAGGGAAACAATAGTAGTACGCAGCGCC
Organism: Macrobrachium nipponense; assembly: GCF_015104395.2. Lineage (NCBI taxonomy): Eukaryota > Metazoa > Arthropoda > Malacostraca > Decapoda > Palaemonidae > Macrobrachium > Macrobrachium nipponense. The sequence goes on from NC_087217.1 coordinate 16,377,501, forward strand.
TCAGGGGCGTGGTTGGTTTGGTATTGGTCTTGGCCTGCCGCCTCGGTGTGAGTTCAATTCTCGGGCATTCAATTGTGTATTTTTGGTGATAGAAGTTCACTCTCGATGTGGTTCGGAAGTCACGTAAACCCGTTGTTCCCTTTGCTGAATAACCACTGGTGCCATGCAACGTAAAAACACCATACAAACAAGCAAACAAACAAACAGAATTGACTTGACTAAGAAAACTTAGTTTCTGAAAAATAATCTGAAAATGACGATCAGCAAAGGGAGTGTGGTATTCAAAATGCGTCAGCAAGACAGGATAATTTAGAAATAAACATTAGCAGAATAAAAAACAAAGACAAACCAGATCTACCTTAAGGCCAAGAGAGATTTGGATGGGGCGAAATGGAACTACCCTCAATCTGCCCCACTGTACCACATACCCGTTCTTACCACTTGACCTGACCCCTGGTTTCATAACCTTCTTGGCATAATGCTATCTGAATGGACAACAAAGTGTCAGTCATTCGTTGCAAACTCTTGACACTCGATAGAAATCACTACAACCTCGACAGAAAAGATACGATAGTGAATTTTGATGAGATCGTAATCTGAAACTGAAATGTGCATATCCAAATTGAACAGAATTAGTATAGTCCGGATAATGACAAGAGACTGGTTTGAAGGGAGACCAGTTGGGTAGCCAAAATGGTGTAAAAATAGATAAGTTCAGTATAGATATTATGGCAAATATTACGACGATTTCAGTGCTGTTCTAGCAGTTACATATTTCTATCATGAAAAATATATCTATTCACAGAATATAGTATACACGGACATAGGGCCGTCCGTGTACCTCATGCGGTGCACTGTAGGCATTACTTAAGGTTCTTTGCAGCGTACCTACGGCCCCAAGCTGCAATCCCTTTTGTTCCTTTTACTTTACCTCCTTTCATACTCTCTTTCTTCGATCGTACTTTCCACCCTCTCCTAACAATTGCTTCATAGTGCAACTGCCAGGTTTTCACCCTGTTACACCTATCAACCCTTTTACTGTCAGTTTCCGTCTAAGCGCTGATTGGCCTCATAGGTCCCAGGACTTGGCCTTTGACCTAAATTCCATATTCAATTCAGTTCTATATACACGGACAAATGCTATTGTTTCACATGTCCCCACACCCAGAAATCAATTACTTTCATACTGTGAGGAAAAGCATATGATAAGAAAAACAGAACAAACTTTTTTAACAGAACTTAAGGCTGAGCAATTGCTCGTGGAAATAACAGTAATAATAAAGATTACTATGATTAAACCAAACAAAAACTTCTTTCAGTTTCCTTCAGAAGGTGGAAAAAGAAACCCACAAGATTACCGAGTATAACTTGTTTACTTGTAAGTATATACATGGTCTTAACACTCGAGAGGCACTAGCTGTGGTCCTTTCTCAAGAGATGTGTGCGTGGTCAAACTGCTAGTCCTTAACCCAGGCTGACAACCTACACATCTCTTAAGAAAGAGCCACAGATAGGGCCTGAAAGTACTCGAGTGTTAATACTATGCAAGTACTTACAAGTAAGCAAGTTATACTCGGTAATCTTGTGGGTTTCTTGTTACTATGATTATTATTATGATTATTTTATCCACTGTTTCCCTTAAAACTCGAGGAGTGGGCACTAAGTTTTACACTTCTGGCCTCAAGGAAGGATTTTATATTGATAGACCTCCTGTCTCTGGCTGGTATCATGCGGCTTATGCATCGACGTTGTGTGGTATTTCCTATCAGTCACCCAGTTGAGTTCTGGCTCAACTCTGTTGATCAGAGGATTAATTGCTTAACTCAAATGTCCTTGTCGTCTGGTTCCACACACAACAATAATAAGACGAAATATTGTATCTATTTTGCCGTAAAGAAAGCAGGACAAAATAAGGAAAAAGTTTAATGTTAAAATTAAAACAATTCTTGTAAAGGAGATAAAATTTTCCTGGATAAGAAACATTAAAAAATGAATAAATGTATCTAACGACAATGCTGAAAAATTAATTAGAATATTGTAAATTCTATTCGTTGTTAACCAGGTAGAGGCAGCTACAGACCCACAGTGTCTGCCATAGATTATCGCTAGTTTTTAAATGAGAAATAAAGTTTTATCCCGTACCTGAGGTGAGAGACAGAACTCATTAAACAAAATAAAAGAAAAAATTGTTATAAATCAATGTGAAGAACAACAGCGAACAAAAAAAAAAAAAAAAAAAAAAAAGTAAAAATCAGGGGCATAAAGAAAAGCAACCCGACTTGCCTTAGATGATATCTAATTTAAAAAAAAAAAATCAAAAATAAAAAATATATTAAGCATTTGACAAATGGCTACATGCCATGTGGGTGGCTGCGTCCTAACGAGAAGATTACCCGTGCCTTTTGATGATGCTGGTACCTGCAGAAGTAGGTCCGCCTCACCTGGTTTACCTTCGATGGGGGTAAGGACGGGGCCTTATGGTCGCTGAGGCTGCTTGGGGGTGGCGGGGGGGGGAGAGGGTGGGGGGATGGTGGGGAAGAGGGATTCGGGGTTTGGACGTTAGGGCCGGTTAAGAATGGGTGGATGATTTTTTTCATGATCATTATTATTAACCTTTCTTTATTGCTGACGTTTTATCATTTTTTATCGTTTTATTATTAATATTGTTGTAATTTTATTGATTATTATTATTATTATTATCATTATTATTATTGAAAAAGAAACCCACAAATTCAATTTAGTTTTACTCCAGTGTGGAGTAAAACTAAATGTAAATACTTAGAAGTAAACAAGTTACAAATTGAATTTGTGGGTTTCTTTTTCAATCTTCAGAAGAAAACTGAAAGAAGTTTTTGTTTGGTTCATTATTATTATTATTATTATATATTATTATTATTATTATTATTATTATTATTATTATTATTATTATTATTATTATTATCGTTAAGGAGGATGAAGTTTTAGTGTTATTATTTATTATGAATATATTGCTGTTGAGTTTATGTTATTATTATTATTATTATTATTATTATTATTATTATTATTATTATTATTATTATTATTATTATTATTATTTTTATTTTATTTATTTATTTTTTTTTATCAGACGGAGTATAATATTAAGATTAATTGTTTGACTAACATTCCCAAGTACTGCTGTAGTCGAAGATTTTTTTTTTTTTTTTTACTAAAAATCAACCAACACTTGTTCATTATTCATTCATCTTTTCGAAAATGCAGCACGATGAACAACAAAGAAATCAACTGAAGTAGGAACAAATGAACACCCACGTTCATAAACCGAACTGGGGTATTATAATCAGCTAAAATTGTGTTCATCAGTGGATATAACTCATACCCAAACAAACAAACTAATAGATATATTAAACCAGAAGTTTTCTTTAACTCGTAGAAATTTCGGCAACATGTTTATAGCCATCATTGTTTGAGTGGAGAGAGAGAGAGAGAGAGAGAGAGAGAGAGAGAGAGAGAGAGAGAGAGAGAGAGAGAGAGAGAGAGAGAGAGGAGAAATTAATATGGTAACAATTTAACACAGAAAATGGTTAAACGTTTTTGAGGTTTATTTTGTATTATGAGTGTATGCATACATTATTGACTTATGACGAGATAATGGATAAAAATTCCTCTTCGGCACTGATGTAAAATCATGTTATAATGGTGAGAAAATTTCTAATATACATATATATATATATATATATATATATATATATATATATATATATGTGTGTGTGTATATATATATATATATATATATATATATTCGAGAATGTAAGTGTTTCGTGTTCCTTGAAGAGTGTCCTGTTTTTTAGACTGCGATAAAGCTGTAATATCAGAAGCTTGCATAAACTTTATCGCGCAATTCTGCCCATAGACGACTTCTATGTATGTATGTATGTATGTATGTTTGTTTGTTTGTTTGTTTGTTTGCCAGCTACCTTATGCTGGAAAACCTTTTGAGTCTCAGAAAACGTAATCCAGGATGGTAATTGTGGGTGTTAACCAGGGGATTCAACTATACAGTAATAAGCTTAGAGCTTTTATACTATCATGAAATCTGTAGATGTTAGTGAATTTCAGACTAATATTTTGCATGTCGTGTGCGTGTGTGTGTGTGTGTGTGTCTGAGAGAGAGAGAGAGAGAGAGAGAGAGAGAGAGAGAGAGAGAGAGAGAGAGAGAGAAACTATCCCAAAATTGTGCACCTACCTGAAAGTATATGAGCTGCAACCCTTCCTTCAATAAACTGAAAAATAAACGAGTTTAATTTCGCAAAAAAAAAAAAAAAAACACTTTTTCAAGAGATACCCCATCAGCAAATTATCGTTATTTTAAAAGAATAATACATTTACTTCTTACAGTACTTCTCTATTTTACCCCCAAACCCATTGCCGAGTATCACCTTACACTCCAGACGCAAGCAAAACTGCTTCTGAGACGAAGCCAAGGAAATTGCTTTTTTTGCCCGGCCGATGATAAGAGGGAAGGGAGAGGTGACTTGTGGGCACAATTTTCGACGGCGGTAGTTACGGGCCGCCCGCTAACCGAATTGCCCAAAACATCCGTCGTTCTCGGGCCGGAATGATAAAGGAAGCCCCCTTTTTTCGCTCCATTCTTCCGACAAACACTGTGTTTATCGCGATCCCTACGTCATATAACATCGGGGGTAATAAGGAGAGAGTAATCTGGGTAATCTGCTCGGAGGAAAAATCAAAAGTGCTATTGCAACGAATGTTAAGAGACCCTTGATTCTACGCTGCACTCTTCATTACCTTACCTCGGATTACGTTTTCATTGAAACTGATCATTAGCGACTGGTTGGCGATTGATACTTCTTTTCCCCCTTCTTTTATTTTTATTATTATCCTTTCTCGTCGTCACGAAGAGAAAGAAAAATGAACTCGACAACAGCAAATTTGGTAATTTTTCTTTTTTTATGGTCTTTTCATTTCATTCGTCAGAGGATGTCAATTCGCCGTGAGACAGTCTGCCATTTTGATTTACGCTCGCCTGAAAGGATTTTGATTTACATGTCTTATTATAGGCAATGTGTACATGTAGTGACATCTGCTACTGCTGTAGAGGAATGAGGGAATCCTAGCATGATCTCTTGACCTCTTTGTCACCTACATGGGCGCATGTTTTCAGGTGTATATATGTATGTGTGTGTGTGTTTGTGTGTGGTAGTGTTTATGCATACATGTAAATACTTGTGTATATATATATATATATATATATATATATATATATATATATATATATATATATATAATATTTGTTTGTATGTTACACTTTTTTCGACTAAAGTGTAAGGAAGAACTCTGAGGGTCTGATAGCTTTTTGAAGTCTAATTATTATATTGTCAGCGATTTTAATCACAAATATTTTTTGAAATAGATCAGATCCACCAATTTCTAGGGCTTGCCAACGACATGAGGATGCTTTTCAATCAAATGGATTCTGAAAGAATTTGGTTTCATTTCTTCAGTCCCTCGCATCTGTCATGTCTGTAAATGAGATGAGCAACAAATGATTTGTGTCACTTTCAACCGGAAAGACTCCTGTCCCCCCCCCCCTTTCTCTCTCTCTCTCTCTCTCTCTCTCTCTCTCTCTCTCTCTCTCATACTAGTCCCACCCCTTTCATCTTTCACTCTCACAGACAGTGGTAAACTATCCAGCTATGTAGACGGATAGGCAGTAATTGCGAAGTCCACAGACCTACTATGAGATTCAGGGCCTCTGTAACACGGTTTTTTCGCAATAACTTTTTATCTATGCATTTCATAAATATAAGGCTTATTCAGAATACATATTATAATCAACCACATAATTTTGAGATGTATTCTGCACTACGTAGGTTGAATAAATTTGGTACTTTATAATGTAAAAGTGACCTTTTGTTTTTTGAAGATCGGGCCAACTTACTCAGAGGAAAGGTTTCGAACGCACTCGTTACGTAACTTATGACATCATTTCTTCCCTCTTTCTCGATGGATGATTGGCTATACGTAACGAAGGCTAAACCTCTGGCAACAATGACATACAAATTTAAATACAAGCAAAGCAGTACACCTTTATGAACTCTGGAACCTCCCCACTGATAATTGTCATAATGAACAAACCAACAAAATATGTTAATAAATACAAAAACACTTCGATTATTAGTCTAACTCCCAAAATAAGTTTCCAAAGAAATTACAGTCTACTTTATAGGTCACAATCAGATTGACAAGATGTAGGGAATAGTTGGTAATTACCAAAAACATAGTAGACAAGCTTGATTTAATAACTGCTATATCCAATGTCAAGAAATTTTTATTTACTGGCTATCTACCTATTTACTGAAAACAAATAGCCGGTACCGTATATTGGCTTTAAACCTTCACCAATAATTATCGTCAGAATGGTGACTTCATGAGGCTCCACCCACTTTCGCCTCGTTATAATTCAGGATAATACTGAAGGCTACCATGGGCATTGTTGGATTAGAAAATTTAACTTCTGGCTATAAAAAACTAATTCTCGAGTAGTTGTAAGAAGTGCTAAATGATCCTCAAGGATCCCAGCAGTTGGTCTAAACGTTTAATTCATGTATATTACTGCTATACTGTTGCGGCACTACTGCTACAGTAGTATTACTACGCTAGCACTGATACCCCACCCACATCTATGTATCGTTCCGCCATTCATAAAGTCTTTGGGTTTCAGAGCCGATGGCATTTCTGTCTGGTGGATGGGCGGGGCAACATTTAGTCAAAAGGTGTTTTTTACCCTGCTTACGTAATGAATGTTTTTCGACTCTTTGCTCGTAATCATTGGCCATGGCGTCGGCTAGATCATTTTTACTCTATAAAAATTAAAACTATCGGGTTTAGGTTATTGATAATGCTGACAAAATTTGTGTGTGGTTGTAAAATATACATATGTAAACTTTCAGCTACATCCGATGCTTTGACAAGGAGCAAAGTCCAAAAAACCGTGTTACAGAGACCCTGAATCTCATAGTAGCACACGTGGTTTGAATACCCACTATTAACCATGGAGCTCCCTATGGATTATTGTATCTTACTCACTGTAGGAGGTTGGGTAGCCATATCTTTACTCACTATGGCTGATTGCATCATATTCATGGTGGCTGGTTGAGTTACCATATCCGTATGTATAGCTATGAGAGGTGATTACTCACCATATGCAATAGTTGAGTCCCTGGGATTGTCAAATCACTATCCCTGTAATGACTGATTGTATCTTATTCTTGGTGGGCTGTGGGCTCACCACATATCTATGTCTATAGAGGCTTACTGCACCTTATACAATATGTATGTAATGGCTTAATTCAATCTATTAGTGGAAGAATTGCTTACCATAGTCTCCTGTAAGCACAATTCCCGGTTAGAGATCATGAAGCATAACCTTGAGCTGCTCTGCTCTAGCTCTCTCTCTGCCTATGAAGGGTGATAGCACCTTATTCATGGTGGGCAATGGGGTTGCAATGTCCCTACATTTCCTTTTCTCATGACTGATTGCAACTCATAGCAGTGCACAGTGGGATCGCTACATCCTCGCACCTATGATGGCTGATTGCAAGAATAACAGTTGTGGTTCCATATCTTTGCACCAGTGATGGCTAATTTGCACCTTACACAGGGTTTGTAGTGGTATTCTCGCATCCTTGCGCTAGCGATGGCTGATTGCACCATTTACAAGGTCAGCAGTGGTATTCTCACATTCTTGCACCAGTGATGGCTGATTGCACCTTATACAGGGTTAGCAGTGGTATTCTCACATCCCTGCGCCCTTGATGGCTGATTGCACCTTATTTGTGGTGGGCAGTTAGGCTACCATATTCCTGCACTTACAATGAACAACGGCACCTTATGGATATAATGGGCATATGAGGGCTGATTCTGACTTATCCAAAAGTGAGCATTAGGGTCATTACATCCCTACAATTCTGATGGCAGATCCAGTATGTAAGGCTGGTAGTGGGGTCACTGTATCCCCACGCCTCTGGTGTATATTTATGACTGTGTACAGAAAGCCACTGCTCTTAACTTGGGATGGTTCCAGGAAAAGTTGTTGCCAAATCGAGATGAGCCATCTATGCAGAGCATCCCAAAATCAGCAACTAATTCATACACTACAGAGAACCCTTTTCGTACATATTGTCATCCAGCCCCATCTGCCATGAACTCTTCATCTTTCTGTATATCAAGGATCTTCCATTCAAGCCCCTATGGGCGCCCGCAGCATCTTTTACAAGATGGGGCAAATCTTGGATAGGTTCCAGTATCAAGCAGACACACTTTTGATCCTTTGACCTAGCAAGCTATTCCAAAAACCGTACCAGCGCCTGCATTTCTTTAATGAATAAAGTATATATATATATATATATATATATATATATATATATATATATATATATATGTATATATATATATATGTGTGTGTGTGTTTGTGTGTGTGTGGGTGGGTGGGTGTGTGTGTGTGTGTAATTTTCCAGGATTTCAGGGAGGTGCAAGTGCCCCTCTTGCCCATGCGTGCTGGCGCCCATGCAAGCACCTACTATCTTACTACAACCGCCCAGCACTTCTAGACCTTCCTATCCTACATGCACACTTTCCTCCAATCTTTTATCCTTCAACTTCTCCACATGATCCCAACATCTCAGAACACCCTGATTTACCTTTGCACAAACGCTAACATTTACCACCTTGACTTGTCCTCGTATTTTTCTCACTTTTCCGTCTTGTCACTTCACATGTACACATGAACAATTGATCATTTAAGTAACTTCAAATTTCCTCTCGCTATTGTATTCAACGCACATACTTCTTCCATTAAGGGAAGTAATCACAATAATGCCTTCGTGCGTTCCAACTATTGTTTTCATAAATATTTGCCTTTCTCTTATGAATATCTTGCTTGCACCATGTAGAGTTCTTGCTTTATCTATTCTGTGATTCTCCTCTTCTGTCAAATCTCCAGCATCCATTACATTTGCTCCTAAAACCTATACAAGTCACCACTTTCCATCTTCCTTCATATGTATTAACATTTATCACTCCATCTTTTTATTTCCCTTTCACCTCACTTCGCTAGATTGATCGTGTTTCCTACCAGTCTGCTCACATTTCAAATGGTTTCACGAGTTTATGCAGTTTCTCTTCATCATCCCTAACCATGACAGAATCATTTACATAAATCATTTACATAAATAGTTGTCCTGTGATTTCTCGCATCATTCCATTCATGTAGATAATGAGTTTTCATGGAGGCAATATTACCTTGTCCCAGATCCATATTTATACCACAACAAGTCACATCCGTCATGTGTGCTGACGTGCGCTTCAATTCTGCCTTGGAAACTTTTAGTTTTCATCAGTGTGTGCTAACATAGCTTCACTTTTGCCATGAAAACTTAGTGTCTTTCACTGAACTACTTTCAGTTGTGTGTTCAGATGTGACAGTAGTAGAAATAAATGAGAATGTTTAAGATAAAAGAGGAACAGATGGTTAGAAAGGTACTGGTAATTTAAAACTTCTGATTTTGCGAACTGCAGTTTCTTCTTCTTCTTCTTCCTTTTCTTCTTCTTCTTCTTTCTAGTGGTAATATTATTAACATCCGTAGTTTTGTCAGCAATATTAGTGCTATAATTTTTATGTACTTATTTGATGTGGGGTTATTTTCAATTGTTTCTTTGCTATCCGATAAACGTTTGGATGTTGGTGAAAGCACTCAAGGGATGGATAAGAAATAATGTATTTCGCTTTTTCTGTTCCGTTCCTAAAATTCACCAGTCATGTACTTGTGTGGTCGTCTAAAACTTGGACGATACAGTTAGGCGAAGCTTGGAGGAACATGTTCGGAAGACGGAAGCAATTTTAAATGTAGAAACGAAAGGAAATAGAACGAATGTACCTCAGCAATATGTCAAGAGCTATTAAGTGTTTATAGGAAATCATGGCCATTTCCAAACCGGCCATTTTGTCATGATAGATATACCAGACAGGAAGGAAGCGATTATGAATGTTAATTGTTGTTGACACCGCAATCATATCCAATGCTTGGATTTCCTCTTCGTCCTTTTTTTCCAGGCGTAGGATCTTCTCGTACACCTCAAAGGATTCTCTGCTTTCCTTCTACAGCCTATCGTTCTCTGGTATTGTTGTTAGATTAGGTAGGCCTTATACCGGCAAAGGCTCTTGCAGCCTTTTCCTGTAACACTCTTCCATATGGAGTCCGGAAAGGTCGCTGGAAAAGGCGAGACATCCGAGCCTCCTACACATGCATAACATCCTGGAAGAGCACAAGGTGCAAGTTTCACTTGACTATGACTACGGTAACAACAGGCTGTGCGTGCCCCCTTTAAGACGCAGTAGAAGCAGGCGGAGCAGAGGAGAAACACCTGGGTACCGGGACGTCTCGGAAAGAGGACCAAACAGCGTTTAGATACGGGGCTTCCGGAAGCTGACCGCAGGCAGACAAACGTACACACACACACACACACACAGCTGAGGCCGAGTGCAGCCGGAGCCACCACCGAGTGGTTTGCGCGCCAGATCTCTAGACCCAGAGGCAGGAACATCGGTGTCCGCTCGCTCAACATCTGTAGATACCCATCCAGTTTTGGGGGGCGATGCCATGCCGCCATACCCATCCCTCGGACCCCCTAAGAGCTTGCAAGACAATCTGCCATCTTTACGGAAAGCGTAGCACGTGCATGGAGGAACACCGGATGTGACAGCACGTGAGCCTCAGAGAGAGAGTTTAGACCAACGGGATCTTTATGTTAACCAGATGCGGTTTCTGTTTGCCGAACTTGGAGTATGGAGGTGTCCCCATCTGTCTTCTACAGTTACTTAGAACAGAAGGTGCTCTCCCCATCTGTTGCTACGTTATGTTGTTTGGCACAAAAGAGTTGTAGTAACATTTAATTATATGATTACCCTAGTTAATATTCTATTTCACCATTTCTCAGAAGAGCTCTGAAGCCATGATGCAGATTTACTGAATAGAACGGATGTTTTAGTGACTGGTCTTACACTGATCAGGTATAATTTCCAGTTGTTACTAATAAGGATGTTTTGATTTACACGTGTTGCAGAGCTCTTTACCTTTATTGCAACTTGAAGCAACATTTTGGGTATATAATACAGCTGCGTAGCATTCTACTCTAACAACATGCTGTAATTTTTTCTCTCATTCTGCGCTTAGACCTAAGAAATTTATTAATACTAAAAGCATCTAGTAATAATGACACAAGAAATATCACTCCCTGAAAATGTCACTCATTTTAGTTACATTTACAATTGCTACTTTCCTTTCAGACGCTGTTTAACAAATACCGTATTGTTCGAGCCTAAGTATTTCCTATTGTCTTCTGTTACTCCTTTCGAATGAGCACCATGTTTTTTAGAAGCTGGATTTCAAGGTCAGTGGCTCCTTTGGTGGGCTTGTTCCATATGAATATTTAGGTCTCATCTGAATAATAAATATGATAATAATAATAATGGTTGCAGGTCCACAATAATATAGCATGTGAGAGTTGGTCTTTAATAGTAAATAGTAATAGTTTTCGAACCTTGTGCTTGGTTCGTCCTCAGTCAACACGGAAAACTGTGCCCACCCAATAATAATAATAATGATAAATGCTTCCATATTGACTTGCTATTTTGTTAAGAGAACGAAACTTGAATGACTGCGAAATAATGACAGAATAAAGAGGAAATCCAGGATTATTACTTACATATGTAATTATATGACAAGCTCACGTATTTAGGAATTTGGAATTTTAGGTTTGGATATTATTTGGGCACATAAAAAAAGGTCATATTGACTTGCCTGACTAACGATAATAATTCGAAGGCCTTTATCCTCCTTCCCTACATCTCTAAACTCTGGACGTCTTCCATTCTTCTTTGTTCCCGCAAACTATACGTGTTTTACAAGGCTGTGAAGTATAAGAGGAAAGAATGAATGATAAATATATAGCATAGCAGACGGAGTCACTCATAAATACATACACATTTTGAATATATATATATACATACACACATATATAGTATGAATTTTTATCACATCACCGTGATCCGTATATATATGCATTAAGCTACAAATCTTCCTTAATATCCAGTTCGCTCTACCTCGGAATTAATATATGAAAACATATTAATTCCTAGGTAGAGCGAATTGGATATTAAAGGACATTTGGAGCTTAATGCATATATATAGTATATATATATATATATATATATATATATATATTTATATCTCTCTCTCTCTCTCTCTCTCTCTCTCTCTCTCTCTCTCTCTCTCTCTCTCTATATATATATATATAATATATATATGTAGTAGTATGTATGTATGTATGATGTATACATAAAGGTTTGGGAGTCTTACCCCACCAGAGCCCTTGAGTCGTAGCACGGGTCTCAGAGGACAAGGAGAGTTTTCAAAATAAAAATTACAGGAATTTGAAATTCACTGTAATTCGGATTTGCATCCATTTGCATATCTAATACATCGAAAAAATGCTGGAGTCTGAAATGCCTGAAGAGTCGTACTCACTACGATATTACTTAAATCCGTCTGGAATAACGATATTCACTAATATTGTGTGCAGCATTGAAATTTAGGAATTAACATTACCTCCAATATTTATTAAATAGTTGACTCAGGAGAGAGAGAGAGAGAGAGAGAGAGAATGATGGTCATTTCAACAACATCTTGTTAATGCTTAAGGCCAAATGCAGGAAACTAAAATGCAAAAATGTTGCAGAAAGGTTCCACATGCTGACATGTGGAGAGCGTGTGCTGCTCTCTCTCTCTCTCTCTCTCTCTCTCTCTCTCTCTCTCTCTCTCTCTCTCTCTCTCTCTCTCATTATCTCTGTTTCTTACCTTTTTTTCCAGCTTTAGCAAGGAAATAAATCCTTTCTTTTGAGAGGTTGTGCAATGTTAACATCGTATATTGGAGCAATTTTAATCCCTCAGAATTTACTTATTAGGCTTCCAAGGAATTCTGGAAAACTGGAGAATTTATGGTAAAAAATTTATTATTGAAGATATGATGCATGGCAATATTTAAAGAAAATCGTAAGCTACTTAAGGTATAGACTAGCTCGTTTTGGTAATATTTGTATACGTGTAATAATACATACTCTGATAATTGTAGGCCCGTTCTTATATGCATTATATATGCATGGATAAGAACACTTTTATGTATGTATGTATGTATTTTTGTATGTATGTATATATATATATATATATATATAGATATATATATATATATATATACATATATATATATATATTATAAAGAAAATTTACTTTTCATGACAACTGAGCAAAATATGTAGATTTATATTCACGTGCTTCCCTAGATGTTTTGGAAAGGACTGAACTATTTGACTAAATGATTTTTCGATTTGGAATCCGGCCCCCACCCGCAACCCTCCATCCCCAAAAACAAATATGAGTGCAATAAATATATGAAGATGTCAATAAGAAACAAAACAGATTTGAGTGCAATAAATATTTTAAATATTTCAAGATATCAATAAGAAACAATCACAGATTTGAGTGCAATAAATATTAATAGATGTCAATAGAACTCCTTACTAAGACTTAAAACATATATAGTAACGCTATTTTCTGTTTAAAGATAGTTATTTGCTCCTAACAGTTTATTGCGATATTGAATGAGATAAAGGAATGAGGCAATACGCACACACACACACATTCACACACGAGAGAGAGAGAGAGAGAGAGAGAGAGAGAGAGAGAGACTCCAATACCTTTGTTGTTATCGTCAGCTTCGTTAACCAAGCCTAAAGATACTAGAGCGATCCCATATGATTGGCTCACCTGGGCTGAAGAGATTTCAGTGATTCATTTGAAAGACTGGTTCGCATAAGTGACAGATGCGCGCACACATGCTCACGCCCGCGCGCACACATACACACACTCACGCGCAAACACCATCCTGAAGCTGATAAGAGAGTATTTGCTGATAACAGAGCTGATTGGAGCATAACGGTCGAGTGTCCTTTGTTCTTTCAACTCCTGGGCACCTTTGTTTGGACTAGGATTGATTGATTGGCTGAAGGTTATCTGGCGCCATATTCGGCCTAGGAGAGGTTCAGAACACGTGGTTACCTGACTGAATGCAGACGATTTTGAAAAGGTATTCTGTTATTCGCAGAGTTTTGTGGTTTGTCAGCGGGTCTCTTATTTCGACTAATGCTTCAAGTTTCTCAGTAAGGCTTATTCTTACTATTTCTCTTTAAAAACTGCTCTCTTAGTGTACCTAATTTAAAAGGATGATGTCAGAACAAAAATTATATTATCGTTTGGCTGCATCACCAAGCTGTGTCGTTTGTTCTCAATTTTATGTAACTGATCACTAAAGAGTCGGTTAAATTTTCTTAACTGAATTTCACGGGCATATGTGAAATCATTCTCGTAATCGACTGATTTTAAAAAGATTTTCTGTAAAAATTTTCTCTTTCAACTTAATTTAGAATTTGTGCACTGGTGTTTTTTATTTTTTACCTGACTCGGGGAAATTGTGCAATCTTGCTCTCTTATTCGACTTCATTTAGAGAAGTTTTTGAAAACTCGACTGTATCCAGAAAGATTTTCTGTGGCTGCTCTCTTGTTAGACTGAGTTTCCATGAATTTCCTGTTTTCATATTCAACGAGCTGAGTCCGGATAGGTATTGTAAGGCTCCTTTTTTTTACCATTTAGAAAGATTCTATAAAGCGCTTCTCCCATCTGACTGAATCTCGGACTTTAGTAAGGCCATTGACTTATCTGAATGATATTAATATGGTTTTGTGAAGCTTTTATTTCTCACTCAACAGAATTTGGTAATTTTTTGTTATTGCTTGAATTATAGAAGGGTTTCGTGAAGCCGTTTTCCTGTTCGTATATTCAGCTGAATGAGTGTGGTTTTGTGAAACCGTTCCTTCATTCAATTATAATTCATGAGGATTTTGTGAAGCATCTCTTTGTAATCGACTAAATTTAGAAGAGTTCTATAGACGATTTCCTTGATTGACCGATCATATGCAAATATTGTGAAAGTACTCTCTTATTCGACTGAATCAGTAAGCATTGTGTAAGAGGTGTTCTTCTAATCGAGCGAATTTCTAACTTTATAAAAAGTCAGTAGTGAGACGGATGCGAATTAGCTTAGTCGGAACCGGATGTAGAACCAGAATTTCCTCCCAAGAGTTGGCGGAGGTCTTCTCTGTCAATGATGCTTGTAGCCATTGTTTTTATTAATATTTATATTCATATTCATTATCATCTTGAGTGTGGTGATGTCTAGCTAATACTTTTGCTCCTATACCTGTCATAACTATTAATATCACTACTAGTGTTAACAGAAGTTTTTTTTTTTTATCAATATGTTTATTTGTTTATTTGTTATTCATTCGTGACTGTGATGATTCCTAGCTAATATAGTTACTTCCGTAGCTGTCATTGCTGCTAATGTCACTATTATTGTTGATAACAAAAATGCTAAAAGTTCGTGCATGATTTATAAACTCTCAATTAAAGCTTTCGAACCATTCTCTGGGATCATCTTTGGACTGAAGATGAACCCAAAGAAGGGTTCGAAAGCTCTTATTAAGTGTTTATAAATTACACAGGAACTTTTAAATTTTTTTTATTATTGTGGACCCCTTAGAACGTTGTATAAAACCCTCGTGATTGAGTTTTTTCCCAGTTGTTGATAATATCACCTACATCTCACCCGTTACTACTTGGTTACCATCCCCCTCCTCTCCCCAGTGAATAGTGATCCTTCCATCAAGTATATGTGAATAACGAATCTATGTGAATATGTGTTTCCTTTAGATCTACCTGATTCTACCTTTATGTGACCAAGAGAAAATCTAAACCCACCAGAGCGTACCACCATCCGATGGGCAGGTGAAGTCCTGATATTCCCAAATTCACTGACAGCAGCTTGGCCAGGTGACTGGCGAATCTATATTCCCGGATATACCATCACATAGCCAGGTGAACATTAATACGCCCCTACTCTGTAACCTATTCTGTTCTACTCTGATATAGAAAGAAAATTCTGTATTGTATGTCTACGTATGTATGTATGTATGTATGTATGAAGCAAGGACATAAATTTATTTCCTCAAAAATTGTAAGAGTAGTGTTGAAGTTCAAACAGGGAATCGGATAATTTTTAGATGGTTTTTATGTAAACGTTTTGCATGCTTCCTTAAAATAAGATATATATATATATATATATATATATATATATATATATATATATATATATATTATATATATATATATGGGGATACAATCCACAATGAAGTAAAATCCTCTTGTAGTTTAAAATATATATCTCTAGTACAGGATTAAAGCTTTCGACCATCAACTGTGGTCTTGTTCACTAAAATGTGATATGTCACCTCAAGGAACTAACAAGTAAGAGCACAAACATTTTGAAAAAAAAAAAAAAACAACGGTTAGGTAACAAGCTAGTTTATATTATGAATGATCAGGCGGTTGAGCCCTCGTTCTTTCCTGAATTCGTCTTGATCTTCGTGGGGGAATGTTTCTATTGTCAACTGCTTGTTCTCTGCTGGTTGGGTGGTTAGTTGGAGAAATGACATGAGTGGAGTAAACAGGAGAGGAGGCAGCATCGTTGTTGGCACATATATTTATAAAGTTTGAAATTTTCCCTTTCCTACATATCTCTTCTCAAATAGCTGTATTTTCTGAAATACCAGTATTTCCTCCAAAGGTCTCGTTTAATGAAATTAACGCCCCTTCTACTACTCGTCTCAAAGTCCTGTCGTTACTTGCAAAAACAACCTTTGTACCTTTAAAATTTATTGCGTGGTTTTTCTCCCATGTATGTTACGCAAATGCACTGTATGAACTTCCCCTTCTGCAAGCAGCAACGTGTTCTTCCCTTCTCTTATCAATGGAACGTCCGCTTTCTCCCACGTAACATTCATTGCAATCACTGCAAGGTATTACATATACTCCTACATTCTCTCTATTACCCGGGTTATTTTTAATGAGTTTCTTCTTGATTGTACTGTTGTACTGAAAAACTATGTTGAAGCCATTGTAGTGAACAAGACCACAGTTGATGGTCGAAAGCTTTAATCCTGTACTGGAGATATGTATTATATATATATTTTATATATATATATATATATATATAGATATATATATATATAAGAGGAAATAAACGCTTCAGAAGGCCTTGTTTCCTTTTTTAAGCTTTGTTTTGGGGGCAAAATGATAAATATATTACATTGACGTTACTTGTTACGTACCTATTTTATATATATGCATATATATATATATATATATATATATATATATATCGAACTACAAATGTCCTTTAATATCTAATTCGCTCTACCTCAGAATTAATATATTTTCATATATGCTTAACCCCTCGGTTAAGCATAATATGAAAAATATAGTAATTCCGAGGTAGTAGAGCGAATTAGATAATTAAAGGACATTTGTAGTTCTATATATATATATATATATATATATATATATATATATATATATATGAACCCTCGGTTAAGCTATATGAAAATATTATTCCGAGGTAGGGCGAATTAGATATTAAAGGACATTTGTAGTTCGATATATGTATATGAATCACGGTAATGTGATAGACTTATATATACACTATATATATATATATATATATATATATATATATATATATATAATATATATATATATATGTGTGTGTGTGAATAACTTGATCACGAAGTATATAAAACATGATGCTTTGTTTTTTCATTTTTTTCCTTCGTGGCAAAAAAAACCTTTATATATATATATATATAATATATATATATATATATATATATATATATATATACATATATATATATATATATATATATATATATATATATATATTTACATTATCAGGCCGTCTACTCCTCCACCACCCTACCCAGTTATAAACCGCCAATTTGATACACTTCTCCATGAAAGTGAACTGCCCTACTTTGGGGCAAGGAGTGATTACAGCTCCAACGTTTCTAAATATGGGGGATTCTATAGGCTGCCACCATGGACCAGCCATAAATCAGTTCCCCTAATTGCGAGAGGCAGGTGGGACAGGTATCATCACCCCATGGGAAAAAATAAAGGCCTATATAGCTAATCGGCATTTTCCTTATACCCTTCATTATCCTGGCGTTCTATTCAATTTCAGGATTGTGGATATTAATGAATGTTTAAACTTTCCGTGTTAGATGATAGTTTAATCAATTAAATTTATTCTTACTTATATACCTTATGATATACGCTAGCGATCATGTAAATACACATACAAATTTGAAGATCAGGTATCATGTTTATGCACATCCAGGGAACACATTTTCAATAATTATTAATTATAGAAGAAATTTGTAAAACTAAAAGAAAATTGATGGAAACATGTTGGTCTGATTTTGACTATTTTTGGAAGTCTATTATGATTCTCTTTCATTCATTCCTTTTACTTTTTACCCTGAATATTAGCACTAATACACGACAGAATCTACTTTCTAGTAATATCTATTACGCTTTTCCGAAAAGTTAGTGTTAATTCACAGGTGAATTAGAACATTATGGGAATTTACAGGTGAGTTGGAGCGATATAGGACGTTCCATTAAAACGCAGATTACCTCTGTTGATCGGACCAGTAAATTAAGTACTTGATAGTTAGTTAATTGTGGTGGGTGGCCACCCGATTGGAATAGTCATGGGGGCTAGCAACTCAATCACAAAAGACTTGCTGAAAACCTAACAGGTGGCCCATTCTGGAGCCACCCTTTCCTATGGGAAAAAATGGCAAATGGTTGTGTGTGTGTATATATATATATATATATATATATATATATATATATATATATATATATACTGAATCATGTAAGTTTGGAACGTGATGAATATATAAATAAAGGTAGAAGCCACGATGAAAAGTGAAACAATGGTGTAGTCTGCTAACTAAAGGACCCTTGAGCCGAAAGATCTCGCAGCTACCCCATTGTTTCACTTTCCTTCGTGGCTTCTACCTTTATATATATATATATATATATATATATATATATATATATATATATATATATATTGATGTGTGTGTGTGTGTATAAACAGGCAGATTTCTTGCGGCAAGACCGCTGATTAGGATACGGAGGCATCAGCAGCAGCAGCCATGGTCACGGAGTGCTGTAGGGCGACAGCTGAAGTGCGCACCTGTTCTTTATTGCAGGGCAAGCACAGGTTAAATAGATGCTTCAACACCTGCCTTTTTTTTGACTGGACGTCCTTCAACTCTCTCTCTCTCTCTCTCTCTCTCTCTCTCTTGTTAGGTATCCGTTTCTTCAATTATCTGCTAATTGTTTTTAAGAGGTTCTTGTGGCTTCGCGTTCCTTATGTCTTATATGTGTGCTTAATGTATATGCATTATGGGTATTCGTGCGTTTATGCTCCTTCGTAACATGTTGATTTGTTTTTTTAAATCTTCATCATAGAGAGAAATCTGTCAAGTATGATTGTACCAGTAAATAGCTATCGTTATAAGGTTTTTCTTAGTTTTTTTTTAAGCGTCTTCGTAACATTATGATTTTTGTCTTTAAATATTCATCATAGAGATATACCTGCCAACTATGATTGTACCAGTAAATATCTATCATTAAAAGTATTTCTTTTTCAAAGTTTTTTCAAGTTTAGTTAAACAGCCCTTATAGCTACTGGAGGGGTGGGTAAGGGTGTTATTCAGACTAGCCCATCTCAGTTCTCTCGTTAAACACCTGTCAAAATCAATCATGAAATGGCCTGTTCAAGGTAGAGACATCTGGAGAAGACTCGCTAAACAACAGTGACCAAGATTAGGGATTAAACAGAAAAGCTAGAAGAATGTTGCTTCAAAGTGAAAATAAGTCTATGATAAACTTGCGTTATTTTTGGGGGCCTGGTTAGGGTGAGATTGGAGGAAAAATAGAAGAATGTTGCTTCAAACTGAAAATAATTCTATAATAAACTTGTGTTGTTTTTGGGGAGGTTGGTTGGGGTGTGATTGGAAGATATTCATCAGGGATGAATTCAGTTGTCAAAAAGAATTGTTTTTATGACTGTTAACTGTATTTAGAAATGCTATATAGCAAATGTTATATAAGAGATGGGAGATAGATAATGAATGCAATAATTACCTCCATTTAGGAAGTGGTTCTCTGATTTAATTATGACACATTCTAATGAAACTTGCATCAATTCAGTTGCAAATTCATTATCTTTTTAAAGGAGTCAACTTTATACTTAGCACTCTACTTTAATCAGAGTTTGGGAACAGTGTTAGCTAACACTCTCATAATAGAGTTTGCAATAAATATTTATTTAAATGCTGTTTAAAAAGAAGAATAACAGTACCAACATGGAAGAATGAATGCTTCATGGCAATGTGCATTACCATTTTGTGCACAGACGATATGCTTTGTTAATGACAGGAATAATGTTGTTCAGTAGTTTAAAATTATTTAGTAAAATGTTCATACATAAACAAGTGTAGAATACTGTTTTAGAGTAGTTTTTTAATCTCCCTGAAACTTAATCTTGTACCAACAGAATATTATGCGCAATGCATAATGCAACAAAGTGTAATATGAAAAACATGATGCAGTAAGGGAAATAGAACAAAATGTAATGCAATAAAGTATCGTACTTCAAAATATAATAGAGAAAGATTATAATGCATTATAGGACACTACATTAAAGTATAATAAAGAAATGTAAATGAATTTAACTATATTGCTTACAGAGAATGATCATGGGTCAAAGCATGCCATAGTAAAGTATAATTCAAAGATTCTAAACAATTCGTTGATTGGAATATACTACATATATACTGCCGTGGACTTTATTTTTCCATTTACAGATCACGAGAAAGTGATGATACCAAGTGGTTCGCTGATTGTAAGCGGCCAGTAGACTCTAATTCGCCTTTATTTTAATTATTTCGCTCTGTTTTATTCTATTTTCTCCTGTGAGGCGAATTTCCTTCATTAAGAATCAATTTTACTATTTGTAAATTTCGCCATTCCATTGCCTCTTTTTTTCAGTCTTTCTATTTCCATCTTTTTTAAGTAGACTAGATTCTATTTTGTATGATAGAATGGCTCTCAAAATGTCCTCTGTTTCATTAAGTGATAAATAATCAGTTATGGTGGAGCCTAAATTCCATCATATACCAATCAAGTTTATTCACCAATTTTAGTAAAGTTTCATCCAAAAGAGATGGTTTATAATTAAAAAAAAAAAAAAAAAGAGGTATACAATTATGATAGGAAGTATAAACAACGCCCGTCTCATTACCTTATTTAAAACTCGAGTAAAAAAAAAAACAGCCAAGAAATTAAGAAAATGACCCGCTATTTGTGCGCCTATTCAAATTACGTCCGCGAAGGTCTAAAAACAAAATTGGCCATGAAGTGGTTAAAAGGATCGTAAATTACCTTCGCGCCTTATCGCAATAAAAACTGTCTTGTCTTTTTTTTTTTTTTTTTTTTTTTTTTTTCCTGCCACTCCTTTCCCGGTCCGCCTACTCATGTCATAGGAACAAACACACACCCCCTCCTTTCCCTCTCTCCTCACCTTCCTCTAACCACAACCACCCCCCCCCACCCCCCACCCCGCCAGCCCCCCTCCCCCCTCCGAATTCCCATCCCGGGAAAGCCAATGACCACCCACCCAAACGAGATGTCATCTGCGAAGCGTAGGATGATAATGGTGATTAGTTTGGTAAATCAAATGTCAGTGTGCGACGCATTTTATTTACGTCGTCGATGGCCGTATTATTACCTGGCAGCGAGATGCCGTATGGGATACCCCTCTCTCTCTCTGTCTCTCTCTCTCTCTCTCTCTCTCTCTCTGCCACAGCCATAGAAGTTGGTACTAAAAAAAGTAAATTTGAAATGTGAGTCGCTAGATGGACCAATTGTTCTTCAAGAAAGAATGTGTAAGAAGGAATAGTTGGCAACTGTTAAGATGGATTGGCTCGACTTTTGAGAGAAAGAATTATTGATAAGGCGAAAAACAGATTTTATTGATTGATTTATTAATTCTTACTG
>NC_087217.1:16402149-16419649 GCF_015104395.2 Macrobrachium nipponense
CATATATACACAATGTTGCAAATGAACACATACCCAGAAGTAAATTGTGATTTTGCTTTTATGCATTTTGCTTTTATGCTTTTATGGAAGTTTGGAGGTGGGAAATAGTCGTTTAAATTTTACTTAGGACAAGATTTCAAATCACTATTTTATCACTATTTTACAGTTTGTCTGGCAGGCTTCAGATGAAGGTTTTGAGAGCTGTATTGCAATACGTATTTTGATAGTTGCCATTTGAATACCTTTGTTAAATATCTACATGTAGACAAGTACTTTTCTGTTATGATTTGGCAGGTGCTTTGTATAATACATCACAGGACATGCCCTAGTGTTGCTTAGCAGCAATCATTGCTGGTATCAGACCAATTTCATCTAACAATATTGCTTTTTTACCTGTTGCTCTAGGAGCAAGGGTACGTGCTGGTATATAGCCCGTGGTGGCATATAACTGGCTTAATCTTCAACAACAAACTACACATTGAGCAGAATTGTTGCCAAGTGTGTCCAGGCAGTTAAATTCAACCGACATTAAGATAGGGTCACGATCCTCATTAGAACTAATTCTAGAGATTAACCTGCTTTTTCTCCCGGGAAGGCTGAAGAGATTAATGTAGAGAAGGAGATTGTTCAGCATAAAATTTCATACAACATTGCTTTGCTTTTGTGCAGTGAAATAAATAATCAACCTAAATGTTCAGAAACTATTCAGCTTCGTAATAACTTCTGAACAATTCGGTTAACCAGCAATGTCATAGCGCATGAGCAATGCAACGAGTATGACATTTTATAGGAGCCATCTACCTCTGCGTAACTTCAATCTCTTCAGCCCTCCTGAGAGGGGGAGCAGGTTAATCTCAAAGATTGACTCTGATAAAGAGACTGACCACGTTATAATTGTCAGCTGTTCCCCCACGAGAGGATGTTAGATAATTGGTCTGTCTGGGAATACCTAGCAACATTTCTACTCAATGTTGTTGATGTCTGTCGTTAGCTCAAAGTGGCCTGATACCAGCACAGAACGCTACTGAGGAACTCTTGGGCATGTTCTTTGATGGATTAAACAATGTAAATTGCCAGGAAATAAAAGAAAGGTACCTGTCTGTCTGTAGATTTTAACAGCTTTTACCACTAAAATGCATGTTCCAAGTCAATTGCATGCAGGGTTGGCAATGATTAAATCAAACTGATTTAATGAAGTGATTAAACCATAAA
This sequence comes from Macrobrachium nipponense, assembly GCF_015104395.2. Classification (NCBI taxonomy): domain Eukaryota; kingdom Metazoa; phylum Arthropoda; class Malacostraca; order Decapoda; family Palaemonidae; genus Macrobrachium; species Macrobrachium nipponense. Next base: position 16,403,362 of record NC_087217.1, read on the forward strand.
TTTTTTCATTGAAAAAATCATGATTCTTAAAATTTTCTTATTTTTTTAATTTGAAAGGAAACAAATTTAAAAAAATAGTTTGGAGGTTAATCAAAACTTAAGCATAACTGAGCTGCATCTATTTATGTTGATATAAAAAAAAAATTGCAAGTACATGCTTTGGGCCAGAACTGGAAGCCTAAAAGATAAATCAAAAGTAATTATGTCATAAAATACATTTTGAGGAAATAAAATGTAAAAACATCCAACAAATAAAAAAACAAATAAATTAAAAAATCAAATGTTTCTGAATTTTTTTTTTTTTTTTTATAAAAAATCACCAACCCTGTTTGCATGGTTGCCACACTACCATACAGCTCCCCTGAACGTGATAGACCACTCTCTGCCCTGAGGCGAGTGGCAAGCATTACTCTACCATTAATCCCTGACAGAAAGGTCCAAAAAACGTACTGAGACCTCCGTGTATTCGATTTAAAAGTCTCTTGTAAGTTAATCTCCTGTGGCATAAACACGCCATCGCAGTTACTGAAATGAGTGTTCGTTGTCTCGTAAAACCGCGAGAGTTTATTGAAAGCAACCTTTCGAAGTCCATATCTCTATGGACATCGGAACCGCCGTTTTCCCGGAGATATTAAGATGTTTTACGACGCGAAGAAAGGCGTTTTAGTCAAATTGCAGTCACAACCTCAACGTACCCTGATGTACCACAAGGAGTCCTCGTTATTATTGCAAATTGGCTAGAGGCGATGTCGATGTAACAAGTTTCCTGCTGCCTTCCAGTATTTTACCGCAGAACATTGTCGTTTTATTATTATTATTATTATTATTATTATTATTATTATTATTATTATTATTATTATTATTATTATTATTATTAGTGAAGAAATCCACAGTGGTATAGGTGTAAATATAAAATATATTTCAGTGCCTCATGCTGTTTGTTATTATTATTATTATTTTTTTTTTTTTTTGCTCTATCACAGTCCTCCAATTCGACTGGGTGGTATTTATAGTGTGGGGTTCCGAGTTGCATCCTACCTCCTGCCTCCTTAGGAGTCATCACTTTTCTTACTATGTGCGCCGTTTCTATGATCACACTCTTCTGCATGAGCCCTGGAGCTACTTCAGCCTCTAGTTTTTCTAGATTCCTTTTCAAGGATCTTGGGATCGTGCCTAGTGCTCCTATGATTATGGGTACAATTTCCACTGGCATATCCCATATCCTTCTTATTTCTATTTTCAGATCTTGATACTTATCTATCCATTTTTTCCCTCTCTTTCTCTTCAACTCTGGTGTCCCATGGTATTGCGACATCAATGAGTGATACTTTCTTCTTGACTTTGTCAATCAACGTCACGTCTGGTCTGTTTGCACGTATCACCCTATCCGTCCTGATACCATAGTCCCAGAGGATATTTGCCTGATCGTTTTCTATCACTCCCTCAGGTTGGTGCTCGTACCACTTATTACTGCAAGGTAGCTGATGTTTCTTGCACAGGCTCCAGTGGAGGGCTTTTGCCACTGAATCATGCCTCTTTTTGTACTGGTTCTGTGCAAGTGCCGGGCATTCGCTTGCTATGTGGTTTATGGTTTCATTTTTCGTATTGCACTTCCTACATACGGGAGAGATGTTATTTCCGTCTATCGTTCCTTGAACATATCTGGTTCTTAGGGCCTGATCTTGTGCCGCTGTTATCATTCCCTCAGTTTCCTTCTTTCGCTCTCCCCTCTGTAGCCATTTCCATGTGTCATCGCTGGCTAGTTCTTTAGTCTGTCTCATGTATTGTCCGTGCATTGGTTTGTTGTGCCAGTCCTATGTTCTGCTTGTCATTCTCCTGTCTGTATATTTCTGGGTCTTCGTCTACTTTTATTAGTCCTTCTTCCCATGCACTCTTTAGCCACTCGTCTTCACTGGTTTTCAGATATTGTCCCAGTGCTCTGTTCTCAATGTTGACGCAGTCCTCTATACTTAGTAGTCCTCTCCCTCCTTCCTTTCGTGTTATGTATAGTCTGTCCGTATTTGCTCTTGGGTGCAGTGCTTTGTGTATTGTGATATGTTTCCTGGTTTTCTGATCTATGCTGCGGAGTTCTGCCTTCGTCCACTCCACTATTCCTACGCTGTATCTGATTACTGGCACTGCCCAAGTGTTTATGGCTTTTATCATATTTCCGGCGTTGAGTTTTGACTTAGTATCGCATTGAGTCTCTGCATATATTCTTTCCTGATCGTGTCCTTCATCTCTTGGTGTTTTATATCCCCTCCTTCCATTATTCCCAGGTATTTGTATCCGGTCTCATCTATGTGTTTGATGTTTATCCCATCTGGTAGCTTTATCCCTTCAGTTCTCGTTACTTTGCCTTTTTGTATGTTGACTAAGGCGCATTTTATTCCAAAGTCCATCCTGATGTCCCCAGATACAATCCTTACAGTCTGGATCAGGGTATCTATTTCCTTGATGCTCTTATCATACAGCTTGATGTCGTCCATGAACATCAGATGGTTGATTCTGTTGCCTCTTTCCTTGAGTTGGTACCCGGCATCCATCTTCTGTAGTACTTTTGTCATGGGAATCATGGCTACTACGAAGAGTAGTGGGGACAGTGAGTCGCCCTGGAAGATCCCTCTCCTGATATTAACCTCTGCTAGTCTTATTCCAGAGCTTGTAAGTATTGTATTCCAGTTGCGCATTGTATTTTTGAGGAAGCTGATGGTGTTTTCCTCTGCCCCATATATTTTCAGGCATTCTATTAGCCATGTGTGTAGTATCATGTCGAAGGCTTTCTTATAGTCTATCCATGCCATGCTTAGGGTTTTCCTTCTCCTACTGTTCTTCATTACCATTTTGTCTATCAGGAGCTGGTCTTTTGTGCCCCTACACTTCCTTCTGCAGCCTTTCTGTTGGTGGGGGATGGTGTTTGTCTCCTCTAGGTAGTTGTATAGCCTTTCAATGATGATACCTGTTAGTAACTTCCACATTATTGGTAGGCAGGTGATAGGCCTGTAGTTACTGGGTATATTTCCCTTACTCTTTTCTTTTTGTACTAAGGATGTTCTTCCTATGGTCATCGATTTGGGTGCATGGTGATTTGAGATACAATGCTGGAGTTGTTCTGCTATTCGTGGGTGTAGGGCCTTGAAGTTTTTATTATTATTATTATTATTATTATTATTATTATTATTATTATTATTATTAAACCAATCATTGTGCTTTATTTGCAGTCCTCCGTAGCGGGTAGTGGCGTCAGTGAACTTCGTGCGGTGTACTGTGGGCATTACTTCAGTTTCTTTGCAGCGCGCCTTTCGGCCCCCCCCCCCTGTTTCGGGAGACCCCCCCCTTTTTCGGTTCCTTTTTTTTTACTGGTTACCTCCTTTCATATTCTTCTTCTATCTTACTTTCACCCTCTCCTAACAATTAAGTCTTAGCGCAGCTGCAAGGTTTTCCTCGTGTTACACCTTTGAAACTTTTACTGTCAATTTCCGTTTCAGCGCTGAATGACCTCATTGGTCCCAGAGCTTGGCCTTTGACCTAAATTTTATATTCAATTCAGTCCGCATAGCAGCCTCCATAATTGACGAATGAAGCTTTTGAATCCTGTGACTGAGTCATACTGATCTTCACCAAGAGACAGTCATTGACAGAATCGTTAATATTTGGATTACGGTGAAGAATAAAGAATCTTTTCACTATAGTAGATTTACATCAACCGCGCATGTGATGTCTAGGCCCGTCCTTTACGACGCTCCTGACAGGCTGTTGATAAGCCAATGCCAGGGATGGAAACTCTCAGTCTCTCTCGAGAGTTCACATAGGAAGGATGTATGTTCCACCTCTTTTCTAATCAGAAGCGTCGTAAGGGACAGGCCCTAGACATCGGATGCACGGTTGACGTGAATCTACTATAGCAATGGATCTCTCCTAGATAGTGATCCCCAACGGTTTTAACCCAGTATGTATGTATCCACCTTCTCGGCGTGTTTAGTACAAGCTCGTTGGAGATGACCGTCAAAACATAAACAAAAGGCTGTAAATATCATAAAGATAACGAGACCGTGAACTTTGCCGGAGGTCACTATCTAGGAAAGATTCCAGATAACTTAATGGTAACTAGTAATACACTCCCAGTTTCTGATGGTTAATTTATCGCCCATACCTATAGTAGATTCACATCAACCTGCATGTGGTGTCTAAGCCCGTCGTCCCTTGCGATGCTCCTGATTGGCTGTTGATAAGCCAGTCACAGGGATGGAAACTCTCAGTCTCTCTAGAGAGTTCACATAAGCAGGATGTATATGTTCTACTTCTCCTGAGGGATACGTCTTTCAAAGGTATCCCTCAGGAGATGTGGAACATACATCCTGCCTATGTGAACTCTCTCGAAAGGCTGAGAGTTTCCAGCCCTCAGCCAATCAGGAGCATCGTAAGGGACTGGCCTAGACATCAGATGTACGGTTGATGTGAATCTACTATAGTGTATACAGCCATTCCTTGAGCATGTGGGATGTTACAAATGAAAAGCCGCTGTTGTCTGCTTTCGTGATAACACCATATCGTCGGCTTTGTTATCAGCGTTGACTTCCTGATACAAAGTTCGACAGCCTGATGCTGAAAGATACCGAGGAAAACGCTTGTTTGAAACTTACCTTAGTTTATACATGAGTAATGCATGTGTTTTATATACTATATATATATATATATATATATATATATATATATAATATATATATATATATATATATATAATATAATTAACTTTGCGCATTCTATCGTGAATCTGAAACTATTCGTTATTGGTTTATGGCGTGTAAAGGCCTCAACGTTTTTGTTTGCACATACATTTTATTTTTTTTATTTAGTTTATTTGTTAACTGTTTTAAAAAATTTTTGATGTCAAATCACGGATATCTCATTTGTTTTGTTAAGAACCGACTTATACGGTATGCATATTGAAAGCAAATGAAAAATTTTTTTTCTCTTTGGAATGTCAAGTGCGGATTTGTATAATATAGCTGTGTTCGTGCACTAATGCACAGTTTACAGAACATGCTTTTACTTTATCTATAAATACACACATGCTTTTATATTATATATATATATATATATATATATATATATATTATATATATAATATAATATATATATATATATATATATTCATAATATATATATATATATACATGTATATATATATATATATATATATATATATATATATATATATATATATATATATACATGTATTGCACATATATATAAATATAATATAGTGTACATATTTGTATATTTTTTATTATAACTTAGCAATATTCTTAAATGAATGTGATCTTGCATATGTGCTCGCATACTTGCATGCGTGCAACTTCTCATATCTACGGTATATGTTGCAATGATATCTGCCCCCTTAAGGAAACAATCTTGAGTGTATTATAAGAGCTTGGAAGTCTATATAAAAAAATGACTTTAGTTGGGATGAGACGGAACCAGTTCCATAAAAATAGGAAAGGAATATGACTTTTATTTAAACGTATGAAAAGTAAATATCGGACTTACTTGCTATTTTCATAGTGAAACAAGCAATTTATTTGTTTTTTATTGTTTATTTATTTACTTTTAATAATTAATCATTTGAATCAGTATCTTTTCTTACTCTGATTGCATGTCCTCCAATCTTCATTCCTTCACAACCCCACAAGTAATTTATTTGTGTTATTATTATTAATTTATTTATTTGCCTTCACTAATTTAATAAGATAATTCAGTATCTTTTCTACACTGCATGTCCCCTCCAATCGCCATTCCTTGTTATATATATATATATATATATATATATATATATATATATATATATATATATATCAGGCATCAAGCTTCACAAATCCCACAAATTCTATGTGGAAGTTGCAAACTCGAGGGTCAACCAGTTTAAATCAAATTTTCATACCCATTAACTTGCATAATGGGGATTTCTCCTCCACCTTCTTCATTACTTACGCAGTAAAAAGAAAAAAAACTCAAATGTAACATCTTAATTCCTTTGCAACGGATGCCTTAATAAGGCTAGTTATGCAAATGTCCAGCCTCAGGTTTGGGCAGTGCTTTGCAATTACTTATTAATATCTTTTTAATCCTCCTTTATGAGCAATAAATTCCCCGGTATGGTATGTTACCTCAAGCAGCTGTTGCGCGTCCAAGCGCGCTCCCGAATCAGCGGAAAACGGTTTGTTTTTGTTATCAATGAAAGTCCACTTAGGAGGTAATAGTTTAGTAATCAGCGTATTTAGTTACATACCCTCTGATTCTCATTCATTTATATTATTTATATTAAAGTATCCATGATTTCTTATTTATTTATGTATTTGAAATCTGAAATTCTTGTATGATAACTGTGTGAAAACTCAGTTGCTGTCGTTCAGTATTTCTGTCACTTTGAGCAACATATCACAGCTGAACGCTTCTTAGGGCAACAGATACACAGTATAGATTATAGAGGAACGACCGTATCTTGTTACGTCCTGCCTTGGGTGACTGTGGGGGATTATGGGAGTTTTGTCGGACCGTGGCTGAGACTCCTTTGGGGTCTGTTTTGCTTTGAGGGTTTTGTGAATATAAATACACAAACTGTTGTCACAGATGTATATATATATATATATATATATATATATATATATATACATATATATATATATATATATATATATATATATATATATATAGAATACAAAAGCCTATTCTAAGATACGATACTACGCAATGCTTAACCAACGTTGAATTAAAGTTTTGGTTAAATGGATACATGAATGGAATTAGGGATTCGAATACAGTATACTGAAGGTCCGTGACATTTCAGCGATACAACTAGAACCATTAATATTGGGATACTAATCGGAATTGGGTGATACACATCTGGGGAAAGGAAAAATAGGAACATATATTAGGGATGGGAAATAGAGTAAGAGACATACGTAACAGAGATTAGTGATACAGGTGAAATCACTTGTCACACCTGTGAAAAATATCTTGAGTGAAATTGGTATAAAATGAGAAATAGTATAAAATATATTAGTGCTATATAGTAAAGGAAATGTAATAAGGGGAGGAAAATGGATAACGTATATTGGAGGCAGCTGCCACTGCGTATGAATAAGGTTTTGGGAAGCAATCAAGAAGTGTGATTAATTATACTACAACTGTGAGGCTGCGAAAAAAGTCTAGCTTTGTGAACCTGAATGAACGCATCCAAATAATAATAATAATAACATATATATATATATATATATATATATATATATATATATATATATATATATATATATATGTATTATATATATAATATATGGTTTGTCGCAGAGAACTGCATTTTTTTCTTGTCACTTATAATGGTATTTCTATGAAGCAAATATAAACATGAAAATCTGCAAATAAGTTGAATTTTTAACCTTAAAATAGTACTTATTTTCCTCTTAAGGTCTGCTTTGGTTTCGTCCAATTTTTGCTTGTTTGTTTGTTAGGACATTTACAAAATGTGTTAGTATCCCCTTAAGGAGAGAGAGAGAGAGAGAGAGAGAGAGAGAGAGCGTGATTTCGGAAGGAAGATTAAATTGACTGATTTTCCGCACATCTGGATGCTAGCAATTTTGGAAATTGGCGTTGACCTATTTGAACCCTCAGAAATCTTCTTGATACTTTGAAGTGTAGTAGGTCGTCTCCTCTCTCTCTCTCTCTCTCTCTCTCTCTCTCTCTCTCTCTCTCTCTCTCTCTCTCTCGGTGACTGCCCTTCAGGGGCGAGTCCTTGAACCCAGTACTATCAAAAGCAAGGGAAACTTGTCATTAAAGAGCGAAATCATTCATCTTCCGGTTGATGCGCCGAATCTTCGATGTCATCCTCTGAATCCAAAATTCCATCGATAATTTCGGTAATTGAAATGCTTTAGCCCGTAATGAGCAGTAATCTTCCATTTTGGTTTTTTCACGGCGGAGGATAAACACAAATTGATGCGTTTTCCCTGGGGGAAAGTAGAGTAAAGGTGTCCGTGGGTCGTTTCCATCTCCCAGAACCTGTAGTACGCGGAGCTTCCAGTGTCTCTAATAGTAATTGTTCAAATAAATTTGTTTCTTGCTGCGTGAAGAACTTGAGATATTGTTGTTGAGCGTTAGGGAAACTTTTTAGTCCAAAGATGTTGTGAAACCTCCTCTACTATAAGTTCGAAAAGCGCAAGTCTTTGGGAACGTTAATTAAGAATTTTTGGTTTTAGGATCTGTGAACGATTATGGTGATAATGAGTTTCCTGAGACCCTTACTGTTGGATAATAGAAAACTCTGTTGCTAAGAGCTTTCAAAGCCTTTTGTACTGAGAACTTCTAAAACTTATGGTCCAGATGACTCCAAAAGTCCTCGGTACCAAGAGTTTCAAAAGTATTTATTGCTGAAAGCTCTAAAGACATATGGTCCAGAGCTTCAAGAGCCTCTGGCATTAAAGTGTTCAGAGGTGCATATTAACAAGAGCTTCGTAGGTTTCCAGTAGCGAGAGGTTTGAAAGCTTATGTTGCCAAGAGCGTCTAAGGTCTCTAGCCCCATAGCTTCAAAAGTCACTCGAGCTTACATCAAGTACTTTCGATATCAAAACATCAGGAAGACATGAGTCATCATTTGCTGTCATTCAAATCGATGCAGGCGTAATCAAGGTCGAAACAATCCGGGGTTATTGATGGCGCGTTCAACATCCCTCTGATAACCGGGCATTAGGCGGCGTTTTATCATATTCGCAATTTCAGGGTTCCCGATTGCTTTGAGGCGCCTAAGTGGCGTTAATGAGGGACCTGTTGCCTGTCTCTCCACTTGTGTAAATCTCTGTTGCGATGCTCTTTTTTTTTTTCTATTTTTCAACCTCAGTGATAGCTCGAGGACCCAATAGCCAACCTGTTTCCTTGAGGATCATCTCCGACGCCGCTTGCCATCTGGTAGTCTATGCGACGACCCGAGAGAAGAAGAAGAAGGCGGAGCCATTGAAGGGACGAACAGCAGGAGTCATTTTATCCTTAGGCCAGGTCAAGGCAATTCTAAATCACTTGATTTTTTTTTTTTTTTAAGACGTCTAACTTTTTCATTGTGTGCCGTCGGAATGTTCTTGTCATCCATAGCCCGAAAGCCATAGAAGAACAATTACTGCTCTCAGTTCTGTTGCGATGATATGGCAAGTGAATTAGTCATGGTGAAGAAGAACAGCAACGGCAAAAAACAAAAAGACTGAAGTCGGATCTCATAGTAGTGATTGCAGAAGGAAGAAGGAGAAGGAGAGGAAGAAGAAGCAGAAAAAAAAGAATGGCCTCAGGAAGTGAGCACGTGGATAGGAGGTAAGTGTGGTGAGGCACCAAACTCTGAACGTATCATTATGGTTCATCTAAGATAAGGCAGATGTTACGCAGGGCACGACTTAGTCCTTTTTTTATGCTCACCTTTGCAATGGAGAGAGAGAGAAAGAGAGAGAGAGAGAGAGAGAGAGAGGAGAGAGAGCCGAATCCCTTCTTCAGAAGCATGCGGTGATTTTTTTTTTTTTGTCATCCTTTTTCTTAACATCTTACGATGAAGTCACCAGCTGCTTAGCCTACCTTAGACGTCATACGGTTTTCAGCGATTGGCTGGTCTGTTGAACAGGGATTATAGTTATCAGAAGTCTAAAGGCACTAGGTACTGATCAGGATGATCTTTTGTGTTATATAATTCTACCGACGTCAGGCATCAGCTGCGAAGTAAAACCACCAGTGAGATGGAAGATGCTTCGACTGAGTAATATATTTCCTTCTTTAAGCCAAAGATTTTCCGCTCGTATTAGGTGAAGTCTGCAACGATACTTTGAAGCTTTATTTATATGAAAAGTTCCTTTATAGATTATGTATTAATGCTTTTCATATTTATATAAAAACCTCTGATTATATCCAGGCGAAGTAAATTATAATTTTTCCTGGCTTAAAGTAGATGTACATAGGTATATATATATATATATATATATATATATATATATATATATATATATATACATATATATATATATATATATATATATATATATATATATATATATATATATATATACATACATATATACAAGTGTGTATATGTCAGTGTATGTGTGTTTGTAGTTAGTGCAAATGTGCTTAGATTAAAGGCTGTGAATGATTAAACCTTGATGTCTTTCCTGTTCAATAGCTTTCCTTATGAAAATTTAAAATTCATGTGGATAAAACAGAAGGTAATGGCTTATCTAGCCAAGATACAGAGAAAACAAGAAAATCAAGGTCTGTTAAACTAGAATGGCACTTGTCTCCCTATAGAAGAGTCCAAAGGTTTGGAGATTTACGGAAAACAAAGGCAGGCGAGAGATGAAAGGCTTGACAGTATAAAATGGGGATTTCATTGCGCCAAGAAAAATCTTTCGTTGCACAGATTTGATTATGAGTTTGCGGTCCCCTTTCAAGTGTTGTTGACCTGGCTTGCATTACTCTTTGGTTGGGGTTTCTTGTTCGTCTGTTCGTTTGTTAGTTAAATTGGGCAAAGCGTTGTGTGAAGGTTTGAATCCCTGTGGTAGGGGTGTAAGAATACTACCACAGTAGGTCCTGCGTGTCGTAAAAGGCGACTAAGAGGACACCTGCTGCCTTGCAGTCTTACTTTTCAGTAAAAGGCTAGGTTCACCGCTACTAACTGTGGAAACTGCTGCCTTGCAGTCTTACTTTTCAGTAAAAGGCTAGGTCTACCGCTACTAACTATGGAAACTGCTGCCTTGGAGGTGGACTTTTTAGTCAAAGGCGAGACCCACCGCCAATAACTGTGGTTAATGATAGCAAGGGCATGAGGTCGTAAGGAATAAGGCGCATCAGGCAACCGACCCCTTAATGTAGGGATAACGGTGGGAAAGAAGTTATGTGTAGATTTAAGCATAAATTTGCCCAAAAGGTGGGCATAGGGGCATAGAGACTTCTAATTTGCATTTACTCATTGGAATACTAAGGGCTCGCTGTTTTCATGTTTCCATCCTATCATTAGTTTGCAAAGTAATTTGTAAGTGATCGTAGAAAATAAGTAATTGGTCTGCCCCGTATTTTCCTAGGTTACACTGCATCTCAGTTTTCTTTCCTCCATCAGTTTTTGCTTGATTTTCCTCTAGGCAAAGCGCATGAGTCTGTTCTGTCTCGTTCAACGTATTTTCTTTGAATTCTAAAAAATCTCCGAAGATGTTTTTAAGTAAGGTAAAGATTTTTTTTTCCGGAGCATTTTAACTGAATCTTTTAAGACTTACTGGTATGTTTCATTTTTCTAAACTATTTCATTCCAGTTAGAGTATTTTATTCTATCTACAAGACAGGATTATACTAACTTTCAAAATTATTTATTTTGCTGGACGTTTTTTTCGTTATGAATTTATTATTATTTTTTGGTGGGGGTTGGGGCTTCCTATTCCTCTTAAACCCTGGATTTTTTTAAGGTACTTTATCCCCTACAAGCTATTATTTTTTCCCTTGTATTCTTCTCACAAGATAATTTGCTTATTTTTGAAAATATTTCATGCAATCTCATTTTCCAATTTCCCTTAAACCTATTTTCATATTTTCATGAATGGCTTCTTTCCACTTGCTACCAATTAACAAGTACCATGAAATCCTGAAACATTTCATTTTCTCCTCATCAATTTCATGCTATGATCTACCCTGTGTTAGATACCATTGCATGATTTTCTAATTTTTTTAATTCTTTTGATAATTAACCTATTAATTTTCGTTATCTGAATAATCACCGATGTGGCATCCGAAGAGATCTTTCCTGATATATTTCATGATATGCCCCACGTAGCTGTCACTTCACAGTAGGGAAGTAATTACAATACTGAACTTTGATTCGTCATATCGTACTCGACTGCTTTCTGGCCACTTCCACCCCTCCCCCTATCTCCCCTCCCCCCACACCCCCGCCCCAGCAGACCAGAATTAAGCGCAGTCATTGAGCATTTCCTCCGATAACTATTTGATTGCGCCGACGTCATTTTTTGTCTTCTCTGCGCGTTATTTAATACCGGAAGTTCCAAGCGTTAATCGTCGTAAGACCGGGCAGCTCGAGACTGCCGATGTTACGTCGAGTACTTATTAGACCAGATTATTTACCTGATTTTTTTATCTTTACGGATTTGTAGAAGTCACCAGATTGTCTTAAATTTTCTGGATTGCTTGAAATCTATATCTCTGATTTTTGGGAATTTTTAAGATTTTTTTTATGGAGAATTCATCAGGTTCCCTCTCTAAACTTTTCTGGATTCATTGCAATTCGTCATATATCTGGATTCACACAATTTGACAATTCTGGGTATTTCCAGGAATTTCGGGCAATTTCGCAGTTCAACAATTTTTATGAAGTCTGTGTTCCTGGAATGTTTTTAACCATCCAGTATTCCCTCCAGCAAATACCTAGAGAATTTACATTTAATAAAGTCATTAAACTGTCAGCATCCCCTTGTGACGAAGCATATCTCGCAGCAATGTATTATTTAATCATTATTCTGAAGTATTTTCGGAAATATTTGGTTTCCCTCATGATTCGAAACATTTACAAATGCCACCTTATTTACGTGATGCAATCATCCCAACTCTTTAGGAGAAAGGTAGTTTCAGGAGATTTAACGCTACCAAATACATTATCTGTTTTTAACGCTACCAAATACATTATCTGTTTTTAACGCTACCAAATACATTATCTGTTTTTTCATAGCCTTCGTGTTTCTTAATGGGAAAGGTAATGACAGGAGACTTCAACGCTACCAAATACATTATCTGTTTTTTCATAGCCTTCGTGTTTCTTAATGGGAAAGGTAATGACAGGAGACTTCAACGCTACCAAATACATTATCTGTTTTTTCGTAGCTTTCGTGTTTTCTTATTCGTTTCGATTTGAAGGCAATTTGATTTTTTGTTTTTAATGGACAGATATATTAATCACTGACTTCAACATCCATGATTCTAATCAGACAATATAGAATTTCATAGTAATGGTTCACTAACGAAGAATTTTCCCTACTCTCAGGTAGTAATCCCATTTGGCTTCAGGTATTGTCAAGGGTATCATGTACAAAAATGTATCACTTGTAGTTCAGTGAATTTCCAAGAGTTCTTCATTACTCTTAGACATCTGCACTGTGGTCATATAATAACAGAAATATGTTTAGCTTAATGTTTGGAATTTCTGGGAATTCTCCCTGTCCAGAAATTCGCTCTTCCGAATTTCAATAATATATATATATATATATATATATATATATATATATATATATATATATATATATATATATATATAAATTTTTTTTTTTTTTTTTTTTTTTTTTTATTTTTTTTTTTTTTTTTTTTTTTTTTGAGGGGGAGGGGGGACTCTCTATCACGAGAGTATATACAATGTTCTAAGGGTTTCACAATAATAAAAATGTTAAAGTTCGTGTATAATTTGCAAACACCTTATAAGTGTTTAGAAATTTTACACGAACTATTAAATATTGTTATTATTGTGGACCCTTAGAACACTGTAAATACTCTCGTGATAGAGTGTTCCCCCCACCCCAAAAAATATATTATATGTGTTTATAAAAGATTTATTATAAGTGTTTATAAATTATACACGAACTCTTAATATTTTTTATCTGAATTTAGGGAATTTCTGATAATGTCCAGAAAATTGCTTAAAAGAATTTCAGTAATTAGACTGGAGCACAATTTAGATCATTTCTGACAATTCTCTCCATATCCAGAAAATCGGATTTTCTATAACCTGACGACTTTCACCTTAAGTCAAGGAAATGATGAGAAGTTTCTTGCGACCTGAAGAACCCACACTAACAAAATTCAGTCATTTAATGACCATTAACTGAATTTGAGGAATTTTTGAGACCCTTCCCGATGTATAGAATGAGTTTGAGAGTTGATAATGCAATACCTTGATTATCTTTCACCTGTTGTAGAGGAGAAATGATGCTGCGTGTCTGATTAATCCACAGCAGGTAAAGACACTAAGCTTATTTGAGGAGGCAGACAAAGCAAGTAAGCAGGAAAACGACAGCTACTTAAGTGGGGGGAGGGAAGGAGGGAGGGAGGAAGAGTCAGAGATACTTAAAGACAGCTAGTTAAGTCGGGGAGGAGAGAGAGAGAGAGAGAGATAGTTAAGATGAGAAAGTGGGGTGGGGGAGCGAGTAGATTTGAAGAGCGGATGCGGGTATGCGGGAGACGCATAACAATAAAAGCAAATTAACGCTGAATTCTGCGACAGAAACGAGAAAGAGAGAGAGAGAGAGAGAGAGAGAGAGAGAGAGAGAGAGAGATCAAATGTCGAAAGTCATTGACACATGCTACAGTGCCCATTTAAATATCTACATCTATCTGGCTTTGTACAATTCATAACACATGATCATATCCTCTCTATACTTGACGGATCCTTCATATTCATATATTTGGCGATCCAGTAAATGCTTATCTTTTTTGGCCACCTAAATCCGTAAGCTTAAGGATTATATTATCCGTCACTCCGCAGATCCTACCCATCTCTCCCTTTTTAGGATAAATCCTTTAAATCCGTGACCATGCTGATCCTCTAATCCATACCTTTGCGAATCCATTAATCTGAATAATTTTTTTATCGATTAAATTCAATTTTAGGTTATAGCTGATATTCAGGTCTTCAGTTCCATTATTTTCTGATCCCTTGATCTCGTACCTTTATGGATTCGTTGTAACTGGTCCTTTAAGAGCACATCACAGCAGTTCCTTTGAATTCGTGCCTTTGTGGATTTATTCAGTACATACTTTCAGAGATCCCTTAAGTGCACCTCATAGCAAATCCTCTGAATTCGTACCTTTATGGATTTATTAATCACGTGCCTTAGCAGATCCCTTAAAAGCGTATCATAGCAGTTCCTTTGAATTCGTGCCTTTGTAGATTCATTGAATACGTTTCTTCGTAGATCCATTAAATCCACATCTTAGCAAATCCTCTGAATTTGTAGCTTTGTGGATTCATGAAATATGTACCTTTGTGGATCCCTTAAATGCAATTCATAGTAAATCCTCTAATTTTATGGATTTATTAAATGCATACCTTTGTGGATTCCTTAAATATATATTTTAGCAAATCCTCTAAATGTGAACGTTTATGGATTTTACTCTTACGGATTTATGAAATACCTACCTTCGTGGATCCCTTAAATGCATTCCATAGTAAATCCTCTAAATCTTATTTTGTGGATTTATACCCTTATGGATTTATAGCTTTATGGATTAATCAAATACGTACCTTCGTGGATCCCTTAAACTTTTCGTAGCAAAGCCTCTAAAGCCTTAACTTCATGAATATGATATTGTAATGATACAATTAAGTTTGTTCATACTTACCTGGCAGATATTATATATAGCTGTATTTTTCCGAATCCGACAGAAATTTAAACACTTACGACACACGCAGTGGGAGTCAGGTGGTTAGTACCCATTCCCGCCGCTGGGAGGCGGGTATCAGGAATCATTCCCCCATTTTTATTTTCTATTCATAAGTTTTTATTTCCACTGTCTCCTGAGGGGAGGTGGGTGGGTTACTTGATTATCTATCTGCCAGGTAAGTATGAACAAACTTATTGTATCATTACAATATCATTTTGTTCATGAAACTTACCTGTCAGATATATATATAGCTGAATCCCACCTTTGGTGGTGGGAGTAGACTTTAAGGATTTTATTAAATACGTACCTTTGCGAGTCCATTAAACGCACTTCATAGTAAATCATTTAAATCCTAACCTTTAAATCCTAACTTTTATAGATAAATACCTTCATGGATTTATCCCTTTATGGTTCTATTAAACTTGTACCTTCGCGGATCCTTGAAATGCACTTCGTAGCGAACCCTCTGAATCCTTAGCTTCGGGGGATCCCGCGCATTCGTTTTCGGTATCCGCTGGGGACTGTCGTCGTCGATTGGGTGAGGTCAAGACGAGCAGTTCGAACGTCAGTACAATATAATTATACAGAGCGGATTCCCGACACCCCTTGCTTGGAAGCTATATCTCTGTGCGTAATACCTCCGCGAGTGATACCTTCTTCCCCAGTAATACCTTGGACAAGTAATACCTTCCTGTGGTTAGCTTGTTTACCTGTCATGGCTTATCTTTATGCGTTTCGGCTCGATGACGCCTTCATTTCTCTCCGTGGTATCTTTGCGTTGTTTCTTTCTGTTGTTTCAGGCATTTCTCGCGATCCATTGGTACCCAGCGAAGAT
>NC_087217.1:16424649-16429649 GCF_015104395.2 Macrobrachium nipponense
ATCTAGAATAGAATTTTATAGGTATTTTACATGATATCGGCAAAGATCATTTAGGGAGCTGAATTTCGCTGCGAGTCTCAACTTTGTCGGCGTCTTGATTTGGAGTGACAAGCACTGAGGTTGACAGGGTAAAATCGTTGTGCTTAATTATGAGCTGAAGTGAAGTTAGCGCATCTCTCTTGCTTTGGATTAAGTTGGTCTAAAGCCAGCACAGGCTTTTCTTCATAGAGAAGCCCCTATAAAACCGGCGCTGTACTCTTCTATACACATTTACAAATCGCATACGTTATGCACCTGCGCTGTAGTACCTATAAACATTCACAGGCATATAGCAGATTTTTTTCCTAATAATATTTTTTTCCTTGTACAGCTTCACAAAATTTACAACTTTGCAATTTTTGATCGTTAACTTTAGCTTACCTAGTAACCTGAATTGCGAAGCAAAATATATCCACTAACAAGTCGCATGCGCTGATATGTTGTCAATGCATAAGCATTTGACGTATCTTTAAAAATCAACAGGGCACATGTGTAGGTACGCTATTAGTGCACCTGTGCTATAAGTACCTACATAGCTAGTTTCGTTCACGAATCATACAAATTAATTTACTACATATGGCAAAAAGAAACAAAGATATCTGCATAATTTTATAATGGAATTGGGGTAAAAGTTCTCGGGAAATATGATAGTGACCAATTTGAAGACATTCTGCTTGTGGTACATAGAGGAAGATGAGAGAAAACACAAAAGTAAATACATAAAAAATAGGAGATACGCTCACAACAATTCGTTCTTCAGTGAAGACATATTGTTTGAAAATAAGCGTTTACTTGAGATTGTGTTTTCTGTTTTATTTATTTATTTATTTATTTATTTATTTATTTATTATTTATTATTTTTTTTTTTTTTTTTATTTTATTCATTTATTTATTTATTTGTCAGATGGCTCTTAGGTGTCAAAATAGAATTTCTTGACGTGGATGAATTTTTATATTTCCCAATAACTTCTAACCGGGCCGGCACCCCCACTCACCCCCCCCCACCCCCCCCCCCCACCCACCAAATTCCATTATGACATTATGTATTATCGTTTTTTTTATTTAAGCTTCGTCAATGAAACTAACTATAGAGGTACTTAAAGCGCAGGTGCCTTTATAGCATATCAGCGCATGCGCCCTGTTAATGTCTACAGATACGTACAATGCATGCGCATTAACAGCAAATCTACGCACGCGCCTTGTTTGTGTATAGTGTTCATTTCTCCATTTCAAATCAAGATGCCGACGAGACCCCAGGCTTAGCAATTAAAAAATAGAAAGTTATACATTTTGTGAAGCTTTACAAGACAAAATATTATCATTTACTAAAAGGAAAAATCGGAGCATGCTGCCTATTAATGTTTATAGGAACCTACAGCGCAGGCACTCATAGCACATGCGGTCTGTAAGCATATAAAAAAAGACGTTTACAAAGTCCGTATCTGTTGCCGTGTGTCTTTACATCTGCTAATAGAGCTTAAATTGATTTCCGGGTGTTTTTTTTTTGTTTTTTTTTTCTTTTTTTTTTTCGTCATGCAGCGATGGGGAATCCAAGATAACAAAAAGTACTCAACTTGCACAGAACCACATGAACAAATACATCCCGATTTCTAAAATGTGCATTTTATAATTCGGTTTGAATGTTCCTTTAATAATAATAATAATAATAATAATAATAATAATAATAATAATAATAATAATAATAATAATAATAATAATATCAATATTATTATTATTATTATTATTATTACTATTATTATTATTATTATTATTATTCAGAGGATGAAACCAATTCATATGCAACAAGCCCACAGTGGTTTTTAACATGAAATTCAAGCTTCCAAAGAATATGGTGTTCATTAGGAAGAAGTAAGAAGTAATAATAATAATAATAATAATAATAATAATAATAATAAATAATAATAATAATAATAATAATAATAAACTAGAATTTTGTAAGATAGCTAGATGGCCCTACCCTGACGCATCGTTATTTGGAAATTACTCTGAACCGCTTGTCTTTTGTTTATTATTTTCGGTAGAGGGACGACAAAAGAAGCGAGAGACCCGTGGGCGAGACCTCTTCTTCACCCTGCAGCTGCTGGGAGTTGAGGTGGGCCTGGGCGTGGTCCTACAGAGACGCCCGCCCGCCCGCAACATCACGCCCAGCTGCGACTTGTCGTTTTGGCCCGATTCCCTTATTAGAGTCAGACAAAGGTTCGTTCAGTGATGAAACTGATGAGGGTCTACATCCATTTTACTTGTAATTTAAGTAGAGATTCCTTAAATGCTAAATTTAATGTGAAGTTTTACCACTTGTTTGATTATATTATAAAATTTGAATCGTAACTTAATCGTGAAATTCGACTTATTGAATTTTACTCAAAAGTCAAGTATGAAATTTTTCTTTAGAATCTGAACTCTTGAAATATGACTTGTTACTTAACAGATAAATTTGTCTTATGACTAAATTATGAAGTCGTACTTAAGACTTAACCAAGGAATCTTACCTATGCTGACATTTTTTCGAATGTTCATAGTAATTATCTATAGAGTACCAATATGGTCTTTTTTTCTAATTCTTCTAAATATTTCCCCCATTTGGCAAAGGCGAAAAAATTCGAGAAGTTAAGAAGGAATTGTGGTTATTGCAATTACACAAAGTAAAAATGCTTAGATACTTTCGTTAGGGAGCCATAAAATGCTCCTTATCTAAAATTATTACCAAATATTCATAACCAAATCTGCATATTAATGAAACAACTGAACACTTGTAAAATTAACAACTCATAACACTAGTCGTAATACGTCCTGTTAAGCGTTTAGGCCAAAATCTAATTTATAACCAGGACATGACAAGCAAAAGTTATGCGCATTGGCGATCGTCTACACTTCGTAAATCAAATATAGATTAAATTAATTCAATTGCATGACTTTTTTTTTTTTAGCGGTAATAAAGTGCGGTTTGGAAATCCGTGATTTGCGGTAACTCTACCGCAGGCGAGTTCAGATGTCGTTCAGTTACATAGCGGGTTTCTTGAGACTCATTGTGACCCTTCAACAGAAGATTAAGTTTAATTCCCTTTGAATACGTAGCCGAGTTGCAAACGGAGGGTAGAATTTTAGTATTAAAGTTAATATTACCGTTAATATTGGTAGGAGCATTAAATGATATTAACCCCGATTTTGATGTGAAAACCATCAATGTTTACTGATATTTGATAGGAATTCACTGACAGTTAGTGATAACGACGAGAAACGGGAGAGATTGCAGGTGTCAGTAAAAGGCGAAACTTACAAATAAATGCCACCAGGAATAAGGTAATGAGGGTAAATGAAAGACATGAAATGAAGCAATAAATGATAGTATGGGCTGAGAAGAATAGATGCTGATTCTAATAAGTCTTTGGGAATGAACGTACCGGATGACGATAACGCGAGAGAAATATGAATGAGAGATTAGTTGTAATAAAGAGATTAGTAGAATCTTTACATACATGGATTATGGAGCCAACTCTCTCTCTCTCTCTCTCTCTCTCTCTCTCTCTCTCTCTCTCTCTCTCTCTCGAACTTAGATTGATGCTGAATGAAAATAAGGGGGTAAACAATGGAAAATGGTCAATTGGCTCGTATGTGTTGGTTGAGCAGGATTGAAAAGGCAAGAAATGAAGAGATATGTATGAAAATAGAATTGTGTTGTAAGGTGGTTTGATGGTTTGAGAAAATCGAGATTAATAGGTTGTGAAAAAGAATGAAACCTTCGTAAGTACTGAGATGGAGACCGAGAAAGTACAGGCTAGATGAGTTGTGAAAGATAAGACCTCAGTATCACAAGAAAAAAACAGTTAAAGGGCGCAATGCGTGTGGAAGTCGGTAAGCTCCTGTAGAGACTCTTATTGTAGGCACATGACGTTGCCTATACATATACATGAGTGTAATGAACCCTATTTACCAAAACATGAATATTCATTGGATAAACAAAACATGACACTAAATTTAAGACCGTTTTTGTAAGAAGTCAACGCCCTCCACACGCCGGAACTTTGACGAAGATTTTTGAATGGAATTTGCATCTTTTCTTTCTTATTCACATCACGACTTCGATGCGCCGCACCGGAGGTGACGTCACAAGGGAAAGACGTTACAAACAACACTTTGGAACGAAGACCCGCCCTTTCTATATCATATCCTCACAATTTTCTGCATACTGTTTAGCAGCATCCTCCAGGATCTGCTTCCATCCTCCAGAATGTTCGACCAGCATTCTTCAACATTATTCTCCACCACATTCACCACCAGCCTCCACCACCAATGACTGTCACCTTTTTCCACCAACCTTTGCCACATTCCTAATCAACTTTTTCCCCGCTCCTTCACCAACAATTCCCTCACCATCCCCCACCAAGTGCTCAACCGTCAACCTCAGCATTTCACCACCACAGCCTCTTGATAATTTTCTATCCCCTAACCATCCTTCTCCACCATTTCCGCTTTCTTCCCTCTCCACCTTCCTCCACCATTTTCACTTTCTTCCTTCTCCACCATCCTCCACCATTTTGGCTTTCTTCCTTCTCCGTCATCCTTCACCATTTTGGCGTTCTTCCTTCTCCACCATACTCCACCATTTCACTTTCTTCCATTTCCATCATCCTCCACCATTTTCACTTTCTTCCTTCTCCACCTTCCTCCACCATTTTGGCGTTCTTCCTTCTCCACCATCCTCCACCATTTTCACTTTCTTCCTTCTCCACCATCCTCCACCATTTTCGCTTTCTTCCTTCTCCACCATCCTACCCCAATATCAGTCTCAATTATCGACTGACAATTTAAAGAAGTTTCCTTTGTGTCTCGCTGAAGCATTTTCTTTTAACTCTGTTTTTATTCCTATTTTTTTGGCTTTTATCAAATTGTTTCAAATATTTTATCCTTTGTTAGCCTTTTATGCATTGCTGATTCCTTTC
>NC_087217.1:16434649-16454649 GCF_015104395.2 Macrobrachium nipponense
ATAATTATAACGGTATCGGCGTCTATATGTGTGGATGTCTACTTCTGCCAGATATATATCTTTTTTTAGACAGAGTGGTTCGTGGTGGTAGGTTTCTGTTTCTTAACTTTAGCAGTTATGATATGGACCATCCATGGATGGTCTCGTGTTCGTCAATTTTTCATTGTTGTATTTCAACAGAGATCTCTTACATTCATAACTGATCCCTGATCGTCTTTCCCTGCCGAGAGCTACAAGGTTTACTTACTGAACAGCAGCATTAATATGCAGTCAATGTTTAGTCTCGCTGTCAAACTTCTCAGTTCCAGAGGTTCTATATTTCTCACGCTAATTCATTGAGGATGTTGCGTAATTGGAGCCACAAAACGTTCAAGCAAAGATACATTATGCATTACTAGCCTAAAGCGAGTCTCCTTTTTTTTTATCGATTTCTTTATTTATTTGTTAGTTTATTTTTGCCTTTTCTAATAACTGATCTCTTCTCCTTTTCTGATATCTTCTTTCTGTATATTCTGTTCACTTCTGTTTCTTCTTCCAAATGAACACCATATTCTTTGGAAGCTTGAATTTCAAGCCATTGGCCCCAATGGGCTTGTGCCGCATAAATAGGGTTCATCTTCTAAATGCTGTGTAATGATAATAATAATAATTCAAAAGAGAGAGAGAGAGAGAGAGAGAAAAAAAATCGTTGATGACTTTGATGACTATGGTATCACAGTTTATCTGTAAAATTCAAATATATACACCTATTTTGACACTGTATTTGATCATGACCTCTATAGGCGCTCTACTAGCCTGTTTGAGTAGCACGAAAAAAGCCGCTATTGGTAAAATAGAGAAGAATCTCTACAACTGTAACGCTGCTGAAGTAGCCATTACTTTTAATAAAGTATGCTTGAGAGAGGTTCTGCTTCCTTAGTACAATAATAATAATAATAATAATAATAATAATAATAATAATAATAATAATAATAATAATAATAATAATAATAATAATAATAATAATAAATATTTTGGAAGGAGATTCTCTCGTAGACATGTTTTGTTAAAAATGATTGGTGTGCTTCAGCACCATTAATCTTGTAGAGAGTCTTCTCTATTTTTCTGATGACGGCTTTCTCGTTGTTGATTAGACTGGCGAGCAACGCACCAAAGGGCATGGTAAAATAATAAACCAAATGACTCAACCGAATTTTACCATGCCCTTTGGTGCGTTGCTCGCCAGTCTAAGCAACAACGAGAAAACCTTCATCAGAAAAATAGAGAAGACGCTCTACAAGATTAATAGTGCTGAAGCAGCAATCATTTTTAACAAAATAATAATAATAATAATAATAATAATAATAATAATAATAATAATAATAAAATAATAATAATAATCTACTCAATATATAGCGGCAGGTCAGCAGGGGTTCAACCGCTAGCTGCGTTTTCATTGGCCGGTGGCGCAATGCGCTCCCGCCAACGACGAGAAGCGTCTTGAAGAAAACTTCGTTCAACCAATGGCGGGAGCGCATTGCGCCACCGGCCAATGAAAACGCAGCTAGCGGTTGAACCCCTGCTGACCTGCCGCAATAATAATAATAATAATAAAATAATAATAATAATAAAATAATAATGAGAAAGTAAATCCACAATTGTATGCCTGTTTGATTTTGTTACTTAAAGTATTTACAGCAGATTGACAAGGAGGGCCGTGCCGGTCACCAAAAGCTCTCTGCTTTATATATTTTAAATAACAAAATCAAACAAACCTATCACTGTGGATTTACTTCCTCATTTAATTGACTCGTGATTATGAGTTTTCTTCGAATAATAATAATAATAATAATAATAATAATAATAATAATAATAATATAATAATAATAATAATAATAATATTAATAAGTGTACTCAATCCAGTATGTTTCTAGTATGGTTTAGTTTTATTCTTATATTCTGTAAATCTAATATGAGTTTTTCTTTCTGCGTCGGTATATCATGAAATTATTCTTCTCTCTATCATCTTGAAGTAAAGGGGTGGTCACATGTACGCCTCATGTGCCCGTTTATTATGCAAGTGCATAATGTATGCTTGGCCAAGATACGCCTTCTAAGTGACTTTCTTGCTTCGTCTAAAACAAACATTTTGTCTGTCTATCTATTTATCTACTTCAGGTTTTTTATCATTTACAAAATAAACACCTAATTTCATTTTTTCTTGAGATGCAGTTTATGACACCCATTGTCATTATTCAAGTTCAATCATTAATTATATAGTTATATATATATATATATATATATATATATATAATATATATATATATGTATATTATAATATAAATATATTATGTATATATATATATATATATCTATATAGATATATTATATAGATCTTATTAATATGTATATATATATATCTATATATATATATATATACATATATATAATATATATAACTATATGTGTGTGTGTGTGTGTGTGTGTGTGTGTGTGAACGGAGAAAGCAGGCGAGTCAGCCAAAGCGATAAAATGCCCAGGGAGCAGGTGCAGGAACAAACATGGCGAAGTATTTTACACTTTATTCCGACGCGTTTCGCATTCAGCAGAATGCATCTTCAGGGTCTGTATAATAAATAATGACCAATATAAATTAAATTGATTTGAAAATTGTCTAAAAATTATTTGCAAACGTTAAAAGGAAAACCGAAACTTCACACATAGATAAAAATTAGGAGTATTGTAAGACGCTAGAATAGGGCGGAGGGGAACATTAGGTTTATGAAGGGGAAGGGGGCTGTCATTCTCAACAATTCAGATTATAATTCGAAAATGGAAACTATTCTTAATGATCATACTAGATTCATAAAGACGTGTACCTGACCACCAAAGCATTTTTCATACCGAAGATAAAATCAACCGGTTTCTGAGATCTCTGAAGAAAGACAATGTCATTAACGAGGAAATTTATCGTCACCTCTTTTCCATCGGCTATTCCTTTGCTGTTATGTATGGCCTACCCAAAATTCATAAACCTGGTGTTCCCCTCCGCCCTATTCTAGTGTCTTACAATACACCTAATTATCAACTTGCTAATTTTTTAGTCCCATTGCTTGAACCTTTAACTAAGAACCAATATACCGTTTCCAATTCAAAATCGTTTAAAGAATCAGTACTCCCCCAAGATTCTGATACATTTATGGCGAGTTTCGATGTTGAATCCCTTTTTACCAATGTTCCTGTTAGGGAGACCATTAGCATAATTTTAGAAAAGTTATTTCCCCAACCTGATTCGTGCTTTCGCAATTTTTAACCGTTCTACCTTAAAGTCTCTTTTAGAAATGGCGGTGCAGGACACCGCCTTTATTTTTAACAATAACTTATATAGACAAGTGGAGGGTATGGCTATGGGGTCTCCGTTAGGTCCTACCTTTTCCAATATCTTTATGTGCTCGCTGGAAGAGCGCTTTTTAGATGAGTGCCCTCTTTCCTTCCGCCCTTTATTTTATAAAAGATACGTTGACGACACCTTCACCCTTTTCAGGCGTAATTTTGATTGCGATGCATTTTTAGAATTCATTAATTCATATCACCCAAATATTAAGTTTACCCTTGAAAGTGAAGTGAACGACCGTCTTCCGTTTTTAGATGTAGAAGTATTTCGTGAAAACAGTAAGTTTAACACTACAATTTTTAGGAAAAAGACATTTACAGGTTTGGGAACGAATTTTCATAGCTTTTGTTTTAATAATTTTAAATCTAACTCCATTTTTACCCTTGTATATAGAGCCGTCTCCCTTACGTCTAACTGGCATGTCTTTCATAATAAAATTGCCTTTCTTTTAGCATACTTTAACGATAACTGCTTTCCCACCAAGCTCGTCAACAGGATTATTTACAAGGTCCTTAATAAAGAGTTTTGCACCAACACCAATAAAATAAATGTTCCAAAGCTTCCTTTTTATGCCCGATTCCCATATTTACACGATGATTCCTTTAGGGCCGAATTTACAAAAATCGTACAAAAATACTTTGGCGCATTAAAGGTAAAACTTATTCCTGTCAGTCCACTAACAATTGGATCCATGTTTAAATTTAAAGATCGCTTATGCCCCCTCATGTCCTCTGGGTATAGTGTACAATATTCTTGTCCCAGATGTAGTCTGGGAACTTGCGTGGGTTCTTCTCAGAGGATGATGAGGGTTCGCATAGACTGCCACAAGGAAGTTAGTTTAAATATCAAATCCCGAACAGTCCAGTATACGTGAACATAGCAAAAAATGTAAAGTTGTCATTAAATATGATGATATTATTGTTGGTCAAACCTCCAGCCCAAATGAACTATTGATCCTCGAGAGCCTTTTTATCAAACAACCTGTTCCGCAGTTGAACAACCAGACTACCTCCACCCCCTTGTATCTTTCTTGAGCCTATGTTTCTGTGTACATTCTTTTAGTTTTTTTTTATCTCTTTCCATGGTAGGTCGACTCCCAGTGCTCCTCAAATATTTTTTTAACTTTGTATTGTACTCATTTATTTATTTAGTTTTTTGTTTTAACTTTCTATCTGAACTTTTAATTAACGTATGTGCTTTTAATTTCTCGTGTTGCTTTATCAATTGTTAGTGTATTTTTATCTATGTGTGAAGTTTCGGTTTTGATTTTAACTAGTTTGTAAATAATTTTTAGACAATTTTTCAAATCAATTTAATTTATATTGGTTATTATTTTTTATACAGACCCTGAAGATGCATTCTGCTGAATGCGAAACGCGTCGGAATAAAGTGCAAAATACTTCGCCATGTTTGTTCCTGCCCCTGCTCACTGTGTATATATTATTTTATAATATATATATATATATATATATATATATATAGATATATAATATATATATATATATATAGCTCTTCTGTCCATCTATCCCTCACCTGTTCTACAGTGTATTTCATTTGTAAGCACTTATGAATATTCTGGTAAAGTTCACAGCCAGACTTAGAAGATAATTGCTAAGGGTTACAAATGAAGCTTTTAAATGAGATTCTAAAAGCACAGGAACGTTGGCTCACGCAGCCACTCCTTTGCTTTTTCAAATCTCGCAGAGACATAAATTCCGTACAATTTTTCTGTAACAATTAAGGGAGCCTACATACCAGGGACGTCTTGCATTCATTGGTGATCGCTTACCCATGCAAGTACTCGCCAATCCAGAGAAATCTTAAATGTCTAGAAAGTAATTCTCCGTCTGAGAACACTTTCAAACAGCATTTCAAGAAAATTCAACTTTAGACTCACGTTTCATTGTTATAATAATAGTGATTTGGATGACAAATAACGTAAAGATTCGAAAGGTTTTAGGATACATTATTGATAAGTAACGCAACTAAGACAAAGCGTCTAAACTAAGCTTATTTCAGGAGCTTAATCACATGTATATTTTCAGTTAAGATACTTTTCCTCCACGAGACAATCTCTTTGCCTGTAAATCACCCATAGTATGTGCAGACGCATAATGTAAGAAGGTATATTTGGAAACCAACGACCATGTACTCCAGAAAGCCAGAATTCTCAAAAATAGCAGGGTCTACCTTCAATTATTTCCGTCGATGTCACTTTTGTACGTTTTCTATAATGCTAAGTACGGTTCACTGGAGAGAATTGTTTTAAACATAAACGAAATAACTCCAGTTATTATTATTTTCGATTGCCACAATCTATCAACGCACTCGTTTGGCAAAATCTGCTTTATTGAAATAATGTATACACAGTAATCCTACAGTTTAAGGGTTAAAATTTACTGCTCCCTTGTATGTTTTTATTCAAGTTTTCCCCTACTTTCAAATTCTTCTTTCAACAGATCTGCAGAAAATGAGCATTTTATTGCTTGCAGAACTAGATAGCTACTGTAAAAGAAACAAAGGTAATGATGCTATGCACCTCGCGCGAATAGTGTAGTGTGCCCGCGACTGTTTTTGTGGAGTGAGCGCTTAGGAACCAGGTAAGAATCTGGCACGGGCCCTTCTCTTCAGCAGCTACTTTTATATGTAGTTCCTATATATATAAACCTGAAGAAATTAATAGTTATCTGCTTACAGAAGTAGAGATTTACGATTTCCTCAAAAGTGTATGGGGCCCGTATATATGTTCCCCCTTTATGCCACCCACCCCCACCCCCTGGTTTTTTTTTTTTTTTTTTTTTTTTTTTTTAATCTCTGGTTCTGTAAGCAACTAAACTTATCTTTTAATTTTTTCACGATTCAATAATATTTGATAAATCTGTGTGCCGATATTAACTTTACGTAATGCAGTGAATTTGGATCTCTAGACTGTAGGATTACTATGTACACTTCGGTTAAACTGTAATTTTAAATATATCTATGAATACAAAAAATAAAAATACAAAAAATAAATAAAATGAAGACTACTATAGTCTACAACAGCCTCGTTCCAGCCTGTTGCCGACCGGAATAATCACCGCCTTTTATCCATGTTTTTTTGTGTATGTATATATCTTTGTTTCTCTCGATGGTATTTACCGCCTTTGCATATAACTAATAGTAAATAGCAACCATGAATTATTAAATAGACTAGAGACTTTGAAAAATGCAAAGGAGGGTGTCCTTGAATAAATTTTCAAGCCCAGGAACTGAGTTAGGATTGGGACGTAGGCCATCCTACTGGTTACGAATGTGGAACACAGCTACTCAAGTCAATTACACACACACGGACACACACATACACACACTGCACACTATCCACGGCTCTAGACCAAAACTCACTCTTAAGTCAAGGACCAAATAAAAAGGAGATACCAAAAGACCTTTATAATGAAAAATTGTACCTTTATTCAAAGACATCCATTTATTCCTCTTTCATGTATATCATTAGATATGCCGTGTTTACCGTACGATTACTCCCCGCAGTAGACCGAGGCCACCGATTAGACTCCGTTAATTTCGGTTTCTGTCAACCAAATCATCTTGTTAATCACGAGTAACCGTTGAATGTAGGACCCGCTAGGAGGTTAATCTCTCTATTGGCGCCCTGGGTCTAACCACAATGTGTTTGCAGAATATAATTAGAGAATTACAAAATATCTAAACACTTCAATATAGGCATTGATCATTCTAATTCCTCTTTAGAAAAATGGTCATTTCTTGTCACTCGCTTAGACCTATACAGTGTTCTTTCAAGTTGTAATCCGATAATACGAGTTACATCTTCAGAAACTCAAATTCCAGTAATATGAAAAAAAGCATATCTATGAAACAAATAAATGTAAACGGAGAAATAACTTACTCAAGGCTAAATTCATCAATAGGTAAAGGAACATTCATACTAGGAACACATATTGGACAATCGGCCGAAGAATAACTTACTGACGGAATCGATATCCGACGCTGAGCTGTAAACAATTGCATATAAGCTGAGAGAGTCGGAGAGAGGGGGCAGTGATCAAGATGGGCTGGTTAGGAGTAATCGCTTGCGCGAAATTGTATCTGCTTGTCATCGGTAAGGTTGCCCTTTTTCTCTAGTTAATATTTACCTTTGAAAACTACGTGATATACATAGATATAACGGTACATTCATATATCACTTCCAGGGAGGATTCAGTTATTCGGTATCTTGAAGATGGAGGCGGAGGCAGACTGTTCTCTGACAGCTTGGAAACAAAGATTTTTTTTTTTTTTTTTTTTTTTTTTTTTAGCCTGCCGTTTCATTCAGGTCCTCTATGAAAGTATAAGTTTCATGAAATACCCAGTCTTAGATATGGGTCGCTTTAGCTTGTGTGAGTATTCACTCACCTTTTCTGTTCACCTAGTGCTTGAATTTCATTTACTTATTGAAGACTTACTTTACATCGCCTCCTTTCATACTCTTGTATTCATAGATTTGAGCAAAGCAACAGGTGCTTTTGTTGGCCAATTCTGCATTTTTTCTTTTTGGGGGTTGAAGTCTATGAAAACTTTCCTTTTTTTTTTTTGCAGCTAACGAAATGCCACCTAAATGTACGAAAACGAGTTAACTAGAGTAAGTCAGTATGTTTTGATATATTAGAATCGTCATCAATTTATTGCTATTATTAGAAGAGCTGAATGATGCCAGCTCCAGTAGGGAAAGCAACCCATTCAAGAAAAGGAAATTGGCGCCTGAAAAAATAAACTTTGAAATAGAAATAACGTAGAAAAACGGTAAAGATAAATAACATCAGGTCAAGTCAGCAATAAAGATACAATAATTAAGACAAATAACAGTTAGATTATGAATTGAAACCCCACTTAACCTGACTAACAAAAACAAAAAAAAACGTTGGCACCAAGTTTGAACTAAATCGTGTGATTTCCAGTAGTTGCAATTCTATCACTCGTTCCGAAGACCGAACAATTCTCCTTTTTTCCGGAGTGGTCCTTCAAGTGAATTTGTGAAGTTAGAAATGAAATTCATTTTCGTAAATATTAAATTATATATATATATATATATATATATATATATATATATATATATTATATATATATATATATATATATATTTATATATATATATATATATATATATATATATATATATATATATATACGAGAACTGTAAAAGAAATGTAGTAAAAGTGAATGACGTCATCCTGTACGCTATTCAAGTATTCCAGAACACCATTGGGCGTCAACATTAAGCTATTTAAGTCCAATTACTCCAGTACACCTGGTGGCACAGATCAACAGTAATGCCCCTCCATTCCTTTGCTTAACATTCCTAGGCAAATATTAATGTTCATCATTCTCCCACTACAGAGTAGTTTTGTTCCCATACAACATCTACTTCATTTCATGTAGTTCCCTCATTTGACTCATTGTGGCCTGAGATGGTTGAAACCCAAAAGAGCTAGTCCTAAAATACGTTGTATTTTTTTTAGAAATAATTTTTCTGTAATGTTTAACATGCACATTACTTTTTTTTTTTTTTTTTTTAATTTTTCATTCTAATAGATAAATCATGAATATCCTATTCTAAAATTCCTATATCTTTAACTCAACGCGAAACACCTTTATCAGACTTTTTTAGGCTCTTCCATTGACCTTTCCTAAAACAACCCCAACAACAAGAATTACAAGAACAACAACAACAAAGTAGTTTGTAGGCTTTCCCACCGAATAACCGAATAATCTAAAACCTGTAGTAATTGTGTTTGGCTTTAAATCTGGCTTTAAATCTGGCTTTAAATCTGGGTGCTCCTGTGTCAAAATTCGAAAGACTTCTTATAAGGTTCCTTTGTTTTATTTGTCAGCAAGATGTAAACACATGCAAATAAATATTCACGTTTAATAACGTGGATCGTATATAGCTGATAAAATAATTGTGTAACCATTTTGAATGTACCGTCACACATCCAGTGTGTAGCAGTTGCTAGTTGGTCTAGCATCCTTATACTTGCGTTGCGAATATTAGTAGTTTATGGGAATCACTGGCATCATCACTAAGTAAAAAGTTTTCTTTATTATTCACTTTAGTAATTGTTTTAAAATCTTCAGGTAAACTGATTTCTGAGATTGCTTCTAGTTCGTGAAAATAAGCTTCGTTTTTTTCATGCCTTTCCAAAGTGCATTTCTTTTTGGCATAGAAGACGCCGTTTCACAATCAATATTTTGGGTTACGTTAGCTGTGATTCTTGGTTTCGCAATTAATATTTGGGTTACGTTAGCTGTGATTCTTAGCTTTTTCCTGTAGCAGTTGGGTGCATGTGAATGCTTTTCAGCTAAAATGACATCAGTATCATCTCTGTAATCAACCGCGGTTATAGCTGTTCTTATATAGCCTTTGATAACTCATCTCCAATTTTACGTTTCCTTATTGGTCTTATTCTTCCGATAAATATATCCCTCGTGACGTATTTGTTCACTTCCTTTTTGTGATTTTATTACTTTCATGCTGAAGGGTTATATTAATTAAAATAATTACAACCAACAGACTTGGATAAGCTAGCACAACCAGAATGAAGTCCAAATCACAAGACAACTATTGTCAAACTACAATATAAATCTTGAACTATGTTAGAGTTGCCGGTTGTGATAATGGATTTGTTAAAAGATATAATGTGCAATTTCCACGTATGTAGTACAGATTTAACTGCTGATTTAGAACTAGTTATTTTGTCCCACTAGCTATTTTAGAACTAGCTATTTCAGAACTAGCTCTTTTGGGGGTAGCTCTTTTTCCAGCTATTTTGGAACTACTAGCTCTTTTGGGACTAGCTCTCTCTTAGGACCATCTCTTTTTCCGAAGCCTCCTTTTACACCCAACCCGTCAGTTATTTCCATATACTATTCCTGTCAGGGCTAAAAGTTGATTGCAATTATTCTAATTGCTTCTTGCAAACAACCTACCTCGCCATACATGTTCTAAATTATTCACAATACACATCTTTCCATCACATTTTGACTCTCAAACTGGTTGCGTAACTGATCCATAATGAGCTTTTGATCTATGGCTTGGTCTTGCCTAAGCAAACAAGGTCTCCGTCCTCTGATGTTTATTGTCATTCCTTTACCGCTCCGAAAAATACTTTGCACACACACAAACACACACTTCTTCAGTCGATTGACTGCCCCTCACACACACACACAACACACACACACATATATATATGTATATATATATATATATATATATATATATATATATATATTATGATATATATATATGTGATATATATATGTATGTATGTATATATATATATATATAGATAGATAGATAGATAGATAGATAGATAGATAGATAGAAAGATATACTATATATGCAACTGTAATAGCCACAATGCCCTCTTAACTTCTCTCATTCTTTACTCTTTTTTTGGATGCGCTTGTCACTACAAAGCCAGAAGATCCAAGTTCAAAGAAATTTGAAGAAGAAATTGTGATGTCCGGTCCTGGGAAACGAACCCAGGTTCAATAATCACAAAGAGGTCAGGTCGGCAACGTGACCTCTTTGTGGATTATTGGACCTGGTTTCGTTTCCCAGGACCGGACATCACAATTTCTTCAAATTCTTTGAACTTGGATCTTCTGGCCTTGTAGTGACAAGCGTATCCAAAAAAGAACAAAGAATTCAAGAAGTCAAGAGGGCATTGTGGCTATTACAATTGCATATGTATCTGGTAAAAAAGTTACCAGTTGATTCTACATATATATATAATATATATATATATATATATATATATATATATATATATATATATCCTCACCTACTTTTTTGCTTCATATACCTCCTTGTAACCCCTTACAGTTCACACCAGACTATGAAGGCCTGTTGAGACTTGTAATAATTCATTTGAACGAAGTCTCTACATTGATTCTATTCAAGAGATTGGCAAATAATTCAGGAAGTTTGACTTATGATCCTTCCGACATGAACTAATGACCGGAATAAACGTTCTCTATATTACCATTGATTATCGAAGAGCTAGTGACACTAGTGGTTTGCAATCCATTTAACTTCAAAAGGAATGACCTAAACCAAAAGCCATTATTGTTCATTATAACTTTGTACACACAAGACACGTCGTGACACTTTTTCCTGATAGATTTTTGAAGAGGGGTGGGGCGGCAGCTCATTGTTTGCAGA
The DNA here is from genome assembly GCF_015104395.2 of Macrobrachium nipponense. Taxonomy (NCBI): domain Eukaryota; kingdom Metazoa; phylum Arthropoda; class Malacostraca; order Decapoda; family Palaemonidae; genus Macrobrachium; species Macrobrachium nipponense. Next base: position 16,446,238 of record NC_087217.1, read on the forward strand.
TATTTACCTTGAGCTGAGTTTGCGACTGTGAAGACATAGGAAGTTATTAGGGCACTTTTCAAAGCGGGGTTTCACGTTGACAAAAGTTACACTTCCAGCGAAGATTCCCTTTGGGGTATGTGGTAATTTTTTTTTTTTTTTACTTAGAAAAGCCATCTTTGAGAAAGAATTAAATAATGTTACCCTCCTCCCAGAAGACATTTCTATTCCCTTCACTGGATTTATGGGCATTGGTTGAGTGAGAAAAAGTTACTTACTTTTGGAGGGAGAGAGAGACCGAGAGAGGTGGGGGAGGAGAAGGAGTGGTTTTGGGAACATAACATCGAAACCTAATGTGTCCCTGTTGACCTAAGCAGGAAATCTGTACGTGGGAGTTGAACGACTATGGCATGCCGGAACTTAGAGGATGACAGTCATGGAAATAGAAACTGTCTCCCAAAACACTTATTTACAACAATATGGCTAACGCATCTTGAAGCCACTCCTGCCCTTAGGAGACTATACACACACACACACACACATACGTATATATATATATATATATATATATATATATATATATATAGATATATATATATATATATATATATATATATATATATATATGCATTAAGCTACAAATGTCCTTTAATATTCAATTCGCGCTACCACGGAATTAATATATTTTCATATATGTTAACCGAGGTAGAGCGAACTGGATATTAAAGGACATTTCCAGCTTAATGCATGTATATGAATCACGGTGATGTGATAAAAAATTCATATATGTATATATATACTATATATATATATATATATATATAAATATGTATATATTATATGGACATCCATTAAATTTTAACCTTATTTCTCCAGACCCTCTCATACCCGATCTAAAATCGAACCTCTCTCTCTCTCTCTCTCTCTCTCTCTCTCTCTCTCTCGCTCTCTCTCTCTCTATCTCTCTCTCTCTCTCTCTCTCTCTCTTTAAAAGAAAATATGTATATACATATTTTCTTAAATAATGTGGTTAATATATAACCACATACATACATAAATGGATAGATATATGTATACGTTTCTGTCTGCCTGTGTTTGCATGTGCGAAACTGTATACATTAGTATACATGGCTTTAATAAATGCTACTTGAATCTTCAGTGTAAAGAATTCCAAAATTGACGTAATGGCAATTTAATCCTTCCTCTATTTCTAGAGTCCTGCGATTCCCTCTTTATTTTCTAAAGAACAGCTATATTTATCCCCCTTTCCCGTCTTGGTTTGCCTTAAGCGAAACTAAATCACTAAATAGAAAAGTGTGACAAATATAAGCGCATTGCTTCTTAGATATTGTCAACAGCTTGATGGCAATTGCTGAACCGATCCGGTTCGGTTCATATTACCATGCAATATCATTGCACACAATGTTGTTTTGACAAACAAGGGTATTTCAACTTGAGACGAACTTCAGTCAGTCCCTTTTACATTCTATCGTATTTAGAATTGCATCTGACTAACATTCCAGTTTATTTGGCATTACTTCTTTCCTGATACTATAAAGTACTTTCACTCTTGTACAATGTTTCCTTTCGAACTTCACCCTGATTTATTGCCGCTCAAGAATACCTCGCCATGTTAGTCTTTTTTGTGCCCAAGATCCTTCCGTCGTTAAGTCTGATTCATCAGCGCCTCAGTGTCGTGGTTGGTATGGTATTTGTCTGCCACCTCGGTAGCCGCGAGTTCGATTCTCGGGCATTCCATTGAGGGGTCAGATATGTGTATTTCCGGTGATAGAAGTTCACTCTCGAGGTGGTTCGGAAGTCACGTAAAAACCGTTGGTCCCGTTGCTGAATAAACCACTGGTTCCATGCAACGTAAGAACACCATACATACAAACAACAATACAAACAATAAAGTCTGATTCGAGTTCTTGCGACAATAACCTTGCAACAGAAAGGATCGTGAGTCCTGCGACCAGCCCTCCCTTTCTTATCCAAATTCGGGACCTCAAAGGTGCACCGGCTCTCACCTCTATTCGAATATAATATCTAAATGAATTTGTTGAACATCTTAAATTGACCGGGTACTTCCATTGCAGGTCTTGCCGAGTTTGGGCATTACGGCGTTTGCAAGGCTTCTGAAAGCAACGAAAATGGCTCCAGAGATGACGACGGGCTGTCTAACACCTCAAGCAAGTGAGAAGTTCTGCGTAACAGTATGAGATTACTAATACTCCATTTTAAAGCTTTTTCCAATTGACATTGATTACACTATTTTTAATCTACTTTGTTACTAGCATTCCTTGAGTGTTATTCTTGTTCTCCTCATTGCTAACATTGCTTGAATATAACTAATCTCGTCTTAGTTGCTTAATTACATACCTACAAATTATTAACTTTTTAGTTGATATCATTCCTTGAATATGACCATTACTTTCCTTAGCTACAAGTATTCATTTAGTATGGCTGTTATTCCCCCAAGTTGTTAGCATTTCTTTGACATCATTATTACTCGAATTGAAACCAGTGCAATAAAATTATAGTTTACCCATTCAGTAAACGAAGTTTTCTATTCCGGTATGGAGGACTTCGTCTCATGTCTTATCAAACGCAGAAGTATGTCGATAGTGCTGTGCTGTAACACATTCATCATTACTTACAATATGAACAAAAATAAAAATATTTCTGCCGTTGTGTGGTTTGATCAATGCGTTGTCTCGATAAATACCAAACAAGGAAATGTTTTTGTAGTTATGTACTAAAATAAAGACAGAGAGCGTTACTATATCAAACATAGGAAAGTATCAGTTGAACGTGCGACGATAAACGCATTAAAAAATGAATATATCCTTTATAACGAGCAAATGAAACTCTAAAAACATTCCATTTCCTTCCCCCAACCAGGAGGCCGAGGAGAGAGGCCACAAAGTTGACGGAGGAATCAGTCGTGTACGACCTCGTTCCTTTCGGCGTTGAAGCCGATAATGTCACCAGGCTTCAAGTGGACAACCTCCAGGAGGCTTTGGGATTGCAAGGTGAGACATAAAAGAAGATAAATGTCCTCCGTTTAGGTGAGAATACATCGAGTTATTGAATACACCCCCTTAACCCTCACCCTACTAGGGTGGGGGGAGGCTATTTGTAATCCTCCATGTGTAAGGATCTCCCTCATTATATATGTATGTATTATAATTTCCTTTTACTCCTCAAGCCTCATTGTGACAGACTTACCATCTTTTTGGACGAAACTCTCTCTCTCTCTCTCTCTCTCTCTCTCTCTCTCTCTCTCTCTCTCTCTCTCAGATAGCTTCTCTTGTCCCTTTCCTCTAATAAAAATGTTCTAGCCACCGGCCCTCCCTCACCCCCTCGTCTCATTTTGACCCATTGCCATCATCTCTCTCTCTCTCTCTCTCAGATAGCTTCTTTTGTCCCTTTTATTTAATATACGAGTAAAAGTTCTAACCACCGCCCCTTCCCGCCCACCCCCCTCTCTCTCTCTCTCTCTCCCAGGTGGCTTATCTTGTCCATTTTATTAATAAAAGTTCTAACCCCCGTCCCTCCCCCACTCTCTCTCTCTCTCTCTCTCTCTCTCTCTCTCTCTCTCTCTCTTCGTTGGTTTCTCGTCTCATTTTGACCCATAGCCATCTCTCTCTCTCTCTCTCTCTCTCTCTCTCTCTCTCTCTCTCTCTCTCCTTGCGGGTTGCATCGTGATTCATTGCCATTTTTCCCTCGGGGAAGGACTTGGAATAATTTGCCTTAGTGTTCATTGTATGTAAATGTGTCATCAAACTTTCTGTCGCATTAGAGAACGAAAAAATAATATACAGATAAAAATATTGATAAATAACCTCTAGGAATCACTACGTTTCAGCAACGATCACAGTACTTTAGTAAAAATCGAGGAGAGAGAGAGAGAGAGAGAGAGAGAGAGAGAGAGAGAGAGAGGACAGTTTACAGTAAGAATTGTACTAGTTTGCTGATTATGCAAATATATTTTCAACTAAGCAAGACAGCTTGACTGAATAGTGGTCGTACACATGCATCAATTCCTGCAAACACGATTCACAATATTAATGAGCTGGAGGTAAAATACAAAATGAGAAACTTTAAGTTTTCGCCCACATTCTTAGAAAAAAATTACAAGAGAGCTATGCGAAAAGTATAGCTATATAAAAAAAAACATGTAGCTAAGTAATACTGCTCTGTATAATTGTATATATATATATATAAATATGTATATATGTGTGTGTGTGTTTGCGTGTGTGTGGGTGGATGGGTGGACATGTGCTCGCGTGTGTATGTGTAAATATGACAGCAGACTATGTATACATGCTAAGTACTCATGTTGACCTAAGGTCAACCACGCCCCATTTGATTATAGAGGCGCCTTGCGTAATCGTGCTCCTATATAGACCCTCAGTCAAGTTATCGTTATCGATAACTAGTTGAACCAGACCCCTCATTTATCTTTCTTAATTCTTACAAAGCTTGACCGAAAGGTTTCTTTTTAATATATGTATTAGATATTATTGAATATACTACAGGTCCTTGAAGGCTTGATTACTGAATGACCTGAAAATATTGAAGATTTGGACGAAATTTTTTCAGGGTTTTGTTTCAGATACTTATATACTTTTTGGTTTTAAATTAAACAGTCATTAGCGATATGTTTGGTTGCAAGGCCTTTCTATATTATCTGAAGGATTGGGCCATATGGGCTATTATTATTATTATTATTATTATTATTATTATTATTATTATTATTATTATTATTATTATTATTATCTTGGAAGAAGACCCTCTTTAAACAAATTCTGTTGAAAGAAGGCAGAATTCAGCAATTAATCTTATATATTTTCTTTTCTATTTTCCTGTTATTCGCTTCGTTGGCTCAGCGATAATTCTTAATATCCGGCCAATGTTCTTATTGGGAGAAATCTAAATAATGAACACTGGCCAATTGTTAAGCAGTATCGCTGAGCCAGAGAAGCGAGTAATAAAAAAATCGGAAAAGATAATATATAAGATTAATTCGCTGAATTCTGCCATTTAATTCATCAGTATTATTATTATTATTATTATTTTTTTTGTTAAAAATAACTGCTGCTTCAGCACTATTAATCTTATAAAGAGTCTTCTCTATCTTTCTGATGACGGCTTTCTCGTTGTTGCTTAGACTGGCGAGCAACGCACCAAAGGGCATGGTCAAATTCGGTTGAGTCATTTGATTTATTATTGCTTATACAATTCTTCTCTCTCTCTCTCTCTCTCTCTCTCTCTCTCTCTAACGCGACGTTTCCTCCTGATCGACAGGACATTATCAAGCGATAACTGCTGAGGGACTGAATTCCAGTGTTGTTTTGTTGTTTTTGATTTAGCTGACCTTGTGTCAGCACGGGCTCTTGCTCACAGAGCATCCAAGGTGACTACAGCCTCGGCTACCTTTACGGGAACGTGAAGACCCACAAGGAAGGCAACCCCCTACGTCCGATCATCAGCCAAACACCCGCCCCGACTTACGCTCTGGCCAAACGCCTTAATAAAATTCTGACCCCCTATATCCCCTCCAGGTACTGCCTCACCTCATCGGTGGAATTTTTGGAGAAGATCCGCGACTCCCCCGGTGCGGGAACCATGGCGTCCTTAGACGTTGAGTCCCTATTCACCAACGTCCCAGTCGACGAGACGATAGGGATCATCATGGAGCGGGTATATAGGAATCCCGATATGAGACCCCCTAACATCCCAGAAGACTCCTTAAGAACCCTGCTGGATATCTGTACGAAGAGAGCCCCTTTCACCACCCACCGAGGACAGATGTACCGCCAGAAGGACGGCGTAGCGATGGGGTCCCCCTTAGGAGTCCTCTTCGCTAACTTCTACATGGGAGAAGTGGAAGAAAAGGGTCTTCTCGCAACACAGATGTCCCCGCACATACGACGCTACATCGATGACATCTTCGTGCAAGCCGACTGCGAGGATGAGGTAGAAGCCCTTCGGCAGCAGTTCCTGCAGAACAGCGCACTCAACTTCACTGTCGAGTACAGCAGCAACGATCGGCTCCCCTTCCTCGACGTCCTTGTCACGAAGACGAATCAGAAGTTGGCGACGACCGTTTATACCAAAGCTACGAACCTCGGACTTTGTCTGAATGGTGATAGCGAGTCCTGCGCGGTTCAAGACCACCACCGTCAGGGCCTTCGTCAGGAGGGCCCTCTCGCACTGTTCCACGTGGGCAGGACACACACCTCGAACTCGACCGAGCATCCCGATGCTAATTAACAATGGGTACTCGAACAAACTCGTTAAACCGAGAAACTCGAGCCGCCCTTGACAAGTGGTACAGGACGGAAGGAAGAGAGAAGGAACATTCCGCCCCCGGAGGATATCAAACTTTTCTATAAAGCCTTCATGGCACCACCAATACAAGGAAGAAGAAGCCAGCCATGAAGAAAATAATAGAGGAACACGTCCGCCCCATGGAGGAAGGAAAGAGAGTGTCCCTCATTATTTACTACAAGAATCGGGCGTACGAAAGACCTCCTGATGAAGAACAACCCCTCCCCACCGGCAGGAGACCCCCTGAAGCGTCCAACGTCGTCTACCGATACGTATGCCCCCGCCCAAGGATGCCCTGGGATTTACATCGGCATGACGACGATGCGCCTGTCAAAAAAGGATTCCTGCCACGCCCAGGAGGGCGCCATTAGGCAGCACGCCCTTGCAGTACACCGCAGAAACATCACGAGAGACGACATCGTCAGGAATACTAAGATCATCGGGAGAGCACCTGACCCACGACGTCTGCGTCTCCTAGAAGCGCTGCTCATCCTCGATGAAAAGCCTCCCCTCAATACCACCCAAGAAGCGTTTCCTGATACCGACGTGTGTGAGGAGGACCACAACCCTCTCCCCTAACGAAAGTACCAGCGCGCATGGAACGAACACCAGACATGAGAACAATACCAGGGTGACGTCACGCAGGTAGAAGCCAATCAAGAGGCTCCCGGTGATACCCCCTACCTGAGACGGTCTGCAAGACTAGTCAACGCCCGCCGTATGAGTCACCTTCCCGGGAACCAATAAAAAACTCGACCTACCGGAGAGAAGTGCTCTGACCGTACTGGAGAGCTCGCAACACCACGATAAAAGGAGAAGGACTCGCCACTGGAACTTTTTTACGGGCTGCTCTGTGAGCAAGAGCCCGTGCTGACACAATGGTCAGCTAAATCAAAAACAACAACAACAACACTGGAATTCAGTCCCTCAGCAGTTATCGCTTGATAATGTCCTGTCGATCAGGAGGAAACGTCGCGTTAGAGAGAGAGAGAGAGAGAGAGAGAGAGAGAGAGAGAGAGAGAGAATTGTATAAGCAATAATAAATCAAATGACTCAACCGAATTTGACCATGCCCTTTGGTGCGTTGCTCGCCAGTCTAAGCAACAACGAGAAAGCCGTCATCAGAAAGATAGAGAAGACTCTTTATAAGATTAATAGTGCTGAAGCAGCAGTTATTTTTAACAAAAACATGTCTACGAGAGGGTCTCCTTCCGAAATATTATTATTATTATTATTATTATTATTATTATTATTATTATTATTATTATTATATTATTATTATTATTATTCACAGTGTCTACTGACTTGAAATTCAAGCTTTCATTGGATGTGGTGTTTATGAGAAATTCCTTAAATACACGAAGGTCAGAAGGTTCTAACCAAGACAAAGAAATACTTTGTTAAACTGCGAAGCATTGATTGCTAATGCTACGTCATGATGGCTGACAAACTGTACATTCAAAGGTAAATTCTGTCCAGGAGTGTATCGGCATCATCAAAGACTATCTTACCACCGGCATTACTTAATTAAGGTTCTTAGCAACGTACCTTCGGCCCCTAGCTGCAACCCCTTTCATTCCTTTTACTGTACCTCCGTTCATATTATCTTTCTTCCATCTCGCTATCCACCCTCTCCTAACAATTGATTCATAGTGCAACTGCTTTGAGGTTTTCCTCCTGTTACACCTTTCAAACCTACTAACTCTCAATTTCCTTTCCAGCGTTGAATGACCTCATAGGTCCCAGTGCTAGCGGTAGTCTTTGACAATACCGATTAATCAGGTGGAACTGAGCTTATCATTGATTTCATAATTGCTAACCGTCGTGACAAAGCGTGAGCAATCAATGCTTCGCAATTGAACGAAGCATTCGGTTTGGAGGAGGTGGCGGTTTGCTTAGAAAACTGCTGGTTGCTCTAAGGTGTTGTTAATGTGCGAGTTGTTTTGTTTTCTCATGTAACGTTTCTTTTGATTTTGCGATTTTGCGAAAGTGTGGTCTTGCATAATGTCGCTGTATATTATATATATATATATATATATATATATATATATATATATATATATATATATATATATAATAATACTAGATATATATATA
>NC_087217.1:16457149-16464649 GCF_015104395.2 Macrobrachium nipponense
TCTGGTACACTGGCTGAAGCGGACAGCCTCCGGACGTTCAGCAAACTGGATCGCAACATCAGCGATTCCAAATCGCCCAGTGTTGTGTTGATGAGTAACGGTTTGTGGCGGAGTAACTGGACGCGATACGGCTGCCCTTTGTGTTACGGGAAACCCTCCGGCGAATTCTACCTCCTGGGCTCGGAGGAGTCTGAGACTGAGGTGCAGCCGGAGGTATTCTATCCGAGGGTGGATCAAGACGGCGCTTTCTTCCTGTATTCTTTCGGGGGGATCACCGTCGAGAAACGGGACAAGTGGAAGTTCATCGACACGAACACGAACACCACCATCGCTTCGACGGAGGAGCCCTACTTCCTGGGACGGAAGCCCTGGGAACTCCTGAATATCAGCAACGATTCCAGGTTCTATTCCCATTCCTCACAGTTAATGCTGACCCTCACCAAGTGCTCCCTGGATGAGTTCACTTGCAATGACGGCGACTGCATCCCTATGGAACAAAGGTGCGACTTTCGGCCCGACTGCGCCGACGAGGGAGAGGACGAGACAACTTGCAACATCCTGGACATTGCAGCTGACTACGAAACGGGGTCGCCGCCCCCTCAGAGACCCTTCAACATAACGGCGTCCGTGAGCATCAAGAAGGTAGGTAAGCGCCTCAGTGGGGTGGTTGGTGTGGTGTTTGCGTCCCACCTCGGTGGTCGTGGGTTCGATTCTCGGCCATTCCATTGAGGAGTGAGAGACGTGTATTTCCGGTGATAGAAATTCACTCTCGACGTGGTTCGGAAGTCACGTAAAGCCGTTGGTCCCGTTGCTGAATAACCATTGGTTCCATGCAACGCAAAAGCACCATACAAACAAACAAAAGAAGGTGGTCTTTGTCGGAGATAAGAGGAGGAGATTTGGATTTTTTTTTCATCCGTTCTCTTCCCTTCTTTTCTTTTCCCATTTAGCTGTCCAACTCCCTTCACTTTTCGTGATCGTCCTCATCATTGTCGGCAACGCCGAGAGACAAAATAGAGCCACTCTTGTCTTGCCTGTTCTGTAACTTCCACAGACGTCCTCTGTAAATGTGAGACAGTAGTGTGGTTATTTAAACGATTTTTAAATAATAATAATAATAATAATAATAATAATAATAATAATAATAATAATAATAATAATAATAATAAAAATATATGGGGCAGAGGAAAATACCATCAGCTTCCTCAAAAATACAATGCGCAACTGGAATACAATACTTACAAGCTCTGGAATAAGACTAGCAGAGGTTAATATCAGGAGAGGGATCTTCCAGGGCGACTCACTGTCCCCACTACTCTTCGTAGTAGCCATGATTCCCATGACCACAAAAGTACTACAGAAGATGGATGCCGGGTACCAACTCAAGAAAAGAGGCAACAAAATCAACCATCCTGATGTTCATGGAACGACATCAAGCTGTATGGTAAGAGCATCAAGGAAATAGATACCCTAATCCAGACTGTAAGGATTGTATCTGGGGACAATCAGGATGGAGTTTGGAATAGAAAAATGCGCCTTAGTCAACATACAAAAGGGCAAAGTAACGAGAACTGAAGGGATAAAGCTACCAGATGGAGCAACATCAAACACATAGATGAGACAGGATACAAATACCTGGGAATAATGGAAGGAGGAGATATAAAACACCAAGAGATGAAGGACACGATCAGGAAAGAATATATGCAGAGACTCAAGGCGATACTCAAGTCAAACTCAACGCCGGAAATATGATAAAAGAAAACATAAACACATGGGCAGTGCCAGTAATCAGATACAGCGCAGGAATAGTGGAATGGACGAAGGCAGAACTCCGCAGCATAGATCAGAAAACCAGGAAACAAATGACAATACACAAAGCAATGACACCCAAGAGCAAATACGGACAGACTATACATAACACGAAAGGAAGGAGGGAGAGGACTACTAAGTATAGAGGACTGTGTCAACATCGAAAACAGAGCACTGGGGCAATATCTGAAAACCAGTGAAGACGAGTGGCTAAAAGAGTGCATGGGAAAGAAGGACTAATAAAAGTAGACGAAGACCCAGAAATATACAGAGACAGGAGAAAGACAGAAAGAACAGAGGACTGGCACAACAAACCAATGCACGGACAATACATGAGACAGACTAAAGAACTAGCCAGCGATGACAATTGGCAATGGCTACAGATGGGGAGAGCTAAAGAAGGAAACTGAAGGAATGATAACAGCGGCACAAGATCAGGCCCTAAGAACCAGATATGTTCAAAGTATGATAGACGGAAATAACATCTCTCCCATATGTAGGAAGTGCAATACGAAAAATGAAACCATAAACCACATAGCAAGTGAATGCCGGCACTTGCACAGAACCAGTAAAAAAGAGGCAGGATTCAGTGGCAAAAAAGCCCTCCACTGGAGCCTATGCAAGAAACATCAGCTACCTTGCAGTAATAAGTGGTACGAGCACCAACCTGAAGGAGTGATAGAAAACGATCAGGCAAAGATCCTCTGGCGGGACTATGGTATCAGAACGGATAGGGTGATACGTGCAAACAGACCAGACGTGACGTTGATTGACAAAGTCAAGAAGAAAGTATCACTCATTGATGTCGCAATACCATGGGACACCAGAGTTGAAGAGAAAGAGAGGGAAAAATGGATAAGTATCAAGATCTGAAAATAGGGAAATAAGAAGGATATGGGATATGCCAGTGGAAATCGTACCATAATCATAGGAGCACTAGGCACGATCCCAAGATCCCTGAAAAGGAATCTGGAAAAACTAGAGGCTGAAGTAGCTCCGGGCCTCATGCAGAAGAGTGTGATCCTAGAAACGGCACACAATAGTAAGAAAAGTGATGGACTCCTAAGGAGGCAGGATGCAACCCGGAACCCCACACTATAAATACCACCCAGTCGAATTGGAGGACTGTGATAGAGCAAAAAAAAAAAAAAAAAAAAAAATAATAATAATAATAATAATAATAATAATAATATAGAATTTCACCGTAATGATAAACACATGCAAGATTTTTATATATATTTTTTGAATCGGATGAGCACATGAATTTGAAAAAACTCTTCGTGGGTTATGTTTCGGCCTTTGGCCATTGAGATCTATAAAGATATCTGTTTTTAATAGAATTGTAAGCCCAGTATAGACTAAATTTATTTATAAATAAATGGCATTGACAGCTATGCAAAATAAAGAGTATATTTTAAATGGAAAACCTTTCAGTGGAATAGAATGATACCTAATAAAGTATATTTTTCAGGATACTCAATTCTTAATTTAGAAAAACAAGTCCTGTTCTTTGCATTTAGTTTTCATTTACGTAAAGGAAGCTATCATGATTGACGTACTTTAGAAGTTAACCAAAATATGAGTCAATTAAGATTATTTTATCTAGGGCTCCCTCATTTCCTTTCTTGAGTATCCTGTCTTTATTCTGATAAACCTACGAAATCACAGGAGTCCTGTTAGAATAGATAACTTTTTTTAGCCATGTTGTGCTTGGTAAGCTCTCAAGCTCCCGTTTCCTGGTTTATGTTCTAAATCCTGCCTCCAAATGTTGCTAGAAATGGCTTACATAGCGGCAAAATTAGGGTAGGAGTGCACAAGCCAGTCTGTGGCGCCACAGAGTGTCGTCGGTGTGCGGAGGGGATGTGGCTTCCCATAGGTTTCCATTGTTTACAAGCTCGCCACATTTGCTGGCCACAGACGCTCATGTGCTTGACATAGTTTATAAACAATGGAAACCTTTGGGAAGCCACATCCACGCTGCCACATACCGACGCCACTCTGTGACGCCACAGAATAGCTGGTGTACTCCTGGTCTTATAAATCACTCATATTTGTCAGTGAAGTGATAAGTGGCAGCTAGGTCTAAATTCTGGCAGCGAGAATCTAAAACACGTCAGAGAACGAGTTTGCGTGACGCTACTTTCAATTCCCTTCACTCAATCCAGTGTAGACTTCACTAACTAACACATCCCATCTCACGAAGGTATCTTCAATCGACATCATGACGGAGACCCTGCAGGTCTCCATGAGATTCTCTATAAAATGGTGTGACAGTCGCCTGACATTCAAAAATCTTCTGCATTCGGACAGAGTGAACTACCTTGGACAGCATCTGAGCACCCTTTGGCTTCCACAGCTCGTGGTGAGTTCGATTGAAAAGATTGTGTATCTGAGAGTCGTTTGGTTTTCCCAGGCACCGACTGGCATCTTCAAATTAAAAAACACAAAAGACAACTATAGTAGAATCACATCAACCGTGTATTTGATGTCTAGGCCAGTCCCTTACGACGCTCCTGATTGGCTGTTGATAAGCCACTCACAGGGCTGGAAACTCTCAGTCTCTCTCGAGAGTTCGCGTAGGCCGGATGTATGTTCCACCGCTCCTGAGGGATATATCTTTCAAATGTATCCCTCAGGAAAGGTGGAACATACATCCTGCCTATGTGAACTCGAGAGAGAGACTGAGAGTTTCCAACCCTGTGAGTGGCTTATCAACAGCCAATCAGGAGCGTCGTAAGGGACAGGCCTAGACACCAAATGCACGGGTGATGTGATTCTACTATAGTAACTAAATACCTTTGATGTTCCAGCACTTTGCACGTATATCAAAACAGTATGTGGCGTCTCCAGTATATGGATGTACGCTGTGAAAAATAAAAAAAATAAATCTTAATTTCCTAAATCAAGATGAGCACACTTAGAGAGAAATGCCTGAGCAGACGAAAATATCAGTGTATTAAAATCTCTTTGGCTTATCAAGTTCATGTAAAGTACAACAATAAAAATCCCAGTAACTAATTACCTGTTGGCGTCATTGAACCATGTAGTATGAACGAAAGAATATTAATATAGAAGCGTCCTTCACTGACTCTGGAAACACACAAACAGACCAGTACTTTTGTCACTTTGGTTCTGTACGGATGCGTTTCCAGTATGAACTTTCTAATTTGATCTATGATAAAGGCGACTGGAATGAATGAGTGACTTTTGACCCCATTCACTTAATGACCTTTGATCTTATATGGTTCAGCTTTCATGCGTCAGTACAACTGTTAAGTTTTTGTAAACGTGTTTTATTTCAGGTCCTGAACGAGGAAACGCTTGCTGGAACTGCAGAAGCCAGCAAAGACCTGTTTGTTGTGAAAAATGGTCTTCCCATGAGAATCGGGCAAGGTCAGTCCCAAATGTTATTATTATTATTATTATTATTATTATTACTATTATTATTACTATTATTATTATTATTATTAGAAAAGCATTCATTATCAAACAAAGTATAGTTCACCATGGTATTTTGAAAATTATCTCTTTCATTTCGATAAATGAACGTATCTTTGTAAAGAAACCGGAGAAAAATTAAATCGGCAATGCAACAAGATGATAAAAAAAAACTTAGCAATATATCGCAATATATGTGACAATTTTTAAGATTATTTCCTGAACTGCAAAAAAAGGGGATTCTTCGTCTTGTAAAAACCAAGTCTTTGCATTTTTTTTTTTTTTTACCAAACTTAGGAATTAATTCGTGCTTTTGTTTTCCCTAACTTTCATTGGGCGGGTATGTTGCATTCACCCTTTATTTTCTTGTTATCTTCGCTCTAGTGTTACTTCAGGCTAGTAGATTGCCCGTCCCGTCGGCTTCTAAATTTCCCTAAATGCGCATTGTATACAGAATGTAAAATGCATAAAGTACTAAGTATTTTCATTCTTCATGTTCATCGTTAATTTAGAAATAGCTTTATTTTAAAGCAAAGACGAGTCAACTGGGCAACTATACCCTTTCTAGAACAGGTCTGAAGGAAGAGAATTCCAACGTTTGGCTTAAAATGAAAGAAAAGTCCAAAGAATCTCTTATTACGAAGAGGATAACAGATTCCCACAGAGTAAATGTGGGAAGAGACTAACTAACACTTCTCTTGGTCTTTTCTAAAATTAACCTGCTCCTCTCATTCAACCCAAACACAGACTACGTCTACAGAGGGGCGGAGAATTCGTTGGTACTGAAGCAGAAGCAGTCATACTACATCGCCTGCAAGTTCGACATGAGGGCGTTTCCCTTCGACGTCCAGGATTGCTGGATCAACGTCACCATCGGCAACGCCGCCCTGGATAGCATGAGGCTCTCCGCCGTCCTCCAGACCGTGGACAGAAACCTGAAGCTGAATGAGTACGACGTCTTGGCGTGTAACCTCACGGTCACCAGAACCACAATGGTTATCAGGGTCACTTTACGGAGGTATCCAGACTACCACATTCTGTCGTCCTACTTTCCCGTGTTCTTGCTCCATCTCTTGGGATACGGGACACTCTTCATTGATCCACAGGATTTCCAGGTACGAGAAGTTCTACTCGCTACACTTTTATGATGCAATTAGGCTGCAGGAGTTTCTGGCGCCGACACTGTTAAATGAATATAACAATATACTTCTGAACAATCTTGAAATAGAGCCTAGATCTATACTCTTAGAGCCTTCGACTGTTTTTTTTATCTGGCTGTTGTTTTTGATTGAGCTGGCCTTATGCAAGCACGGGCTCTTGCTCATAGAGCAGCCCGTAAAACTTTTTTTTTTATATGGTGAATTTCGGAAATGCCTTCTGGCCATAATTTTCGAGATTCGTAATTGCTGCTGATAAAAAAAAATGCATGAAAATATTACCCACTGTTAAATTTTTAGTTATACTTTTCAAGATAACCCCTTTTGGTGAAATTCAAAAGGGACGTCTTCCAGCCCAATTTGTTATAGATTAAACCGGCCTTATGCCAGCACGGGCTCTTGCTCATAGAGCAGCCCGTATGAACTCCAGCCCAAGCAAAACAAAAACTCGAGGCGAGTTTTATTCTGATACAAAACCTTGATAAAAAAGGAAAAAAAAACAAAAAAAAAAAAAAAAACGTTACAGGACAGGGGCGCCATGAGTTTGACGTCGCTGCTGGTGCTGATCTCGTTCTATTCGGACGCGGCGATGACCTTGCCGAAGACCTCTTACCTGAAGAGGATCGACGTGTGGTACATCTTCAGCATCACCTTCCTCTCCCTCATCATCGGCGTCCATCTGGTGACCAACAAAGTCAGAGGGTTAGGGAATCCTCCTCCCGAGGAGGAGGGGGGCATCTCGGTCGAGAAGCCGTACCCTTTAACGCCTGTTGAGAGCACGTCGGTGTTTCCCTTCCCTGCGGGGGGCGTGAAACCCAAAGGCTCGTCACCCGGTCTAAAGAAGAATCATCGCGGGAACTTCAACGCGTCCGTGCTCTTGGTTGCAAAGATCCTCTTCGGAGTAGTCTATGTCCTTTTCCACGTATTCTACTGGAATGCCATCCTCACTGGCTCCTTCTAGCTATTTCAACGTTTATTGAGAGCGAGAAGTGGCTATTTTTTCACCTAAAATTTACCGGAATATACATGATTTAGCATACCTTAACCTAACATAGGGCCAAATAGAATCTTTCTTAGATGGACCCCCCCCGCCAAG
>NC_087217.1:16469649-16472149 GCF_015104395.2 Macrobrachium nipponense
AATTATCTTTAGAAAACCTCACATCGATCTACTTGATAGAAATCCATTGCTGGAGGTTCTTAGTCAATTATTTTAGAAAACCTCAAGATCTAATTGATTAGAAATCCCATGTGGAGGTTCCTTGGTAATTTATCTTAAGAAAACTCAAGATATAATGAATTAGAAGTCCAATGTGGAAGGTTCCCTTGGTAAATTATTTTGTAGGAAAACCCCAAGGATTCTATTGATTAGGAAATTCAAATGTTGGAAGGTTTCTTGGTACTTATCTTAGAAAACCTCAAGAGATAATTGGATAGAAAATCCACAGTGGAGGTTCTTGGTAAATTATTTTTAGAAAACCCAAATTAATTTTGATAGAAAATCCCCAATGTGGAAGGTATCTTAGTAAATTAATCTTAAGAAGCCTCAAGATATAATTGCTAAAATCCAATGTGGAGGTTTCTTGGTAAATTATCTTAGAAAACCTCAAGATATAATTGATATCCAATGTGGAGGTTTCTTGGTAAATGTTAATCTTTTAGAAAACCTCAAGATATTGAATTGTTTAGAACTCCAATGTGGGAAGGTTCCTTGGTAAGTTTTTTAAAAACCCAAGATCTAATTGGATAGAAATTCCAATTTGGAGGTTCTTGGTAAAATTATCCTATTTAGAACAAAACCTCAAGATATAATTTGATAGAAAAATCCAATGTGGCGGTTCTTGGTAAATTAGTTTAGAAAACCTTCAAGGATAATAATTGAAATTAGAAATCCAATGTGGAGGTTCACTTAGTAAAATTATCTTAAGAAAACCTCAAGAATAATTGATAGAAATCCAATGTGGAGTTCTTGGTAAATTGATTTTAGAGAAAACCTCAAGATCTAATTGGATAGAAAATCCAATTGTGGAGGTTTTCTTGGTTAAATTATTTTAGGAAAACCTCAATAAATCCTAATTGATAGAAATCCATTGTGAAGGTTCTTGGTAAAATTATTTTTAAAAACCTTCAAGTATTAATTGATAGAAGTCCCAATGTGGAAGGTTTGTTGGTAAACTTTATTTTAGAAAACCTCAAGATATAATTGAATAGAAATCCAATGTGGAGGTTCTTGGTAAATCATTTTAGAAAACCTCAAGAAATCTAATTTGATATGAAATCCAATATAGGATTAGTTAAAAATGTTTGGTACAGAATGTAAGTTGTTGAGAGCGATGGAAAGTATCTATGGCAAAGACCGTGTGTGTGTTGAAATACCTAGACAGGAGAGATGTAAAAGTACGTCTGAGACAAAGGTCTATCATGTCTCCATAGGTGCAGGCAAAACGTTAGCGGATATTAAAATGACTGGAAGAGAATTGGAGCGTCCATGGAAGCCAGAGTATGAAAACTGTTGAGGAGCAGCTCTCTCTCTCTCTCTCTCTCTCTATCTATGTATGTATTATATATATATATATATATATATATATATATATATGATATATATAATATATATATATATATATCATATATATATATATATCTATATATCAATATATATCATATATATATCTATATTGGTATATATTATATATA
Source organism: Macrobrachium nipponense (assembly GCF_015104395.2). NCBI lineage: Eukaryota > Metazoa > Arthropoda > Malacostraca > Decapoda > Palaemonidae > Macrobrachium > Macrobrachium nipponense. The sequence continues at coordinate 16,471,203 of NC_087217.1, forward strand.
TATATATATATATATATATATAGATATATATATATATATATATATATTCTAGATTAATATTATATATAGCTACTTTAGTTACACTAGTATAAATACCCACCCATACAAATAACTCGCCGTCCCTCTGAACCGTTCTGAGGATTGATTTTGTCGACAGCATTATTAGCATTATTACTCTTCCCCCTTTCGTAATCCCCATTACGTTAAGTAAACCAATAACACACTGCCGTTCCCAATAATAACACGGGGAATTTCTGGTTAATTGAGGTGTCTGACGTTAATGGCGCTGTTTATGTTTGTTACTTCCTGAAGTAAGTCAGAAAAGGTAACCATAAAGCTTATTCTCAGTAAATCAGGGGAAAATCAATTAGTAAAAACATATGAAACATTTCAGTGTTCTTTATTTCACCACTAAATGAACAACAGCATATCAGGATATTTAGAGATGAAAAAATATTCCACGGAAATTTATATAATAACAGACACTCTTATGGTTTGTCTCGCTTTCAAGTGTAACTGAGTCTAATACGCTCATATAGCACATTTGATTATTCATGGTAAGAAAATGAATGATGATGAATATCCATGATCCATCACGCATTTGACAATAAAGCGCCTTTCCTTACCTATAGACTTTCAGAGAAAATGCCTACAATAGACAGCTTCTCAGCGGATCACATGGCAGAACGATTTCGACAAAATGCGTGAACACAAAACCTGCTCATGTTTGCTTCGGTCTTGCACCAGTTGCTGTTAAATCAATAGAGATTATCAACAACCTTGCTCCAGTAGATAACATGGAAGATGACGTAAACTAGACCAAAAAGTATTTTGGCCACAAAGAGCACACAGGCATTGTAGCTCCTCTGGGGTTTAGCCTTGAGCTCAGACGAAGGACCTTTAGGCTTATAACCACCCGAAAACAGAAATTCAGACCTTGCTTTAGG